>NC_134354.1:606332600-606651674 GCF_048569485.1 Anomaloglossus baeobatrachus
TGCATGACGATACAAAGAAAGTCACCATTATGGAATTCCAAGTTACAACAAAGTGTGGACGCATGCATTATGGGGCCAAAGTGAGATTGATTTGTCTAAAGGCTGCTTTACACACAGCGACATCGCTAGCGATGTTGCTTGTGAAAGCACCCGCCCCCGTCGTTTGTGCGTCATGGGCAAATCGCTGCTTGTGGCGTACAAAATCGCTAATACCTGTCACACATACCTTCCTAGCGACGTCACTTTGGCCGGCGAACAGCCTCTTCTCTAAGGGGGCAGTTCATGCAGTGTCACAGCGATGTCACACAACAGGTGTCCAATAGAAGCGGAGGGGTGGAGAGCAGCTGCATGAAAGTCACGTCCACCTTGTTGCCGGAGGACGCAGGTACGGTGTTGTTAGTCATTCCTGGGGTGTCACACGTAGCGATGTGTGCTGCCTCAGGAATGACAAACAACATGTGTCCAAAATCAGCAACAACATTTGGGAAATGGACGACGTGTCAACAATCAACGATTTGGTGAGTATTTTGCATCGTTAGTGGTTGCTCGTACATGTCACACGCAACGACGTCGCTAACAAGGCCGGATGTTTGTCACGAATTCCGTGACCCTCAACGACATCTCGTTAGTGATGTTGCTGCGTGTAAAGCCCCCTTAAGTCTCAGGGCATGCGCATTGTGAGGGTGGATAGAAAAACTAAGTCTGGACGCATGCACAGTGTTAATTCTCTCTCTCTCTTCTATATAAGTGTGAGCACAGTCGTAGTGGAGTTCATCCACAGTGCACAAGTGCGATGATGTCACAAGCCATTACCCAGAAATAATGGCGAACACTGAGAGAGCAGAGCTGTTACTGAATCGCAGACTGGGAAATAGATTGGACTATGGAGGATGGGAGGAGTATATACAAACAGCGAATTTTTCCAATATTGGTGATTATATGTGACTGATGATCTGGGGAACGAATAGCAGTATTGTGCCTGAGGCAGTATGACGTATCTTCCTCAGACTGATTGGTGTATTACTATCTAGTGGCTTGTATGGCAAAAGTGATATAATAGTTTCTATTGGATGTTTGTTATATGGGGTTACAACCAAGACCTTAAAAGGTCCGTTTGAACATAGTAAGTGAGCATTAGCCTCTACTCCTTGATGACGCTAGTGTGGTGAAACACTGTGGTGATGTTGGGGAGGCTGCTGATAAGTTTTTAATGGTAAACACTGTGGTCATTAGCAAATAAAGAAATGTGTATATAGCCTTATATACTGCGGTTGTAAGAGGAATAGAACCATATGGGGGACAATAACACCTGACAGTTACAATGCCCACATAGGCTACTCAATTCATAGTGTTTTTAACCAATTTCTGTGTATCCATGAATAAGTAGTTTTTTAAAAAAAAAAATGCATTAAAAGGTATATTTTAACTAGTCTTTAGTATAGGGTATCTGTTGTTTTTGGCAAATTGTAATTTTGTTTCACTATAACCCTTCGCTTACTAATGGAGCAAGTCCCTTTGTGTTAGCCATTATTGAAGGTGCACACCATTACCTTGTAAGGCTGTCACGGATGTGTCATGGCCTGTCACGGAATTGTCACGGCTGGCTGACAATTCTTTGGCAGCGAGTGTAAGAAAATCCCAGAGATTGGCAGCCCATGTTGTTATCTGACATTTCCCTGTTTCTGCAGCGGCAGACTATAGGACCCTGGGAATGTCAGTTTTTCCTCTCTGTTGCCAGCCTCTGACTCCCTCTATAAACCTCACTCGGGATATTTGGGTGCGGTTTATAGTTGTTCCTGACCGAGCTGTGGTGAAGTTGTGTTCTGTTGCTCCAGACTTCTGTAGATGCTACAGCTCACATACGTGTTGTCTTTACTATCTACCAGGGCTCTGGTGATAGCTGTTGTGTTTCTCCTTTATTGCTGTTCCCTTATGTCCTCCTGTAGTAATTTAGTCATTCCTTCCCCCTTCCTATGTGTTGGCCTTTACGGCCTGTATAGGTTCTATCCTTGCCTGTGACAGAGGCACAAAAAGCTTGAGGGTGCTGGAAAAGACAATTATTGGAATTAAGAAGACTTCATGGTGGTTATAACAAAAAGACTTGAAAAGAGTAAACAACTTCAATCAGAGAAAACATCAACTATATGATATTAAATTTACCTATATTGTAATTACTTACACTATATAGTCTGCAGAGCACTGGTACAGAACTAGTGTCTCCAAATATATGATCTTTGCTTGGAGCAAAAACTAACCTGGTTAATGTTTATGTATTCGATAAAGTAGTATTATTCAGTTTCACAATAATAAAAGCAATTCTAGCACCTAAATTAAAATATTCATTTTATGTTCCTATTTAATTAAATTAAAAGAACTATTTTACCATATTTTATGCTCAATGCACCTTTAGTCAGAAAAAGAAAAACAAACAAAAGACACTTTTTATCAACAAAGTGAGAACATATTATACAAAAAGGGCAGTCTAAACTTTCCATACTGTAAACTTTAAAATGTTAGATAAGGCAGACTGCATGGCTGGGAGCTGAAATTTACGAGGAGCTGCTAAGTAGAGATGAGCCACCCCCCTAGTGTTCGAGTTCGGTTCGACGAATGTTCGACGAACACCTTCGAACCTCATTGAAAACAATGGCAGGCAAACACAAACACATACAAACACATTATACATGTACACATACAGTTAATAAACATTGCTATTATACTTAAAGGTCCCCGCGACGCGTCCTGCACTCTGTCTCCCGCCGCTTTTCCTTCCGATCATCGCTGCGCCCTCCCAGTAACGAGCACTGATGATAGGACCTTCCGTGACGTCGTCATAGCACGTAACCAGTCACGTGTGTATTATCTCATTGGCTACAGACTGTTCACATGGCTAGACGTCATGCTAGGTCCTGACAATGCATCTCTCCATCACGCGGTGCTCAGTTGAGCATCTCCGTGTACCGGCGAGATACTTGGGCACATGCTTGGTTCCTCGTTCCTGCATGTGGGTGCTCTTTACACAGTCAGCCCACATGCAAGGACTGGATGCCACAGCCGGTGAATAACGGAGATCACCATTGCTATAGTAACCCACCTGTCAGATTACTTTAGCAACGGTGGCAGCGGTGACGTCACCGCTTACAACTCGCAGCCTCTGCTCACTCACTGATTGATTAGACTGCACGGGAGCAGCAGCGTCTTCCTCCCATGAAGTGCTGTCTGATGTAGCAGAGCGGCATGGATTGAAGGACAAAGAAGACAGAAGACCAGGATCGTGGAGGGGTGAGAGGGAGTAATAAACATGAAGTCTCTAAGTGTGTCTGTGTATTTATTTCTATTAAAGTATTTTTTCTCTGTGTGGTGTCTTTTTTTTTTTAACCCTTTATTGGAGAATCTTAATGGCCGGGTCAAACCTGCCTGACATTAAGAATCTCTGGCTTAATACTAGCTAGTAAAACAAAGCTAGTATTAACCCATTATTACCCAGCAAGCCCCCCGGCTTCAGGGCTGCTGGAAGGGTTGGATACACCTTCTATGAAAGTGCCATTTTCTGGGGCGGCTGCGGACTGCAATTCGCAGCAGGGGGGCCCAGAAAGCTCGGGCTAACCTGGGCTGCGGATTCCAATCCCCAGCTGCCTAGTTGTACTTGGCTGGACACAAAAATGGGGCCCATGTCGTTTGTTTTTTTTTAATTAGTTCATGAAATTCATGAAATAATTAAAAAAGGGCTTCCCTATATTTTTAGTTCCCAGCCGGGTACAAATAGGCATCTGGGAGTTGGGGGCAGCCGTACCTGCCTGCTGTACCTGGCTAGCATACAAAAATATGGCAAAGCCCACGTAATTTTTCTGCTGGGTAAAAAACTTCTGCATACAGTCCTGGATGAGTATGCTGAGCCTTGTAGTTCTGCAGCTGCTGTCTGCACTCCTGCATACACTAGTGAATGGAGCATGCTGAGCCTTGTAGTTCTGCTCCCCCTGCCTCTCCCTCCAGCATACAGTCCTGGATGGAAGATGCTGAGCCTTGTAGTTCTGCAGCTGCTGTCTTCTCTCCTCCATACAGACAGACAGCAGACAGCAGCTGCAGAACTACAAGGCTCATCCAGGACTCTATGCAGGAGTTTTTTGCCCCCCAAAAAATTACGTAGGCTTCACCATGTTTTTGTATGCTAACCAGGTACAACAGGCAGCTACAAGCTGCCCCCAAACCCAGCTGCCTATTTGTACCCGGCTGGGAACCAAAAATTTAGGGAAGCCCTTTTTTTTAATTATTTCATGAATTCCAAGCTTTCTGGGCCCCCGTGCTGCAACTTGCAGTCTGCAGCCATCCCAGAAAATGGTGCTTTCATAGAAGCGCCATCTTCTGGCGCTGTATCCAACTCTTCCAGCTGCCCTGGTGATGGGTGGCTCGCTGGGTAATAATGGGGTTTGGTCTAGCTTTATGTTATCAACTGGCCCTAAGCCCGAAATTCATGGTGTCACGCCAATATTAGACATGGTCACCATGAATTTCTAGTACAGATAAAAAAAACTCAACACACAGAAAAATATTTTATTAGAAATAAAACACAACCCAATTAGTGACTCCATCTTTATTGAAATAAAGAACCCCCCTCCGCGGTAATCCTGGGTCAAGTGTCCCACGCCGTCCAATCTGGATCCAATATCATCTGATCGGTTTGCTGGAAGGCAAAGCGATCAGATGATGTCAGGTTCAAAGGCCTGAATCACATGACACAGCAGCTGATTGTATAAACAGCTTTTATACAATCAGCTGATGCATCAGTGCAAAAAACAAACAAAACAAACTACACACTTCTGTGCAGACACCTGTCCGACAGCAGCAGCAGCGGTAAAAAGCCGGCCTCACCGCTCGACTTATAGTGTCAGCTTATTCCGTCAGGTGACCGCATCAGCTGATCATCACCAGGTCTGAGAGAGAGAAAAGACAGAAAAAAGTGAGAGAAAGGAGAGAGAATATTAAGAGAAAAGAAAGAGAAAAAAGAGAGAGAAAAGAGAGAGAGGGAGAGAGAGAGAGAGAAGAGAGAGAAAGAAGAGAGGAGAGAGAGAAGAGGAGAAAAGAGAGAGAAGAGAGAGAGGAGAGAGAGAGAAGAGAGAGAGAAGAGAGAGAGGAGAGAGAAGAGAGAGGAAGAGAGATAGAAGAGAGAGGAAGAGAGATAGAAAAGAGAGAGAGAAGAGAGAGAGGAGAGAGAAGAGAGAAGAAAGAGAGGAGAGAGAGGAGAGAGCAATGCAGCCTCATTCCATGAACTGCTCCAATTTTAGAGTTGTGTCCCGCGGCTCACAGCTGATGTCTGGCTCCTCCCTTCAGTAAATAATTAAATTAAATTATAATTATAAATAAATAATAATTATAATTTAAAATAGATTAAATTCTTTACCGGGACGGCTGGGACTCGAACTCGTGAACTAATTCTCCTTAGGCAGTAGCTCTAGCCATTGAGCCACTGCCTCTAATAAAAAGCATAGGAAGATTTGGTAATCTTGACCTCTGTATTGCATTTGAGAATCCAGAAGAAGATTATTCAGCTACAAGGATGGATGGAGGGATGGATGGATAGATTGAAGGATGGATGGATGGATGGATGGATGGATGGATGGAGGGATGGATGAATGGATGGATGGAGGGATGGATGGAGGGATGGAGGGATGGATGTAGAGATGGAGGGATGGATGGAGGGGTGGATGGAGGGATGGATAGATAGATAGAGGAATGGATGGAGAGATGAAGGGATGGAGGGAGGGATGAAGGGAGGGATGAATGGATGGAGAGATGGAGGGAGGGATGGAGGGATGGATGGGAGGGCAAACACTGACACTAACACACTCATCACTGCACACACGCAGGCACTACGGCACTCATCATCCTCGCACACATGCAGGCACTACCACCCCATCATCATCCTCGCACACACGCAGGCATTACCTCAGTGACGTCCCCGCTGACAGCGCGGCTCACGTTCGTTGCTATGTGGATCTGACACAGAGCGCTCATGTTCTACGGTGCTCCTGTCAGCTTCATGTAGCAGAGCTGGATGCGTTGTGGGACCTCTGTAGATTACGTCGGACCTGGAGGGGTATTTGGGGATTTTCATAAAATGGTGAAAGAGGGTGTTTTTTTGTCTTTTATTCCAAATAATGGATTTTTTTTGGGTGTGTTTATTTACTTTCACTTACAGGTTATTCATGGCAGGTATCGCGGGGAGACACCTGCCATGATTAACTCCTTATTATCCCGATTGCCACCGCAGCAGGGCAATTCGGGATGAGCTGAGTAGAGTCCTGGGACTGTTGCATCTAATGGATGCGGCAATTCCGGGCGGCTGCCTGTTGATATTGTTAGGGTGGTGGGCTCCCCATAATGTGGCGCTCCCCATCCTGACAATAGCAGCCTCCAGCCGTGTGGCTTTATCCTGGATGGTATCAAAATTGGGGGGAACCACAGTTTTTTTTTTAAATTATTATTTGTTTATTTATTTTACTGCACGATATAGACCCGCCCACCGGCGGTTGTGATTGGTTGCAGTGAGACAGCTGTCACTCAGCGTGGGGGTGTGTCTGACTGCAACCAATCATGGGCTCCAGTGGGTGGGGAAAGCAGGGCATACCAGATTGAAAAATGAAGCGGCAGCCATTTTCAAAAGAGGAAAAGCCGCCAGAGCTTTGTGACAGCCGTGCAGTGCCGCGCCCGTGATCGGTGAGTATTAAAGAGAGAGGGATTGTGCTGGGGACGCAGGATGCATATAGCCTTACTGTGAAAAGCCACGCTTTTGGTGATCAAACTGTTATCGAACGGTAACTCGAACTGCTGAACTTGAAGCAAATTGTTCCAGTTTGTCAAACGACTCGAACACCGCCCAAAATCACTCGAATTTGAACTTGGCGAACCGTTCGACTCAAACATTGCTCAACTCTACTGATAAGTCTTTGGCTTTGTGATTGTTTTTGTTTCTGTGGTAACAAATGTTGTATCAGATGAACGCCTTATGTGTCTAATATATGTTTTCAAAATTTTGTGTTTGTAGCTTATGGCAACAGTGTTCTACGCACGCGGGAAAACAAAATGGCGGCATCTAATGCAATATTCACAGCAACTGAGAGCAGAGAATTGATAAAATTCTTGTTTCTGCAAGGAAAGTCCCCAAAATATATTCACGATGATATGTCACAGACATTGGGGGATCAATGCCCTTCATATTCCAAAGTTAAGAACTTGGTTGCCAAATTTAAAACAAACCACTTCAGCACCAGTGATGAGGAACATCCTGGACGACTGAGAGTGGTTGTTGTTCTGGAGATCGTCAATGCTGTGCACAACCTAATACTGGAGAACTGATGAAATTCAGCGAAAGCAATAGTAGACATCATGGGGATTTCCCATGAACATATTTGTGTTATTATCCATTAACATTTGGACATGAGGAAGCTATCAAAGTAAGTTCCCAAATGTTTGACAACAGATCAGAGAAGCATGAGAGTGAAAACCTCCCGGTCCATTTGCCAGCATTTCTAGACTGATAAGAACTTCCTGGATCAACTGGTCACTATGGATATGACCTGAATTTATTTGTATGACCCTAAAAATAAGAGTCAAAAGAGTGGAGGCAGAGTGGTTTTCCTCGTCCAAAGAAGTTCAGGGTGCAAAAATCAGCCACTAAGGTGATGCCGTCTGTTTTCTGGGATAAGGAGGGCATGCTGCTAGTGAACTATCATCAAAAGGGTTCCACCATCAATGCAAAATATTACATGTATCACATTGAACTTTTGGACAAATCGAATGCAGCTTCGATGGCTAAAAGGCGCGTCAAGCTGTTCAAAGGAATATTGTTCCTGCAAGACAACGCCTCTGCTCATACTGCACAAGCGACTATCTCAAAACTGGCAGAGCTGGGCATTCGCTGGTTGACCCACCCACCTTATTCACCAGATCTAGCTCCCTCTTTTTCCAAACCTGAAGAAACACCTCAAGGGTACCGAATTTCACACCATTTCTGATGCCATGGCTGCTACGGATGCCTGGTTTGGGGCACAATCCTTCTTTTTGCTAGACTTACAGAACTTAGAATACCAATGTAAGAAGTGTGTTGACATCAGTGGAGCATATGTGGAGTAAATGTAAAGTTTCATCATCCTATCTTGTTTCTTTCTGGGTAAAACCAGAGACTTATCAGCAGCCCCTCGTTTAAACCTAAGTGAAGAAAAAGCGGAATTCAATGGTAAAAATACATATCCCAAAACTTTGGCAAAAACTTTTTGTTACAAATTACATTTGTTATAAACGCTAGCTGGATGTTAACATTGGTTGTAGAGAATATAGTCAGAACTCTATTCTGAAAAGTAACCGGTAAAATACAGGCTACCATGAAAATAAAAAAAAAAAATCTGCAATTGATTCTTTTTTTAATTGTTGCCTTTAGGGATTTTAAATTTGGCAACTACATGTAGCCTATTTTTTACTTTTACAATGTGAAGTACTTTAAACATCAAAGTAATGAACCCTATAATATCATGCTATCTTGGCCTTCCCATCCCCTAAGTTTGACCTTTGCTCTGATACATATTTTATGAGGCTATCAAAGACCATCTCCCGGCTACATGAAGGAAGTTGTTATGTAGCCTAAACAAAAAGGCCACTTCAGAACTAGCCCTTGCCGTTGAGGTTGAGGTTAAAGGCTACTATTTGGCAAGCTTCAGGCTTTTCACAATTATTGAGTCGGTTTTCAGAAATTATTTCATTTACATTTTATAGCAAGCAAACTTCCGAGTTAATGGCCAAATTGGAGCTTGTTGTTCTCTCAGTTAAACAAAAGTAAAACAAATGTGGGACATTGGGATATTTTTAACACTGTTTACTCACCTTGAATGTCTACATGAAAGATTCAATTCAAAATCATCTTTGGGAATATTCTCAAGGACAATTTGCCATTGAAAGTGTTTTCATAAAGTGAAAATGCATGTAATGATTTTTTTTTTTCTTACAGACATTTATATACACCGCAAGAACATGCATTTAATGTCCAATATGTGAAGGTTACTGAGAACCTGCCGAATGCTAGTACAATGTGGCAGCATAATGTGGCTTTCCCCTCCTGTTGACTCAGCTTGACTTCTCACTGAGAATTTTCAACAATTAATTATAATGGCCAAAAAATGTAAATTATTAAGGTTTTATTTTTAAAAAATATTAGGTTTTTAATTTGAAAAATTATTTAAGATATGTTGTTACTATATTTAATTTAATGCTAGCTAACCTGCAGGTAGTACCTTACTTACATCTAATATGAAGCGTGCCATACAATGTGATAGTCATAAAACACACTTTGAGGGATGTGAGTTGTGATTTGTGGTTCCCAGATGTTTTCAGCTCATTCATCAATTGCAACTTGTTAAAAATTTGCACTACTTTCCCCCAGAGTTATTTTATGTATGTCTAAAATGTGATGTACACCCAATTCTGTATACAATAATGGATTATGGGCACCATTTTAAAAAGTTCAGCACAAGGATAATACAAATACCACAGAACAATAAAAAGAAGTGACATAAAATAGCCACAAATAATGAATTGGGATCTTTATTATTTTGTCTATAACAAATTTGTGAATTTTGCATATTCCGCTAAAATGTTGCAGCATTTGCAAGAAAAAAATTATGGTAAACATGAAATCACTCCAGGGATACATTGGAGTCCATTTGCAAAAAAAAAAATGTAAAAAGTAGCAATTTGTTGAATCAGGCAAAAATATTTGGACACCCCAAACCATGGCCACAATGAACAGTTAAACATAACAGGCAAACTCATAAAATAGTCTTTAACCCTAGAACGCGCAACCATAGAAATCTACAATAGAAAATAAATAACCTAGTAGGCCTGCGAGGCCCCAGGTATGCGTTCTAGGGTTAAAAAAGGCACAAAATTAAGAGAATAAGTAAAAGAGATAAATGAGCACTACCATGCTCACGTGCTCAGTAGTTGTAACGAGCAGATGAATGATTGAGTACCTGAGTATAATGAAAGTCAATGGGCAACTGAAACATTTTTCCTGGAAAGCTTCCATAAAAATATTCGAGTTCCCAATTGATTTCCATTGTATTTGGGGACTCAGATCATGCCCATCCGAGTATCCAACTGCTCGTTACTAGTACTGCGCACCCAAGTATGGTAGTGCTTGCTCATCACAAATGAGGAATAAATAAAAAATAATCCCCAACACTAGATTTTTAAAATGAGTATTTGGTGCAGTTTTCTCACCAAGATTTTTTGGTCATTAAAAACGCAACATATTACAGTTTCAGAAAAATGTATGGGATTTGCATGAATCTCATGGTTTAATTTTACACTGTCGAAACTGTCATGCAGTGGGATTTTGAAATGTGCAATATGTCAATTTCTATTGCGGTAAATATGCAGAAAGTGGAAACCCAATAAAATTGAACGTAAAACAGACAACACTTTATCAATAAAGTTTAATCTAAGCTATGTAACAGGAAGTTAAATAAGTTCTAATAAAACATAAAGAAACAACAGCTGAAAAATAAAATAAAAAATGAAAAATAAAGAAAATTAGCAGAAAAAAAAATCAAGATAAAATGCATGTAAGTAAATGGATTGAAAATCCACAAGTCACCTAATTTAGTTAATTGGTGCATAAATGCTAAGAAAAAAAATTGCAACATCAGAAATGCATGTCATACTCATTGGGGGAAACTTTGCCTTATTGTTCAAAATGGTGAATCAGTTTCCATTCTGATTAGCTGATTTTTATGTAATTGACAGATGAATAATTAATGTGTATAAAGCAGTTGGATGCCTGTGCACTTTGATGAACATCTCTTCATATAATATATTCAGCTTCAGATTTGCCCCATGCGTGCATTCTAATCTATATTTATTTAAATGTTATCTTACAACATGATGTTCAAGCCTTATAGAGTATTAAAGTTAATAATGAAAGGCCATTAGGCCAGTAAAATTGTGTTCCATCTATATCAACTTTTTATAAAAGACATCAATTTAATATAAATCAGAGTTGATTGAGTCACCTGTAGTTTTGCATTCGATAAAGCTGTAGAATAAGCCAGAATGATTTCTAATTTAGAGCTTTTGTGAGTTATCAGCAGGACATTATTCAGCCAGCAGCACTACCACTGCAAAAATAAATAAAAAACAAGATACACTATAACATGTTTAAAATGAATTTTATGATTTGTGAAACATATTTCAATGCAATTTTTTTCTTGTTCACCATCTATCACATATTCTTACCCAATGAATCAATTAATTCTGTTGTTCACAACTTGCTTTTCTAGCATTATTTCATATTGCGCACTATTTATTGCACTTACACTGCTTGTTTTCCTTTTTAATGCAATATAAATGAGCTCTATCTGTTTATTGCCTGTACATCAGTGAAGGATATAATTTCTCAAAAATTGGGATTACTTTAATAATTGATTAGTAATGAGCGAGCTCTAAAATACTCGAATGCTCGTCAATTGAAAAGAGCAGTTTGGATGGGCTCCAATCGAATAACAAGTATAGTGGAAGTCAATGGGAAACTTGAGCATTTTTTCGGCAGACCCTCCCAGGAGGTCATGGGGGCAGTATAATCACTAGAGATGAGCGAACTGGTCCCGGTTCAGCTCGAGGCCGGTTCGCCGAACGGGGGTCCCGTTCGAGTTCGGCTCGTCGAACGTTCGACGAACCGAACTCGAACGTATAGGCTAGAATGGGAGGCAATCACAAACACATAAAAATGCATGATAAATGTACACAAACAGTTAATAAACATTGCCATAACACTTACCGGTCCTCGCGATCCCTTCTGCACTCTGTCTCCTGCCGCTATTCCATCCGATGATCGCTGAATCCTCCCGGTGACCTGCACTGCCAGCAGAGATGCAGGACCTATCGTGACGTCAAAATAGCCATGTGACCAGTCACGTGGCTATTATCTCATTGGCTACAGACTGGTCACATGACTATGACACGTCATGTAGGACCTGCGAGTGCATCTCTCCGGTACACGGTGCACATATGTGTATCGCCGTGTACCGGCGACATGCTCTAGCACACGGTCGACTCCCCGTTCCGTTAGGGACCGGCTGACACAGCCGGTCATTAACGGAGATCACCGTTGCCATAGCAACGCAGTTAGCGGTGACGTCACCGCTAACCGCGGCTCCGAGAGCACCGTTGCTATGGTAACGCGTCTGTCAGCGTTACCGCTAGCAGCCCGCAGTGATCACTCACGGAGTGAAGGCTGCACGCTGCTTCCCGATTGTAGTGAGCATTGTAGTGAGGATGGAGGTTCCCCAGCCCCAAGTGATGAGCTGGTGAATCTCATCCTTCCTCACTACAATCGTCACTACTACTACACTAGAAAGAAAGAAGACAGAAGAGCAGGATCGTGGAGGGCTGACAGGGGGTAATAAAGATGGAGTCTCTAATGTGTCTGTGTATTTATTTCTATTAAAGTATTTTTTCTCTGTGTGGTGTCTTTTTTTTAACCCTTTATTGGAGATTCTTAATGGCCGGGTCAAACGTGCCTGACATTAAGAATCTCTGGCTTAATACTGGCTGGTAAAACAAAGCCAGTATTAACTCATGATTACCCAACAAGCCACCCGGCTCCAGGGCTGTTGGAAGAGTTGGATACAGCGCCAGATGATGGCGCTTCTATGAGAGCGCCATTTTCTGGGACGGCTGCGGACTGAAATCTGCAGCAGAGGCGCCCACAAACCTCGGGCTAACCTGTGCTGCGGATTCCAATCCCCAGCTGCCTAGTTGTACCCGGCTGGACACAAAAATGGGGCGAAGCCCACGTCATTTGTTTTTTAATTATTTCATGAAATAAGTGAAATAATTAAAAAAAACGGGCTTCCCTATATTGTTGGTTCCCAGCCGGGTACAAATAGGCAACTGGGGGTTGGAGGCAGCCCGTGGCTGCCAGCTGTACCTGGCTAGCATACAAAAATATGGCGAAGCCCACGTCATTTTTTTGGTGGGCAAAAAACTTCTGCATACAGTCCTGGATGGAGTATGCTGAGCCTTGTAGTTCTGCAGCTGCTGTCTGCTCTTCTCCATACAGACAGACAGCAGCTGCAGAACTACAAGGCTCAGCATACTCCATCCAGGACTGTATGCAGAAGTTTTTTGCCCCCTGAAAAAATTATGTGGGCTTCGCCATATTTTTGTATGCTAGCCAGGTACAGCAGGCAGGTACGGCTGCCCCCAACCCCCAGTTGCCTATTTGTACCCGGCTCGGAACCAAAAATAAAGGGAAGCCCTTTTTATATTATTTCATGAATTTCATGAAATAATTAGAAAACAAATGACGTAGGCTTTGCCCCATTTTTGTGTCCAGCCAGGTACAACTAGGCAGCTGGGGATTGGAATCCGCACCACAGGTTGGCCTGAGCTTTCTGGGCCCCACTGCTGCGAATTGCAGTCTGCAGCCACCTCAGAAAATGGCATTTTCATAGAAGCGCCATCTTCTGGCGCTGTATCCAACTCTTCCAGCACCTGCCTGCTATACCTGGCTAGCATACAAAAATATGGCGAAGCTCACGTCCTTTTTTTGTAGTTTTTTGGCAAAAAAAATAAAAAATGCTTCCCTGGATTTTCCATTGCCAGTGAAGGTAACACCAAGCAGTGGGGGTTAGCAGCCAGTAGCTGCTTGGATTACCCTTAGCTAGCAATACAAAAAATGCAGCGGGAGCCCATATATATTTTTTTTAATTATTTATTTAAATAACTAAAAATAAAATGGGCTTCCCTGTATTTTGATTGCTGGACATCACAGTGCTGTAAAAATAAATCTTTAAAAAAATGACGTAGCGCTCCGCGGTATTTTTGATTCTCAGCGCAGATAAAGCAGACAGCTATGGGTTGCCACCCCCATCTGCCTGCCATTACCTTGGTTGGCAATCAAAATACAGGGAAGCCCATTAATTTTTTCTATTTAAAAAATAGTTAAAAAAAAAAATGACGTTGGGTCCCCCCATTTTTGATAGCCAGCTAGGGTAAAGCAGATGGCTGTAGCCTGAAAACCACAGCTGGCAGCTTTACCGTGGTTGGGGATCCAATGTGGAGGTCCCCTCAGGCTCTTTTTTATAATTATTTTATAAATATTAATAATTACACAATAAAAGTAGGGTCCCCCCCAAATTGGATCACCAGCCAAGGTAAAGCGGACAGCTGTGGTCTGGTATTCTCAGGGCGGGAAGGTCCATAGTTATTGGGCCTTCACAGCCTAAAAATAGCAGGCCGCAGGCACCCCAGACGTGGCGCATCCACTAGATGCGCCAATCCTGGCGCTTCACCCCAGCTCATCCCGTGCCCTGGTGCAGTGGCAAACGGGGTAATAAATCGGGTTGATACTAGCTGTAAAGTCACCTGAGATCAAGCCCAGCAGTTTGTGATGTCATGGCGTCTATTAGATACCCAACATCATAAACTGTCAGTACTAACAAAAACAAAAAATCGACAAAAGAAATTTATTTGAAAAAACAGTCCCCAAAACATTTCCTCTTTCACCAATTTATTGTAAGAAAAAAAATAAAGGGGTCCCACGACGACTCTGGACCGTCTAGAATATGGGGGGGAGACACTCAGGGAACGTATCCCCCATTTTCTAGGAGTGCGGACCCTTCATGTGAGGAGTGTGGGTGCAATGAATCTGCACTCACTTTCCCCGGGTCCACAGCAGCAGAGTCCATGTCGTAATGGTTGCTACCAAAGCTGCAATGCCCTGCTCATGAGGTAAGGGCATGCCTAATCAGGAGAACTACTGTAGAGGAAACTCTGCTCACTGGTATATAGGTGCTCAGAGGTAATAATAGATAAAATTAGTGAGTAACCTCGGCACTCTAAATCTCCCAGACTAAGTCAGTAAGTCACAATGGATAGTAATGCAAAATCACTCTTTATTGGTCCATATTAAGAAAAAAAATTTTTTCATAAGCATATATGTTTTTGTCCAAAACAAGTTACAAATGACGTTTCGGCCTGAGCCTTCGTCAGATTGGACTTATCTGCATGTAATCATGAAAAATGACAATAATCAGTATCACATAAGAGTGAGAGAACAATAACATAAACTCGAACAATGTAGAGGTACAATTGGGATGCAGCAAAAAAATTGCAACACAGCAAGAAATGAAACACATGATACAAATGTCATAATACAGTACAAGGACAATATAGTAATGACAAATATGGGGTCAGAGTAGACTTAGACAGCTCTGGTACGAAAGAGATGTCAATCATAAAGTAACATGTGCAGTAGGTGTAGAGCTACAGTATGCATGGCAGAGCTAATGGGTAGACCGACCATAGAAAAAGAACGGAGAAAAAGTGGAGAAAAAGTGGTGCATAAGAGGAGAAAAAGTGGAGAAAAAGTGGAGAAAAAGTGGAGAAAAAAGTGGAGAAAAAGTGGAGAAAAAGTGGAGAAAAAAGTGGAGAAAAAGTGGAGAAAAAGTGGAGAAAAAGTGGAGCATAAGAGGAGAAAAAGTGGAGAAAAAGTGGAGAAAAAGTGGAGAAAAAGTGGAGCATAAGAGGAGAAAAAGTGGAGAAAAAAGTGGAGAAAAAGGGGAGCATAAGAGGAGAAAAAGTGGAGAAAAAGTGGAGAAAAAGTGGAGCATAAGAGGAGAAAAAGTGGAGAAAAAGTGGAGCATAAGAGGAGAAAAAGTGTAGAAAAAGTGTAGAAAAAGTGGAGAAAAAGTGGAGAAAAAAATGGAGAAAAAGTGGAGAAAAAGTGGAGACAAAGTGTAGAAAAAGTGGAGATTAAGAGGAGAAAAAGTGGAGAAAAAGTCGAGCATAAGAGGAGAAAAAGTGGAGAAAAAGTGGAGAAAAAGTGGAGAAAAAGTGGAGCATAAGAGGAGAAAAAGTGGAGAAAAAAGTGGAGAAAAAGTGGAGAAAAAGTGGAGAAAAAGTGGAGAAAAAGGGGAGAAAAAGTGGAGAAAAAGTGGAGAAAAAGTGGAGAAAAAGTGGAGCATAAGAGGAGAAAAAAGTGGAGAAAAAAGTGGAGAAAAAAGTGGAGAAAAAATGGAGCATAAGAGGAGAAAAAGTGGAGAAAAAGTGGAGCATAAGAGGAGAAAAAGTGGAGAAAAAAGTGGAGAAAAAGTGGAGAAAAAGTGGAGAAAAAGTGGAGAAAAAGTGGAGCATAAGAGGAGAAAAAGTGGAGAAAAAGTGGAGCATAAGAGGAGAAAAGTGGAGAAAAAGTGGAGAAAAAGTGGAGAAAAAGTGGAGCATAAGAGGAGAAAAAGTGGAGAAAAAGTGGAGCATAAGAGGAGAAAAAGTGGAGAAAAAGTGGAGAAAAAGTGGAGAAAAAGTGGAGCATAAGAGGAGAAAAAGTGGAGAAAAAGTGGAGAAAAAGTGGAGCATAAGAGGAGAAAAAGTAGAGAAAAAAAGTGGAGAAAAAGTGGAGAAAAAGTGGAGCATAAGAGGAGAAAAAGTGGAGAAAAAGTGGAGCATAAGAGGAGAAAAAGTGGAGAAAAAAGTGGAGAAAAAGTGGAGCATAAGAGGAGAAAAAGTGGGGAACAAAGTGGAGAAAAAAGTGGAGAAAAAGTGGAGAAAAAGTGGAGAAAAAGTGGAGAAAAAAATGGAGAAAAAGTGGAGAAAAAGTGGAGAAAAAGTGGAGATTAAGAGGAGAAAAAGTGGAGAAAAAGTGGAGCATAAGAGGAGAAAAAGTGGAGAAAAAGTGGAGAAAAAGTGGAGAAAGAGTGGAGCATAAGAGGAGAAAAAGTGGAGAAAAAGTGGAGCATAAGAGGAGAAAAAGTGGAGAAAAAGTGGAGCATAAGAGGAGAAAAAGTGGAGAAAAAAGTGGAGAAAAAGTGGAGAAAAAGTGGAGAAAAAGTGGAGCATAAGAGGAGAAAAAAGTGGAGAAAAAAGTGGAGAAAAAAGTGGAGAAAAAATGGAGCATAAGAGGAGAAAAAGTGGAGAAAAAGTGGAGCATAAGAGTAGAAAAAGTGGAGAAAAAAGTGGAGAAAAAGTGGAGAAAAAGTGGAGAAAAAGTGGAGCATAAGAGGAGAAAAAGTAGAGAAAAAAGTGGAGAAAAAGTGGAGAAAAAAGTGGAGAAAAAGTGGAGAAAAAGTGAAGAAAAAGTGGAGAAAAAGTGGAGATTAAGAGGAGAAAAAGTGGAGAAAAAGTGGAGCATAAGAGGAGAAAAAGTGGAGAAAAAGTGGAGAAAAAGTGGAGCATAAGAGGAGAAAAAGTGGAGAAAAAAGTGGAGAAAAAGTGGAGCATAAGAGGAGAAAAAGTGGAGAAAAAGTGGAGAAAAAGTGGAGAAAAAGTGGAGAAAAAGTGGAGCATAAGTGGAGAAAAAGTGGAGAAAAAGTGGAGCATAAGAGGAGAAAAAGTGGAGAAAAAGTGGAGAAAAAGTGGAGAAAAAGTGGAGCATAAGAGGAGAAAAAGTGGAGAAAAAGTGGAGAATAAGAGGAGAAAAAGTGGAGAAAAAGTGGAGATTAAGAGGAGAAAAAGTGGAGAAAAAGTGGAGCATAAGAGGAGAAAAAGTGGAGAAAAAGTGGAGAAAAAGTGGAGCATAAGAGGAGAAAAAGTAGAGAAAAAAGTGAAGAAAAAGTGGAGAAAAAGTGGAGCATAAGAGGAGAAAAAGTGGAGAAAAAGTGGAGAAAAAGTGGAGAAAAAGTGGAGCATAAGAGGAGAAAAAGTGGAGAAAAAAGTGGAGAAAAAGTGGAGCATAAGAGGAGAAAAAGTGGAGAAAAAGTGGAGAAAAAAGTGGAGAAAAAGTGGAGAAAAAGTGGAGAAAAAGTGGAGAAAAAAATGGAGAAAAAGTGGAGAAAAAGTGGAGAAAAAGTGGAGAAAAAGTGGAGCATAAGAGGAGAAAAAGTGGAGAAAAAAGTGGAGAAAAAGTGGAGCATAAGAGGAGAAAAAGTGGAGAAAAAGTGGAGAAAAAGTGGAGAAAAAGTGGAGCATAAGTGGAGAAAAAGTGGAGAAAAAGTGGAGCATAAGAGGAGAAAAAGTGGAGAAAAAGTGGAGAAAAAGTGGAGAAAAAGTGGAGCATAAGAGGAGAAAAAGTGGAGAAAAAGTGGAGAATAAGAGGAGAAAAAGTGGAGAAAAAGTGGAGATTAAGAGGAGAAAAAGTGGAGAAAAAGTGGAGCATAAGAGGAGAAAAAGTGGAGAAAAAGTGGAGAAAAAGTGGAGAAAAAGTGGAGCATAAGAGGAGAAAAAGTAGAGAAAAAAGTGAAGAAAAAGTGGAGAAAAAGTGGAGCATAAGAGGAGAAAAAGTGGAGAAAAAGTGGAGAAAAAGTGGAGAAAAAGTGGAGCATAAGAGGAGAAAAAGTGGAGAAAAAAGTGGAGAAAAAGTGGAGACAAAGTGGAGAAAAAGTAGAGAAAAAAATGGAGAAAAAGTGGAGAAAAAGTGTAGAAAAAGTGGAGAAAAAGTGGAGATTAAGAGGAGAAAAAGTGGAGCATAAGAGGAGAAAAAGTGGAGAAAAAGTGGAGAAAAAGTGGAGAAAAAGTGGAGTATAAGAGGAGAAAAAGTGGAGAAAAAAGTGGAGAAAAAGTGGAGAAAAAGTGGAGCATAAGAGGAGAAAAAGTGGAGAAAAAAGTGGAGAAAAAAGTGGAGAAAAAAGTGGAGAAAAAGTGGAGAAAAAAATGGAGAAAAAGTGGAGCATAAGAGGAGAAAAAGTGGAGAAAAAGTGGAGAAAAAGTGGAGCATAGGAGGAGAAAAAGTGGAGAAAAAAGTGGAGAAAAAGTGGAGCATAAGAGGAGAAAAAGTGGAGAAAAAGTGGAGAAAAAGTGGAGAAAAAGTGGAGAAAAAGTGGAGCATAAGTGGAGAAAAAGTGGAGAAAAAGTGGAGCATAAGAGGAGAAAAAGTGGAGAAAAAGTGGAGAAAAAGTGGAGAAAAAGTGGAGCATAAGAGGAGAAAAAGTGGAGAAAAAGTGGAGAATAAGAGGAGAAAAAGTGGAGAAAAAGTGGAGATTAAGAGGAGAAAAAGTGGAGAAAAAGTGGAGCATAAGAGGAGAAAAAGTGGAGAAAAAGTGGAGAAAAAGTGGAGAAAAAGTGGAGCATAAGAGGAGAAAAAGTAGAGAAAAAAGTGGAGAAAAAGTGGAGAAAAAAGTGGAGAAAAAGTGGAGAAAAAGTGAAGAAAAAGTGGAGAAAAAGTGGAGATTAAGAGGAGAAAAAGTGGAGAAAAAGTGGAGCATAAGAGGAGAAAAAGTGGAGAAAAAGTGGAGAAAAAGTGGAGCATAAGAGGAGAAAAAGTGGAGAAAAAAGTGGAGAAAAAGTGGAGCATAAGAGGAGAAAAAGTGGAGAAAAAGTGGAGAAAAAGTGGAGAAAAAGTGGAGAAAAAGTGGAGCATAAGTGGAGAAAAAGTGGAGAAAAAGTGGAGCATAAGAGGAGAAAAAGTGGAGAAAAAGTGGAGAAAAAGTGGAGAAAAAGTGGAGCATAAGAGGAGAAAAAGTGGAGAAAAAGTGGAGAATAAGAGGAGAAAAAGTGGAGAAAAAGTGGAGATTAAGAGGAGAAAAAGTGGAGAAAAAGTGGAGCATAAGAGGAGAAAAAGTGGAGAAAAAGTGGAGAAAAAGTGGAGAAAAAGTGGAGCATAAGAGGAGAAAAAATAGAGAAAAAAGTGAAGAAAAAGTGGAGAAAAAGTGGAGCATAAGAGGAGAAAAAGTGGAGAAAAAGTGGAGAAAAAGTGGAGAAAAAGTGGAGCATAAGAGGAGAAAAAGTGGAGAAAAAAGTGGAGAAAAAGTGGAGAAAAAGTGGAGCATAAGAGGAGAAAAAGTGGAGAAAAAGTGGAGAAAAAAGTGGAGAAAAAGTGGAGAAAAAGTGGAGAAAAAGTGGAGAAAAAAATGGAGAAAAAGTGGAGAAAAAGTGGAGAAAAAGTGGAGAAAAAGTGGAGCATAAGAGGAGAAAAAGTGGAGAAAAAAGTGGAGAAAAAGTGGAGCATAAGAGGAGAAAAAGTGGAGAAAAAGTGGAGAAAAAGTGGAGAAAAAGTGGAGAAAAAGTGGAGCATAAGTGGAGAAAAAGTGGAGAAAAAGTGGAGCATAAGAGGAGAAAAAGTGGAGAAAAAGTGGAGAAAAAGTGGAGAAAAAGTGGAGCATAAGAGGAGAAAAAGTGGAGAAAAAGTGGAGAATAAGAGGAGAAAAAGTGGAGAAAAAGTGGAGATTAAGAGGAGAAAAAGTGGAGAAAAAGTGGAGCATAAGAGGAGAAAAAGTGGAGAAAAAGTGGAGAAAAAGTGGAGAAAAAGTGGAGCATAAGAGGAGAAAAAGTAGAGAAAAAAGTGAAGAAAAAGTGGAGAAAAAGTGGAGCATAAGAGGAGAAAAAGTGGAGAAAAAGTGGAGAAAAAGTGGAGCATAAGAGGAGAAAAAGTGGAGAAAAAAGTGGAGAAAAAGTGGAGAAAAAGTGGAGAAAAAGTAGAGAAAAAAATGGAGAAAAAGTGGAGAAAAAGTGTAGAAAAAGTGGAGAAAAAGTGGAGATTAAGAGGAGAAAAAGTGGAGCATAAGAGGAGAAAAAGTGGAGAAAAAGTGGAGAAAAAGTGGAGAAAAAGTGGAGTATAAGAGGAGAAAAAGTGGAGAAAAAAGTGGAGAAAAAGTGGAGAAAAAGTGGAGCATAAGAGGAGAAAAAGTGGAGAAAAAAGTGGAGAAAAAAGTGGAGAAAAAAGTGGAGAAAAAGTGGAGAAAAAAATGGAGAAAAAGTGGAGCATAAGAGGAGAAAAAGTGGAGAAAAAGTGGAGAAAAAGTGGAGCATAAGAGGAGAAAAAGTGGAGAAAAAAGTGGAGAAAAAGTGGAGCATAAGAGGAGAAAAAGTGGAGAAAAAGTGGAGAAAAAGTGGAGAAAAAGTGGAGAAAAAGTGGAGCATAAGTGGAGAAAAAGTGGAGAAAAAGTGGAGCATAAGAGGAGAAAAAGTGGAGAAAAAGTGGAGAAAGAGTGGAGAAAAAGTGGAGCATAAGAGGAGAAAAAGTGGAGAAAAAGTGGAGAATAAGAGGAGAAAAAGTGGAGAAAAAGTGGAGATTAAGAGGAGAAAAAGTGGAGAAAAAGTGGAGCATAAGAGGAGAAAAAGTGGAGAAAAAGTGGAGAAAAAGTGGAGCATAAGAGGAGAAAAAGTAGAGAAAAAAGTGAAGAAAAAGTGGAGAAAAAGTGGAGTATAAGAGGAGAAAAAGTGGAGAAAAAAGTGGAGAAAAAGTGGAGAAAAAGTGGAGCATAAGAGGAGAAAAAGTGGAGAAAAAAGTGGAGAAAAAAGTGGAGAAAAAAGTGGAGAAAAAGTGGAGAAAAAAATGGAGAAAAAGTGGAGCATAAGAGGAGAAAAAGTGGAGAAAAAGTGGAGCATAAGAGGAGAAAAAGTGGAGAAAAAAGTGGAGAAAAAGTGGAGCATAAGAGGAGAAAAAGTGGAGAAAAAGTGGAGAAAAAGTGGAGAAAAAGTGGAGAAAAAGTGGAGCATAAGTGGAGAAAAAGTGGAGAAAAAGTGGAGCATAAGAGGAGAAAAAGTGGAGAAAAAGTGGAGAAAAAGTGGAGCATAAGAGGAGAAAAAGTGGAGAAAAAGTGGAGAATAAGAGGAGAAAAAGTGGAGAAAAAGTGGAGATTAAGAGGAGAAAAAGTGGAGAAAAAGTGGAGCATAAGAGGAGAAAAAGTGGAGAAAAAGTGGAGAAAAAGTGGAGAAAAAGTGGAGCATAAGAGGAGAAAAAGTAGAGAAAAAAGTGGAGAAAAAGTGGAGAAAAAAGTGGAGAAAAAGTGGAGAAAAAGTGGAGAAAAAGTGGAGAAAAAGTGGAGATTAAGAGGAGAAAAAGTGGAGAAAAAGTGGAGCATAAGAGGAGAAAAAGTGGAGAAAAAGTGGAGAAAAAGTGGAGCATAAGAGGAGAAAAAGTGGAGAAAAAAGTGGAGAAAAAGTGGAGCATAAGAGGAGAAAAAGTGGAGAAAAAGTGGAGAAAAAGTGGAGAAAAAGTGGAGAAAAAGTGGAGCATAAGTGGAGAAAAAGTGGAGAAAAAGTGGAGCATAAGAGGAGAAAAAGTGGAGAAAAAGTGGAGAAAAAGTGGAGAAAAAGTGGAGCATAAGAGGATAAAAAGTGGAGAAAAAGTGGAGAATAAGACGAGAAAAAGTGGAGAAAAAGTGGAGATTAAGAGGAGAAAAAGTGGAGAAAAAGTGGAGCATAAGAGGAGAAAAAGTGGAGAAAAAGTGGAGAAAAAGTGGAGAAAAAGTGGAGCATAAGAGGAGAAAAAGTGGAGAAAAAAGTGGAGAAAAAGTGGAGAAAAAGTGGAGCATAAGAGGAGAAAAAGTGGAGAAAAAGTGGAGAAAAAAGTGGAGAAAAAGTGGAGAAAAAGTGGAGAAAAAGTGGAGAAAAAAATGGAGAAAAAGTGGAGAAAAAGTGGAGAAAAAGTGGAGAAAAAGTGGAGCATAAGAGGAGAAAAAGTGGAGAAAAAAGTGGAGAAAAAGTGGAGCATAAGAGGAGAAAAAGTGGAGAAAAAGTGGAGAAAAAGTGGAGAAAAAGTGGAGAAAAAGTGGAGCATAAGTGGAGAAAAAGTGGAGAAAAAGTGGAGCATAAGAGGAGAAAAAGTGGAGAAAAAGTGGAGATTAAGAGGAGAAAAAGTGGAGAAAAAGTGGAGCATAAGAGGAGAAAAAGTGGAGAAAAAGTGGAGAAAAAGTGGAGAAAAAGTGGAGCATAAGAGGAGAAAAAGTAGAGAAAAAAGTGAAGAAAAAGTGGAGAAAAAGTGGAGCATAAGAGGAGAAAAAGTGGAGAAAAAGTGGAGAAAAAGTGGAGCATAAGAGGAGAAAAAGTGGAGAAAAAAGTGGAGAAAAAGTGGAGAAAAAGTGGAGAAAAAGTAGAGAAAAAAATGGAGAAAAAGTGGAGAAAAAGTGTAGAAAAAGTGGAGAAAAAGTGGAGATTAAGAGGAGAAAAAGTGGAGCATAAGAGGAGAAAAAGTGGAGAAAAAGTGGAGAAAAAGTGGAGAAAAAGTGGAGTATAAGAGGAGAAAAAGTGGAGAAAAAAGTGGAGAAAAAGTGGAGAAAAAGTGGAGCATAAGAGGAGAAAAAGTGGAGAAAAAAGTGGAGAAAAAAGTGGAGAAAAAAGTGGAGAAAAAGTGGAGAAAAAAATGGAGAAAAAGTGGAGCATAAGAGGAGAAAAAGTGGAGAAAAAGTGGAGAAAAAGTGGAGCATAAGAGGAGAAAAAGTGGAGAAAAAAGTGGAGAAAAAGTGGAGCATAAGAGGAGAAAAAGTGGAGAAAAAGTGGAGAAAAAGTGGAGAAAAAGTGGAGAAAAAGTGGAGCATAAGTGGAGAAAAAGTGGAGAAAAAGTGGAGCATAAGAGGAGAAAAAGTGGAGAAAAAGTGGAGAAAGAGTGGAGAAAAAGTGGAGCATAAGAGGAGAAAAAGTGGAGAAAAAGTGGAGAATAAGAGGAGAAAAAGTGGAGAAAAAGTGGAGATTAAGAGGAGAAAAAGTGGAGAAAAAGTGGAGCATAAGAGGAGAAAAAGTGGAGAAAAAGTGGAGAAAAAGTGGAGCATAAGAGGAGAAAAAGTAGAGAAAAAAGTGAAGAAAAAGTGGAGAAAAAGTGGAGTATAAGAGGAGAAAAAGTGGAGAAAAAAGTGGAGAAAAAGTGGAGAAAAAGTGGAGCATAAGAGGAGAAAAAGTGGAGAAAAAAGTGGAGAAAAAAGTGGAGAAAAAAGTGGAGAAAAAGTGGAGAAAAAAATGGAGAAAAAGTGGAGCATAAGAGGAGAAAAAGTGGAGAAAAAGTGGAGCATAAGAGGAGAAAAAGTGGAGAAAAAAGTGGAGAAAAAGTGGAGCATAAGAGGAGAAAAAGTGGAGAAAAAGTGGAGAAAAAGTGGAGAAAAAGTGGAGAAAAAGTGGAGCATAAGTGGAGAAAAAGTGGAGAAAAAGTGGAGCATAAGAGGAGAAAAAGTGGAGAAAAAGTGGAGAAAAAGTGGAGCATAAGAGGAGAAAAAGTGGACAAAAAGTGGAGAATAAGAGGAGAAAAAGTGGAGAAAAAGTGGAGATTAAGAGGAGAAAAAGTGGAGAAAAAGTGGAGCATAAGAGGAGAAAAAGTGGAGAAAAAGTGGAGAAAAAGTGGAGAAAAAGTGGAGCATAAGAGGAGAAAAAGTAGAGAAAAAAGTGGAGAAAAAGTGGAGAAAAAAGTGGAGAAAAAGTGGAGAAAAAGTGGAGAAAAAGTGGAGAAAAAGTGGAGATTAAGAGGAGAAAAAGTGGAGAAAAAGTGGAGCATAAGAGGAGAAAAAGTGGAGAAAAAGTGGAGAAAAAGTGGAGCATAAGAGGAGAAAAAGTGGAGAAAAAAGTGGAGAAAAAGTGGAGCATAAGAGGAGAAAAAGTGGAGAAAAAGTGGAGCATAAGAGGAGAAAAAGTGGAGAAAAAGTGGAGAAAAAGTGGAGCATAAGAGGAGAAAAAGTAGAGAAAAAAGTGAAGAAAAAGTGGAGAAAAAGTGGAGCATAAGAGGAGAAAAAGTGGAGAAAAAGTGGAGAAAAAGTGGAGCATAAGAGGAGAAAAAGTGGAGAAAAAAGTGGAGAAAAAGTGGAGAAAAAGTGGAGAAAAAGTAGAGAAAAAAATGGAGAAAAAGTGGAGAAAAAGTGTAGAAAAAGTGGAGAAAAAGTGGAGATTAAGAGGAGAAAAAGTGGAGCATAAGAGGAGAAAAAGTGGAGAAAAAGTGGAGAAAAAGTGGAGAAAAAGTGGAGTATAAGAGGAGAAAAAGTGGAGAAAAAAGTGGAGAAAAAGTGGAGCATAAGAGGAGAAAAAGTGGAGAAAAAAGTGGAGAAAAAAGTGGAGAAAAAAGTGGAGAAAAAGTGGAGAAAAAAATGGAGAAAAAGTGGAGCATAAGAGGAGAAAAAGTGGAGAAAAAGTGGAGAAAAAGTGGAGCATAAGAGGAGAAAAAGTGGAGAAAAAAGTGGAGAAAAAGTGGAGCATAAGAGGAGAAAAAGTGGAGAAAAAGTGGAGAAAAAGTGGAGAAAAAGTGGAGAAAAAGTGGAGCATAAGTGGAGAAAAAGTGGAGAAAAAGTGGAGCATAAGAGGAGAAAAAGTGGAGAAAAAGTGGAGAAAGAGTGGAGAAAAAGTGGAGCATAAGAGGAGAAAAAGTGGAGAAAAAGTGGAGAATAAGAGGAGAAAAAGTGGAGAAAAAGTGGAGATTAAGAGGAGAAAAAGTGGAGAAAAAGTGGAGCATAAGAGGAGAAAAAGTGGAGAAAAAGTGGAGAAAAAGTGGAGCATAAGAGGAGAAAAAGTAGAGAAAAAAGTGAAGAAAAAGTGGAGAAAAAGTGGAGTATAAGAGGAGAAAAAGTGGAGAAAAAAGTGGAGAAAAAGTGGAGAAAAAGTGGAGCATAAGAGGAGAAAAAGTGGAGAAAAAAGTGGAGAAAAAAGTGGAGAAAAAAGTGGAGAAAAAGTGGAGAAAAAAATGGAGAAAAAGTGGAGCATAAGAGGAGAAAAAGTGGAGAAAAAGTGAAGAAAAAGTGGAGCATAAGAGGAGAAAAAGTGGAGAAAAAAGTGGAGAAAAAGTGGAGCATAAGAGGAGAAAAAGTGGAGAAAAAGTGGAGAAAAAGTGGAGAAAAAGTGGAGAAAAAGTGGAGCATAAGTGGAGAAAAAGTGGAGAAAAAGTGGAGCATAAGAGGAGAAAAAGTGGAGAAAAAGTGGAGAAAAAGTGGAGAAAAAGTGGAGCATAAGAGGAGAAAAAGTGGAGAAAAAGTGGAGAATAAGAGGAGAAAAAGTGGAGGAAAAGTGGAGATTAAGAGGAGAAAAAGTGGAGAAAAAGTGGAGCATAAGAGGAGAAAAAGTAGAGAAAAAGTGGAGAAAAAGTGGAGAAAAAGTGGAGCATAAGAGGAGAAAAAGTAGAGAAAAAAGTGAAGAAAAAGTGGAGAAAAAGTGGAGCATAAGAGGAGAAAAAGTGGAGAAAAAGTGGAGAAAAAGTGGAGAAAAAGTGGAGCATAAGAGGAGAAAAAGTGGAGAAAAAAGTGGAGAAAAAGTGGAGAAAAAGTGGAGAAAAAGTAGAGAAAAAAATGGAGAAAAAGTGGAGAAAAAGTGGAGAAAAAGTGGAGAAAAAGTGGAGATTAAGAGGAGAAAAAGTGGAGCATAAGAGGAGAAAAAGTGGAGAAAAAGTGGAGAAAAAGTGGAGTATAAGAGGAGAAAAAGTGGAGAAAAAAGTGGAGAAAAAGTGGAGAAAAAGTGGAGCATAAGAGGAGAAAAAGTGGAGAAAAAAGTGGAGAAAAAAGTGGAGAAAAAAGTGGAGAAAAAGTGGAAAAAAAAATGGAGAAAAAGTGGAGCATAAGAGGAGAAAAAGTGGAGAAAAAGTGGAGAAAAAGTGGAGCATAAGAGGAGAAAAAGTGGAGAAAAAAGTGGAGAAAAAGTGGAGCATAAGAGGAGAAAAAGTGGAGAAAAAGTGGAGAAAAAGTGGAGAAAAAGTGGAGAAAAAGTGGAGCATAAGTGGAGAAAAAGTGGAGAAAAAGTGGAGCATAAGAGGAGAAAAAGTGGAGAAAAAGTGGAGAAAAAGTGGAGCATAAGAGGAGAAAAAGTGGAGAAAAAGTGGAGAATAAGAGGAGAAAAAGTGGAGAAAAAGTGGAGATTAAGAGGAGAAAAAGTGGAGAAAAAGTGGAGCATAAGAGGAGAAAAAGTGGAGAAAAAGTGGAGAAAAAGTGGAGAAAAAGTGGAGCATAAGAGGAGAAAAAGTAGAGAAAAAAGTGAAGAAAAAGTGGAGAAAAAGTGGAGCATAAGAGGAGAAAAAGTGGAGAAAAAGTGGAGAAAAAGTGGAGAAAAAGTGGAGCATAAGAGGAGAAAAAGTGGAGAAAAAAGTGGAGAAAAAGTGGAGAAAAAGTGGAGCATAAGAGGAGAAAAAGTGGAGAAAAAGTGGAGAAAAAAGTGGAGAAAAAGTGGAGAAAAAGTGGAGAAAAAGTGGAGAAAAAAATGGAGAAAAAGTGGAGAAAAAGTGGAGAAAAAGTGGAGAAAAAGTGGAGCATAAGAGGAGAAAAAGTGGAGAAAAAAGTGGAGAAAAAGTGGAGCATAAGAGGAGAAAAAGTGGAGAAAAAGTGGAGAAAAAGTGGAGAAAAAGTGGAGAAAAAGTGGAGCATAAGTGGAGAAAAAGTGGAGAAAAAGTGGAGCATAAGAGGAGAAAAAGTGGAGAAAAAGTGGAGAAAAAGTGGAGCATAAGAGGAGAAAAAGTGGAGAAAAAGTGGAGAATAAGAGGAGAAAAAGTGGAGAAAAAGTGGAGATTAAGAGGAGAAAAAGTGGAGAAAAAGTGGAGCATAAGAGGAGAAAAAGTGGAGAAAAAGTGGAGAAAAAGTGGAGAAAAAGTGGAGCATAAGAGGAGAAAAAGTAGAGAAAAAAGTGAAGAAAAGTGGAGAAAAAGTGGAGCATAAGAGGAGAAAAAGTGGAGAAAAAGTGGAGAAAAAGTGGAGAAAAAGTGGAGCATAAGAGGAGAAAAAGTGGAGAAAAAAGTGGAGAAAAAGTGGAGAAAAAGTGGAGAAAAAGTAGAGAAAAAAATGGAGAAAAAGTGGAGAAAAAGTGTAGAAAAAGTGGAGAAAAAGTGGAGATTAAGAGGAGAAAAAGTGGAGCATAAGAGGAGAAAAAGTGGAGAAAAAGTGGAGAAAAAGTGGAGAAAAAGTGGAGTATAAGAGGAGAAAAAGTGGAGAAAAAAGTGGAGAAAAAGTGGAGAAAAAGTGGAGCATAAGAGGAGAAAAAGTGGAGAAAAAAGTGGAGAAAAAAGTGGAGAAAAAAGTGGAGAAAAAGTGGAGAAAAAAATGGAGAAAAAGTGGAGCACCCTTTGGTACCTTTCATGTGGCACTAAGGGGTGCTTAGCTTTGTATTTAGCCAAAAAAATGAAAAAAAAATGACGTAGGGTTCCCCCCAGTTTTGTAGCCAGCTAGGGTAAAGCAGACGGCTGCAGCCTGCAGACCACAGCTGGCAACCTCACCTTGGCTGGTAATCCAAAACTGAGGGCACCCCACGCTGTTATTTTAAATTAAATAAATAATTAAAAAAAAAACACGTAGGGGTCCCCCAAAATTGGATCACCAGCCAAGGTAAAGCAGACAGCTGGGGCCTGATATTCTCAGACTAGGGAGGTCCATGGTTATTGGACTCTCCCCAGCCTAAAAATAGCAGGCCGCAGCCGCCCTAGAAGTGGCGCATCCATTAGATGCGCCAATCCTGGTGCTTCGCCCCAGCTCATCCCGCGCCCTGGTGCGGTGGCAAACGGGGTAATATATGGGGTTAATACCAGATGTGTAATGTCACCTGGCATCAAGCCCTGGGGTTGGTGAGGTCAGGCGTCTATCAGATACCCGACATCACCAACCCAGTCAGTAATAAAAAAAAATAGACGACAAACACATTTTTATTTGAAAAAACACTCCCCAAAACATTCCCTCTTTAACCAATTTATTAGATTGAAAAACAAATCCAGGTCTGCTGTAATCCAAGGGGTTGCCATGACGATCCACACTGTCCCAGTCAATGAAGAG
Source organism: Anomaloglossus baeobatrachus (assembly GCF_048569485.1). Taxonomy (NCBI): domain Eukaryota; kingdom Metazoa; phylum Chordata; class Amphibia; order Anura; family Aromobatidae; genus Anomaloglossus; species Anomaloglossus baeobatrachus. Next base: position 606,361,010 of record NC_134354.1, read on the forward strand.
CAGGATGTTCCCCATTGGCTGGGAGAGCAATGCAGTGACCTGAGCTAACATCAATGGGTCAGCCCAGGTCACTGCAGGGGGGTGACAAGTGCTGCTGTCAGCGAGGTACATTACCTGCGCTGATCTCCAGCACACTGACAGCCCCTGTCACTGAGGTCAATGACCGGCGCCTTCACATCAAGTATCGCGAGAGGTCCGTGACGTCACCGCCAGTGTCAGTCTCGGGTCGGAAGCGATAGGTGATGTGACAAGCGGCGGCCATGGAGGACAGTGACAGCGCTGAGGTCGGGATGGCGGGACTTCATCACCGCAGGTAAGCCGAGCGGGGGGGGGGGTGCGTGTGTGAGAGTGTGTGTGTGTGTGCGTGTGTGTATATGTATGTATACATGCCGCGGGCAGGAGGGGGCGGAGCGAGCTGAGCGGGAAGTGTGGGCTTCCTGCACGTAACTAAGATAAACATTGGGTTACTAACCAAAGCGCTTTGCTTGGATACCCGATGTTTATCTTGGTTACCAGCTTGTGGCAGGCTGCCAGCGATTGCTCCTGCACACTGTAGCTGTAAAAAGCCCTGCTTTTTGCTGCTAGAACCGTTCTCGAACGTATCTAGAACTATCGAGCTTTTGCAAAAAGCTCGAGTTCTAGTTCGATCTCGAACAGCCCCAAAAATCACTCGAGCTTAGAACTGGAGAACCTCGAACCACGAACCGCGCTCAACTCTAATAATCACTAAAATGGATGGAAAGAGTGCTCAAATAGAATGGCAACAACATGTGGAAGAAGCCTGGATGCATTATCTAACTCCCTGGTCACTGCTGGGAACCAAGTTGTCAGTGTATTATGCCACTTTTTCAGAGTGACAATAAACCATACAAAATGGAACATAAAATGGATTTTATAGGAAATAATGTTAGGAAACATTCTTTCATGTATAATGTCATGTATATTAGGCAAATTAAAAGAGAGAAGAAATAAAAGCCTCCTATACCACTCAAGGTAGACTCACATGAAACGTTTTTGCTGCATTTTTGCAGTTTCTCATTGGTTTCAATGTTGAATAACCGCTGCAAAAACGCTGGAAGAATTGACATGCTGTTTTTTTAAAAAATACTGTAGTTTTCCATTACAGTCAGGATAAAAAACATTGGTGTGCATTAAAATTATGAAATCTCCTTAGTTTTGCTGACACTGTAAAAAGCAGTTTCTAATTTGCATAAGACTCATGAAAAAAATCTGCAAAAAACCACAATATGTGATCATAGCCTTAATAGCTGGGCCATATCTCAGCGTATTTCACAGTATTTATTTAAAGAAGGAATTGCAATACACCCTGGAAAACACATAGGGAATGGCCTCAGAATTCATATTTTTACCATTTTTAAAATAGTGTGACTCATGCACTGCTAAGGCCTATGCACTAAGTGCAATGCCTAGCAAAAATTTAAAGGAGGGATTGCAATACACCCTCAAAGACACGTAGAGGGGAGACTCAAAATACATTTTTTTTTTTACAATTTTAAAAAGAATGGGGCTCCTACATGGGTAAAGCCCATGCACTAAGTGCAAGGTCTAGCAAAAATATAAAAGGAGGGATTTCAATACCTTCCTGGAGACACATAGAGGAGGGCCTCAGAATGATTTTTTTTGCATTTTTAAAAAGAGTGTGACATCTACTCTGGTAAAGCCTATAGACTAAGGGGAACTTTGCACACTACGACATCGCAGGTGCGATGTCAGTGGGGTCAAATTGAAAGTGACGCACATCCGGCGTCGCAGGCGATATCGTAGTGTGTAAAGCCTTTTTGATACGATTAACAAGCGCAAAATCATCGTAATCGTATCATCGGTGTAGCATCGGTCATTTCCATAATTTGGAAATGGCCGATGTTACGATGTTGTTCCTTGTTCCAGCGGCATCACACATCGCTGTGTGTGAAGCCACAGGAGCGAGGAACATCTCCTACCTGCGTCCTGCGGCTCACGCCAGCTATGCGGAAGGAAGACGGTGGGCGGGATGTTTACGTCCCACTCATCTCCGCCCCTCCGCTTCTATTGGCCGCCTGCCGTGTGACGTCGCTATGACGCCGCCCGACCCACATCCTTAATTAAGAGGCGGGTTGCCGGCCAGAGCGATGTCGCCGGGCAGGTGAGTGCATGTGAAGCTGGCGTAGCGATAATGTTCGCTACACCAGCTATCACCATGATATCACAGCTGAGATGGGGCGGGGACTATCGTGCTCGGCATCGCAAGCATCGGCTTGCAATGTCGTAGTGTGGAAAGTGCCCCTAAGTGCAAGTGTTTAGTGTTTGGACCTCTGAATGGGTCACAGATGTAGCACAGAGGAAGAGGCAGTGGTGCCATCTGATGACATTGATTATGTACTCAGATGTTCAGGCCAACTAGTTGGATGTAGTAATTTGTAGTTGATTAAGGATCTGAGACAAAGACCTGACTTCCTACTGTGAATAACAAAAGCAGGCACCCCAGTGAGAGACGCTAAAATATCTTAATTCATTTTGACAGTGGGAGGGCATCGTTTCAACAATGTTAATGCCATCCTAAATGTGTATTGCTTCTGGGGTGAACATGTATTTAATAGAGATCCATTTAGGATCTAAATATCCTGCTCTTTTTGGCAAACAGAGGCAAGTGAGCTGGATCCCAAAAAAGAGCTGGAATGCCCATCACTAGTCAAGTGCTTTGATGAAATGAGCCTGAGGATACTGGTGTGGTCAGGCTGGTAGTGGTCATGCCCATGCTGATCTTGGTATGGCACAGGTTGCATATGACTGTTTTTTATCGTCCATACTTTCTTTAAAAAGTGCCAGACTGGAGGACACCTAACTCTTGGCAAGAGAAGTTGCTGCGTGTGTGTGCATTGGTGAACAGTATAACACCTATTCACTCTGGCCACCCAACTGCCTTTTTCTGTTGTAGTGCTGCAGATCCCTCACCCTAGCTCTGCATGCCACCTTGCCAGGTTGCGTCAGTGACTTCATTATCCACCACTTTGTCTTCCACCCCGGTCCTTCCTCTCTTGAGAAAGTAATTGCCGTTCCCCATCATCATCTTCTTCTGACCATGGCTGCTCAAATATTTGGGCATCACTGCACAGAATCTCCTCATGTACCTCTTGAAATGTGTAGAGCGAGAGCCCAGAATCAATACATGTAAATTTAAAGAGCTCCTCAAGGTGTCCCAGTGTGGTCCATTTGTCTCCTGGCACTTGCCATGGTGGGAGGAAGAAGGAACAGGGTGAGGATTGTGTGGTTCAACCTGTTGGCTAGTGAGACTGGACCATGTGAAGACAGGGTGATACTGATAAACAGACTGGAAGTATAATCTGCCAGGTAATCCACCACCTGTTTACACTGTTTTGACTTGAACACTGGTGCCCCGCTTATTCCTGGATAGGAGGACAGGAAGCTAGGTGAAGATGATGAGTGTGTTTGTTGCACTTCTACAGCAGGCAGAATTTGCCTTTGACACATGGTCATGGACTCTGCATGCACCACCATCTGCAGTACATCCACTTCCAAGTCCCTTACTGCACGCCTTGCCCATTTTAAATTCCATATGCATCTAAGAGTGGTATTATTAGTAGTAGAATAGAATAGAGGTAGGCCTAATAAGTATTTTTGTTTTCCGTTGCCGGACCAAGGACTCTTAAGCAATAACCCCTAACTAGATGCCTTTAATGCTAAACTAACCCTTCTCCAGCAATTCCCCATACACTAAATGCAGCTAAGAGTGGTATTATTAGAGAATAGAATATATTTTTTTACATTGCAGCAGCAAGGACTGTAAGGTAATAATTCCTGCCAAGATGCCTCTAATACACTATCCCTTCTCCAGCAGCTCTTCCTATAATAAGTGCAGCTAAGAGTGGTATTATTAGAGAATTTATTAGATTAGACTTAGGCATGAAAAGGACTTTTGCTTTTATGGTGCAGCAGCAAGGACTGTAAGGCAATAATCCCTTCATAGATGCTTTTAATACACTATCCCTTCTCCAGCAGATAGCCCTATACTAAATACAAGTAAGAGCAGTATTATTAAATAATAGAATAGAACATCCCTGTATGTTTAGTGCACAGTTTTGAAACATGCGGGGCAGGGACTCAAGCATGGTGCTCATGCACCAGGGATACTGGATCAAGTATCGAGCGTGCCCGAGCACTCTGATGCTCAATCAGGTATTGAGCATTGGTGAGCACACTCACTTACTACTATTAATGATTCAATGTTATTTTAATGTTACAGGAAATGTATTAAAAATGAAATATACGTTTCACATTTAATTTGCAAAACAAAAGCTATAACCAATTTTCTTGTGCCTTATAATATTAGTAATATTATTTTATTATGGAAGATATACTGCAAAATGTTTCCATAACTGAAGTCAGTGATGTTCTGTTCACTACATTGAGTTGAAAATTTCCAGTGGCAGACTCTCCAAGTGGCGCTATAGAATTTACTTCAAAAAGTTCAGTTTTCATGATGTTCAAAAATTAAAGGTTTACTCACATTTGAGTGTGAAATATGGCTTTGTTGTTGCTCTTGAACCTTCTTGTAGGGAGATGCAAGTGTCATTTCCCCTTTTCCTAGTCTCCTTCAAATGTCCTTGTGACGTCCGTGTGTCATCCATGTGTCGCCCATAAGTCGCGACACATGGATGCCATCTTTGTGACATCTGTTTTTGACATGATCTTCTAAATACTGTCAAAAGATAGATAGAGGTCAAACACATATATAATGTCCCACCCCCCTGCATATTCTAAGCTTGCACACCTTAGTGCCTTTCATGAGACACTAAAGGGTGTTTGTCCTTGTATTTAACCACAAATTCAATAATTTAATAAAAAAAACCCTATGTGGAATCTCTCCTATATTTGGTAGCCAGCTAAGGTAAAGTAGACAGCTGCAGCCTGCAGCCCACAGCTGGCAACTTTACCTTAGTTGGTAATCCAAAGCAGAGGTCGCCCCACACAATTTTTCTATTTTTTTTTACATAGTTACATAGTTACTTAGGTTGAAAAAAGACCTAGGTCCATCTAGTTCAACCTTCCTCCACCAGTTCTACATTTGGTCACTAAGTCATTTATAACCAACAATGTTTTGTGTACTGAGGAAATCATCCAGCCCTTTTTTAAAAGCTGTTATAGTGTCTGCCATTACTACCTCTTGTGGTAGGGAATTCCACAGTCTGACTGCTCTAACTGTAAAGAACTCTTTCCTATTTAGCTGTCGGAATCGCTTTTCTTCCACTCGCAGTGAGTGCCCCCTGGTCCTTAGTACTGTCTTTGGAAGAAATAAGTCATGTGCCAGTCCTTTAAATTGACCACACATGTATTTATACATATAAATGAGATCTCCTCTGAGATGTCTTTTTTCTAAGCTAAACATATCTAACTTTTTCAACCTGTCATGATATGGGAGGCCTTCCATTCCTTGTAGTAGTCTAGTTGCCCGCCTTTGAACTGACTCTAACTTCTGAATGTCCTTTTTAAAATGTGGAGCTCAAAACTGGATCTCATATTCCAGATGTGGCCTTACAAGTGATTTATAGAGGTGTAACAATACGTTGGGATCACGGGATCTAATCTCTCTTTTTATACACCCAAAAATCTTGTTTGCTTTACCAGCTGCTGCTTGACATTTAGTGCTGCTGCTCAGCTTATTTGTAATGAGAATACCCAAGTCCTTCTCTTGTTCTGTAGTCCCGAGATTACTTCCATTTAATGTATACACAGTTATAGGATTACTCCGTCCTAGGTGCATTACTTTACATTTATCAACATTAAATCTCATTTGCCAAGTATCTGCCCATTCTGACAGCTTATCCAGATCTTTTTGTAACATTGTACTATCAAGGTCAGTTTTTAATATCCTACATAGTTTGGTGTCATCTTTAAAGACTGACACTTTACTATCAATCCCATCCACAAGATCATTAGTAAAGAGATTAAAAGGAATCGGTCCTAGCACAGATCCCTGCGGCACCCCACTGCTGACTATTGCCCATTTAGAGAATGCACCATTTATGATTACTCTTTGTTTACTATCTTTTAGCCAATTCCTTACGCAGTTGCATATAGTTTCCCCTAGTCCTTGCTTCTGGAGCTTTAGTATAAGGCTATTATGTGGTACAGTATCAAATGCCTTTGCAAAGTCCAAATAAATCACATCAGCTGCATTACCAATATCCAGGTTTTCACTTACCCCCTCATAGAACCCCAACAGATTGGTTAGACACGACTTATCTTTCATGAATCCATGCTGTCTGTCAGTTATTATATTATTTTCTGCAATATATTTTTGCATGTCATCCCTTAAAATGCCCTCAAAAACTTTGCATACTACTGATGTCAGGCTTACTGGACGGTAGTTGCCTGGATCTACTTTCTTACCTTTCTTAAATATCGGTACCCCATCAGCAATCCTCCAATCCTGAGGCACCAACCCTGTTACAAGCGAGTCTGAGAAGATGAGATACACCGGTCTGTCGATTACGTAGCTCAAATCCCTCAATATTCGTGGATGAATGCCATCTGGCCCTGGGGATTTGTCAATGTTTAATTTACTCAGACGTAGTCGTACTTTCTCTTGTGTTAAATTAATTATATCGGGTGGTGGACTTTGATTTTTCACTTGTTGAATGATCCCTGGTACAGTCAGTTCCTTGGTGAACACAGATGAGAAATGCCTATTTGATATCTCAGTCTTTTGTTCGTCCTCTATAACTAACATGCTATTATATTTTAAGGGGCCCATACTATCCTTTGTTTTCCTTTTGGCATTAATGTATTTATAAAAGATTTTGGGATTTATATTAATGTCATTGGCGATTTTTGTTTCAGTAGCTAGTTTTGCTTGTTTGATTTCTTTTTTACATTTCCTATTGATAACGTTATACTTCTGAAATGCTATTTCTGTATTCTCAGCCTTTAAGATTTAAACGCCCTTTGTCTTTGTTTTATTATACTTTGTACAGTCTTATTTATCCATAGTGGCTTCTTTTTATTTCTGGACATTTTATTACCAGAGGGTATAAGTTTTTTACAGGACTCTAGTAGTATATTCTTAAACTTACCCCATTTATGTTCGGTATCCCCAGTTACCATGACTTTGTCCCAATCTACACTTTTAAGCTCTTCCCTTAATTTTTTTAAATCAGCTTTCCTAAAATTCCAGGTTTTAGCATTTCCAGTTTGAAATGTTCTATTGAATATTACATTGAAGCTTGCCATATTATGATCGCTGGTGCCCAAGTGCTTCCGGATCTGTAGATCTGAAATTGTATCCGGTCTATTTGACAGGACCAGATCTAGCAGATTATCTCCCCTTGTCGGTTCATCTATCATCTGAGAAAGGAAATTATCTTGAATAGTAGATAAGAACTTACAGCTTTTAGCAGAACCAGAAGATTCTATATCCCACTGTATGTCTGGATAGTTGAAATCCCCCATAATAAGAACCCGATTATTATTATTAACTGCCTTTTCAATTTGATCCAGCATTTCACCCTCTATTTGTTCAGGTATGTTAGGAGGCTTATAGCAAACTCTAATTAGCATTTTTCCATTATTCCCCTCCCCATGTACATTTACCCATACTGACTCTACATTGTTGCAGATCCCCCCAATGTTATCATTGAACACAGGTTTTAGGTTAGATTTGATAAATATACACACCTCACCACCTTTTTTGTCTTTCCTGTCCTTCCTAAATGTAGTATAACCCTGTATGTTTGTCACCCAGTCATGGCTTTCATCCAGCCAGGTTTTCGTAATGCCCACCACATCACAATCCATGGTTGACATAAGAGTTCTCCAATTCATTAATTTTGTTTGCGAGACTTCTTGCATTTGCCAGTAGACATTTAATACTATTAATGCCTTTATTACTCCTAGCCTTTCTACGTTCCTTGCATGTCCCATCCTCCTTAATCCTTCATTGACCCCTACCGTCTCACTGTCTCTATCTGCTCTATCTATCCCCTTTTTTTGCTCCACTACCCTCCACTACCCTCCCTCCTTTTAAATAAATAATTTACAAAAAACAACATGGGGTCCCCCTAAATTAGATCACCAGCCAAGGTGAAACTGACAGCTGGGGTCTGGAATTCTTAGGCTGGGAAGGCCCATGTTTATTGGGCATTCCCCAGCCTAAAAATAGCAGGCCGCAGCCGCACCAGTAGTGGCGCATCCATTAGATTCACCACTCTTGGTGCTTCATTTCGGCTCTCCAATTGCCCTAGCACAGTGGAAACAGGGTAATATATGTGGTTGATGCCAGCTGTAAATTGCCAGCTGGCATAATGCCTTGGTATGAGTAATGAGTGGGCATCTATCAGAGACCCCATTACTAATCCAATAGTTTTAAATGGTCAAAAAAATAACAATAAATATTTTATTTATAATTAAACAATCCAACACCTGCCCCCATTCATCAATTTAATTTAAAAAACATTTTATGTTCTGCTGTGATCCAAAAGGAGGCCTCACAACGTTCCTGCAAAGCGACCCCAAAAGACATAAAAAGAAAGAATTATTAAAGAAAAAGACAAGAGACACCCTCATTCACCAATTTATTACCCATTAAAACCCTAATCCGGTCTGCGGTATTCCATATATAGGTCCCACGTTGTTCCCTTGCTCACATTCTTTTCCTATGAACAACAGATTGTTTTCTATAGGGTGGGATAGAAACCACTGCTGGCTCACATGCTGTGGTGTGTGAGAACCATGGCAGTGAACTGTGAGTGTGAGAACCTCATGAGAGTACTACTGGTGACAGCATCTGGCTCACAGAATAGCATGTGACCTGATGATTTCACCACAATTTCTTCTCTGCAGTGGTTCTCACACAAAGTAGCATGAGAGTGAGTGGCTGCGACATGCAGTGACTTCCTATGAGTTCACTGCAGTTCATTACTGCCAGTTCTCCTGCAACTCTGTGTGAGAACTGCTGCGGGCAGTGAACCGTGGTGAACTCATGATGTCACTCATCACAGTAGCCCGCTCTCATGCTACTTTGTGTGAAAAACACCAAGGGCAATGAACTGCGGTGAACTCATAACGTAACCGCTCATCCCTGCCTGCGGCATGTCACAAGCTACTGTGTGAGCCACATGCTGTAACCTGTGGTGCCATCACACAGCACAGTGGGAGAGCTGGCAGTGGCTGCTGTCCAATGTTATAGAGAACATTTTGTTTTTCACAGGCTGGAACAGTGAGTCTGGGAACAAATTAGGACCTCTACATGGATTACGGCAGACCAGATTAGGGTTTTATGTGTAATAAATTGGTAACTAAAAGTGTCATGTCTTTTATCTTTACTAATTTCCTTTTTATGTATTTTGGGCTCGCTTTGGAGGAATGTCATGAGACCCTTTTTGGATTACAGGGGAACTTACAGGATTATTTTTTTAAATAAATTTGTGAATGAGGGCTGAGTCGGGGGCTTTTTATTATAAATAGAATTTTTTTTGCTATTTTTTGACCATTTACAACTACTTGATTAGTAATGAGGGTGTCATTACTAATACCATGGCTTGATGACTGCTGGCAATTTACAGCTGGCATCAACCCCATATATTATCCTGTTTTTCACCAGGATAATACGCAAAGCTCCAGGATTGGCACATGTAATGGATGTGCCATTTTTGGGGCAGCTGCTGCCTGTTTTTTTTAGGTTATGGACCGTCCAATAAACATGGGCCACCCCAGCTGTCAGCTTCACCTTCGCGGGTGTCACGCTCCCCGGCTCCCCTGTCACGCTCTCCGGCTTTCCTGCCACGCTTCCCGGCTCCCCTGCCACGCTCCCCGGCTCCCCTGCCACGCTCCCCAGCTCCTCTGCCAGGCGTCCCCCGCTCCACAGCCTCCATGCCCCATCACCTGTTGTCCCCAGGCAGCCCGGTCCCCGCTCCCGGCGCCCGTCGGCAACTCTGCTCCAGCCCGGCACTCCTGCCTCCTGTGCACTGCTCCCTGCTCTGGCTTCTGGCACCCGGGCCTCGCGCATGCGCATTAGGGCGCGCGCGCGGTCATTGACCCTCTCTTAAAGGGCCAGTGTCCTCCAACAGGATATTGAAGAATCAGGTACAGGGTATATAGGGGGATCCTTTCCAAGTGGGCGGGGCCTGTTCTTCGTGTTTTGCTAAGCTAGGAGTCAGGTATCCTTGTGTCTTGTGGTATACTTACCTATCTCTCTCGTAGAGCCGCTCCTGCCTCGCCAACCGGTCCTGACGATACCCAAACCCCGAACGGTGACTGTCTACCATCCCGTCAGTTCATACCATCTCCGATCCCTGTGGTGACCCACCTTCTCGCTCCGTTGGTTCCGGACTCTGCCTGACATCATCTCGGCCTCCGAACCTGAGCTCCGTCACCCGGACTACCTTCAGAGACCCCGTGGTCCCAGGGACTTCTTCACTCCACTCCTCTGAACGGACTGTCCTGCTACCCGTAGTGCTCTGGCTACCGGGCACCTTGCAATCGGTGAGGTGTTCAGCCCAGTGGATCCACCTCCTGGGTCTGCCCGTCCACCTGGCCCTAACAGCTGGTGATCCAATTTTGGGGGAGACCTCCCTATTTTTTTTTAAATTAATTATTTGGGCAGTGACCAAACATTCATGATTAGGGCTCTGCATGCCTTTGTTTTTTTATTTACAATGAAGCAACTGAGATGCAATTGAACTATAGACTTTCAGATTTAAGTGAAGGGGTTTAACAAAAACATCCTGTGAAACGTTTAGGAATTACAACCATTTTTCTACAAAGTCTCCTGATTTCATGGGCTCAAAAATAATTGGACACATGTACTTTACCAGAAATAAAATTATTTTGAATATTTTGTAGTATCCTTTGCAGGCAGTGACTGCCTGAAGTATGGAAGCCATAGACGACACCGAACCCTGGGTTTCCTACTTTGTGATGCTTTGCCAGGACTTTACTGAAGCTGACTTCAGTAGTTGCATGTTTGTGGGTCTTTTTCACTTAAGTTTTGTATTCAGCATGACAAATGCAGCTTGACAGGGTTGAGATCAGGTGATTGACTGGGCCATTGCAGAATATTCCACTTTTTTCCCTTAAGAGTTGCTTTCACAGTATGTTTGGGTCATTGTCCATCTGTACTGTGAAGCGCTATCCAATCAGCCTTGCTTCATTTGGTTTAATCTGAGCAGAAAGTATAGCTGTACACTTCAGAATTCATCTGACTGCTTCTGTTTTCAGTCACATCATCAATAAACACTAGTTACTCAGTGCCATTGGCAGCCATGCTTGCCCATGCCATCACACTGCCCCACCATGTTTTACAGAGGATTTGCTGTGCTTTGGATCATGAGCGATTCCAAGCCTTCTCCATACTGTCTTCTTCCCATCATTCTGGTACAGGTTGATCTTAGTTCCATCTTTCCAAAGAATGCTTTTCCAAAACAGGACTGGCTTCTTTAGATGTTTTTTGTCAAATTATAATCTGGGCTTTCTAATTTTAAGGTTGATTAATGGATTGCACCTTATAGTAAACCCTCTGTGTTTGCTCTCATGAGGTCTTCTCTTTATGGTAGACTTGGATACTCAAATTATTTCAATAGCTATCAGTTAATCACAATGTCTAACATAGAATCCTAACTTAAAATATCAAATTTTATTAAATATATTAAAATGATCAAAAAAACACAAATTATTTGTGTCATATTACTAGGTGCACAGTTGGGAGGAAGGAAGCAAAGTCCCTACAATACACACTCCCTCCTGTGCTCTACCTGGTAGAGGAGGTTGGCACCCTAGATGCACGATATGGTGCCCCCATTCACCGACGACTGTTCCTACCCTTGCACTGAAAATCCTTGCAAAAAGAAATGAATAAAGTGCAGTGCTCAGCAATAAAGTAATAAACTGCAATTAGCCGGGTTCACAATAAACCTCTATCAATAACGTATGAGGTCACAAAAAACAACAGTTCTCAGTCATAACACACCTCAATAGGGACAGTCTCAGATAATGCTACTTATCTTCAATAGCTTCATGCCCCAATGTGTTTCCCCGAAACTTGGTTCATGAGGACGCTGATTAATGCTCACAGTGGCTAGATAGACCATTAGGCAGCAGACATGCTGCTAGATGTGATCAATACTAAGGGGTTTCACAGCCAATTAGGCCTACTTTTAACCCCACATAGCGCCCTCTGACCTCAATATAATTTAATTAAATAATTAACAGGTGTTGTGAATGCCCACCTACCTCAAAACCCCATTATGTCCTCAAAGTTCCCCATGACTGCACATTCCCATATTACTTCTGCGTTCCACAGTAGAACTCATGAGACACCCGGGATTTGTTGATACTTGGATACTAAAACATCTACTTCCAAAAGAGTGTTCTTCAAATGGGTGGATGTTGTGAAGGGTTTTTTCCTTATCGTGTAAAGGATTCTGCAATCATCAACCACTGTTGTCTATCATGGCTGTCGAGACCTTTTTGAGTGCCCAAGCTCACCAGTGAGCTCATTTTTTAAAAAATGTAACAAATTATTGATTTGGTCACTCCTAATATTTCTTCTATCTCTCTGATGGATTTCTTTTTTTTCAGCCTAATGATGGTCTGTTTCTCTTCTATTGAGAGCTCCTTTGCCCTTATGTTATGGGTTTGCAGCAACAACTTTCAAATGCAAATGCAACATCTGGAATCAGCTCAAGACCTTTTGATTGCTTAATTTATGATGGATTAATGAGTGAATAGCCCATGCAGTCCATTAAAGAGCTTTTGAAATGACTGTCCAAATATTTTTCGTCCCATGAAAAAGAGGCAGCTACATATTAAATAGCTGTAATTCCTAAACTGTTGAGAGTCTGCACTTTAAACCCATATTGATTATAAAATAGTATCTTTAATATGTTTTGGTAATGCCAAAACTTGTGTTACTATCCAAATAATTCTGGACCTAAGTATAATTTATAAGAAAAGCATTGCCCTGCAGGTTTTAAATCCACGATGATGCAGCGTGTTACTAATAGTCATCTTTGAGACTATGGTCCCAGCTCTATTCAGGCCATTGACTAGGTCCTCCTTTGTAGTTCTGGGCTGATTCCTGACCTTTCTCAGAATCATAGTTATGAAGCGAGATCTTGCATGGAGCTCCAAACCAAGTAAGATGGACAGTAATCTTGTGTTTCTTCCATTTTATAATAATTGTGCCAACAGCTTTTCACCAAGCTGCTTGCCTTTTGTCCTGTATTCTACCTCAGCTTTGTGCAGGTCTACAATTTTGTCCCTAATGTCATTAAACATCTCTTTTCTCTTGCTCATGGTGTAGTGATTGGAGTGTGATTGATTGAATGTGTGGACAGGTGTCTTTTATACAGGTAAAGGGTTCAAATAGGTGTAATTAATACAGGTAATGAGTACAGAGTCGGAGGGCATCTTAAAGAAAAAATAACATGTCTATGAGAGCCAGAATTCTTGCTGGTTGGTAGGTGATCAAATACAGCATTTCATTCAATTTAAATTGTTTAAAAATCATACAATGTGATATTCTGGATTTTTGGGGGGAATTTCTGTCTGTCACAGTTGAAGTGTACCTATAATAAAAATTACACACCTCTCCATTCTTTATAGATGGAAAAACTTGGAAAATCGGCTGTAAATCAAATACTTAATTTCTCCACTGTGATATTGCGTACATTTTTTACTACAGTAAAGATTTTTCTTATTCATCTCGCTTGTTCGTAATTTCACATGTTTTCTTCAAATTCCATACATGATGGTTAAAAATAAAAGAATTTTTTTTAATCATTGCATAAAAAATAAAACTCAGTCATTGAATTTGAAACAATTTTCAGAAACCGAAATGGACGTATATGGGGAACTCGAGATTTATTCTGGAAGATTTTCTGGAAACATGCTTGAGTTTCCCATTGATTTCCATCATACTCAGTACATGAGTTGAGCCAGTCCCAGAGTTCAACTGCTATTACAAGTACCGAGCACTCAAGGATAGTAGTGCTTGCTCATAACTAATATCTATGTTAAGTGTAGACAATAGTGATGAACAAGCACTACCATGCTTGGATGCTTGGTACTCATAATGAGCAGTTGGACTCTCGGACAGGTTCAACGTGTGTACTGAGTACAATGAAAGTCAATGGGAACCTCAAGAATGTTTCTGAAAGTTTTTCCAGATAAATGTTCGAGTTCCCTATTGACTTCCATGATACACTGTACCCAAATTGAGCCCTTCTGAGCCCTTCTGCTCTCTGATCACTAGTATCACTAGCAGACAACACTTTTTCTACTAAATGCAAAAGATATCTTCTGTGTGTGTGTGTGTGTGTGTGTGTATATATATATATATATATATATATATATATATATATATATATATATATACATACATATAGATTACTATTATATGTTTTTCTGTGAGAATATTAACAGGACTATAGAACTTGTTCCCTAAGAATAGAAAGTGCCTCAATAATGTAAGATTCATTTTCTCGTGTTTAATCTGTAATATTTCAGGTCTAGTTTTTTATATGCAAAACAAAATGAAATATTAGAAAGAACAACATTATTATTTTTTTTAACAAACTACATTTAAATAGAAGGTCATTTTCTGACAGTGGGAATTTTCCAATTTGTCAAATAACATCATCCCCTCTATATTTCACTTTGAGTTATCTTATGAAATAAGGAACAAGCTCTAATTAACAGTTCCAAGTTTTAATAGGCAAATAAAAAAAGAAAAGTCATTTTAGCTTTTTTTAAAAAAACTCCTCAGAAAGAATAAATAAAAAATGTCCTTATCTCTGTAGTACTGCCATAGGACAAGAGCTAAAACAAGATGCAATATTATAAAAAAGCACATTGTTTCGCTAATCATGCCACAACAGTAGTAATAACTTTTGCTACATTTTCCTTTCTTTCCATGTAGCTTTTTAGGGTAATAGAATTTTTGTTTAGTGGGAAAATAATCTGAACAAAAAATGAAGTACAAAAAAGGTTACCGTATTTTGCCTATAAGACACACTTTTTTCCCAAAAAATGTTGGAGGAAAAAGCGAACCACGTCGTATTGTCTGGATAAACCTGGCTTTGGTGGCAGAGGTGCGAGTCACAGGACGCAGGGTCACAAGAAGCAAGAGCGAGGGCTGGTAAGTACACATGTGCCTTTTAATAAAGAAAATAAATATGCATTACTCCCCACGCCCATAATCCTACTACTCCTCAGCACTAAAGTTGACACCGACAGGTGGGCAGGATTGTAGGCATTTGGAACAGTAAATATTCATTCTCTTTAATAGCTGGCACACATGATCACTCAGCTGCTAGCTTCCTGCAGCAGCTGGTTGATCATGTGTGTCCGCTATGAAAGAGTATAAGTATCCCTTTCTCCCCAAGCCCATAATCCAGGACATGGAGATCAGTGAATATTCTGGCAGCTGACGTCTGCATATAACTATGGGTCAAGTGCTGCACCACTTACACACTGAAGTCACTTACCAGCATCAGAAGAGTACACTGCTCACTGGGGCAGTTGAGGGATGGTAAGTTGAATTATTTATTTTTTTATGTTGTGCTATATGATAGGGACATATATACCAGGAGGAGGGAGGGACTTACATATCAGAATGGTGGTCATATATACCCGGATGGGTATCATATATACCAGAATGAGGGACATATATACCAGAATGAGCCCTGGATGGGGATCATATCTACCAGAATGGGCCTACGATGAGGGACATATACAATGGGTCTAGGACATATACTGTATACCATGAGGGCCATATGTGCCAAGATGAGGGGCATATATACCAGGATGGGCCCAGGATGAAGATGATATCATAAATACCAGGATGGGACAAGGATGGGGGAACATATATACCAGGATGGAGGACATATACACCAGGATGAGGGACACATATACTTGGAAGTGGCCCAGGATGGGGGTTATTAGTACAGAATTGGGGGAGATTAACCCTATAACAGTGTCAGCAGCAGATCCCCCTAGATCAGTATGTTGAGACCAAATTTTTCGTTTCACATTTGTTTGCTATTTTCCTCCTCTAAAACCTAGATGCATCTTAGGCTATGTGCTCACGGGAATTTGTACCTGCCGATATATCCGCAGGTACATCTGCTGGTTCCCCGCACCTGCTCGACGAAATCTGCAGTTATTTTTAGCTGCGGTAGTACACCAAAATATCTGCGGTAAACCTGCAAGCATTCATGTGGCTTACCTGCAGAAATCCCAGCCTCTATTTCCATAGTGGAGGGCCGGGATTTCCGCAGGTAATGCCGCAGAAATAATTGACATGCAATTACGTGTGGCTGCGGGACATCTGCAGCATGTTCCCCAGCCGCACATATCCGCAGCATGGACACGGCCCTTCACATGTCCGATAGGATAATATGGGGAGTGTCTGTACATGCTGAAACCTGCGGATTTATCTGGAAAATCAAGAAAATCTGTGGATTTTCCGCAGATAAGTCCGCAGGTTTAATCTCCCGTTGGCACATTGCCTTATACTTCGGTTAGTGGTACATTTTAGTTTAACAGGCAAATGATACTTAATAATACTGTAAGTTGTTGCCATAATTCCATTGTCATGCTTTTTACATAGCAACTATTGAAGCATTTGTGATGCCCCAGGGCTGTGGGGTACTCAGTGCGGTGCGCAGTGGGGAACAGTCGTTGTCGTGGCCGACGTCCGGTTCTGTGACCCTGGGGGGGTCTGCCCTTAGAAAAAAAGTGGTTAAAGATAAAAAGGGGAAAAAATAGAGTTCTGAACTACGCCACTTGCGTTATGCGGCCAGGTTATTGAGGCCACCGCTGTGGCGTTCTGCTGGGGCTAATGGAGTAGTGCAGCTTAGGTGTTTTGGGCCCTCCGCAAGCAGGGACAGGACCCAGCAGTGAATGATGGGGATTGTAATGGGGAACCGTCTGTGTAAGTGTACGGAGGCGGTAAGGCAGTCCACACCAGAATTGCAGTTTTAACTTGCCTTGTCTTTACTTGGTTTCAGTTCTTGGACCTGCTGGTACCGGTTCCAGGTGTTCCTGCGCCCCTCGTTCTCTGTGCCAGGTGCGACCTGGGTTGGCTGTCCTCCGTGCACAATTGTTGTTAATAGGCTTCCGTAGCCTAGAGCTGCTTGGGAGTCCCTTCTCTTCAGTCTTGGTCCTTATTGAAGGCAGCCTGGACTATTTTAGGGGGTCAATCTCCAGTCCCCTCTTTGCTGCTGATGCTTAAGACTCTTTGGTTGGCGATGGACCCTGGAAATCTTCTTGCCAGGCAGATTTAACAGTTGACCATAAAGTGTCCCGCTGTCCTAAGGTCTGCAACCCGCATTGTTCTTAGTCCTGTGAGCCTTGGTTTCAGACTTCCACAGGTAACCCATGGAGTCCTGGTTCCATACTCCATAGTCCCTCACTCCTATTACAGCACTCCATTTTTACTTCAGGTCTTTCTGTACTTTCACTCTCAACTCCTTCTTTCTCCCCTCAAAACTCCTCTACTCCTTCCTTCACACTCCTCCCTCTCTGTCTCTCTGTAGACTTCTGTTTGATCTTTCCTCCAACTCCCCAACTGACCACTGGCCCCTCCCCTTCAATGGGTCTCTCCCTAAAGATTGGGTGGCGACTACTTAATCAGTGCCCATCTCTTTTACCTGTTGCTAGCCAGTCTCCCAGTCTGGTGTTGGGATTGTGTATGTGGCCTGAATGTGTTGGTGTACTGACTGGCACGAATATTCCGGGGTTTGGGTTTCCATGTTTGCATTTATGGCACCTGGTACCGCAAGAGTGCTACACAGTCTTATGTTTTCTGAGGGGTGAGTTAAAGCAGAATCTGGATAATAGTGTTTAAAGACAATTCTAAAATATTGTACATATAATTTACTTTTTGCATAATTATTTTGTAGGGTGTTTCAGCATTTTGGTGCCATGTTCCTACCTCCTGGTATTTGTTGTTCCATCATCAATTTTTGGGAATTAGTCTGCTTAACCAAAAGTCTTACCAGAAAGCATTACACTTAATAAAGACATTTAAATGTGCAGGTTTATTTTCGCAAACCTGTTTAAATTGTCAAATTAGAGCCATGTACAAGCCTCTCCAATATTATGGGCATTCTGGTGTTGTATTCGCCTTTTTAGATATCTTGTGGTCCTTAACTAGTATTTCTGTTGCAGTCTATATTTTTATTGGATTTCATATTTATGGCAAAAACATTTTTATAGACAATGGAAATGTTATACTTGTGCCAAAAATGTATGGAAAACAAAAAAAGTGGTTCTGAGAACATACATTGCAGTATGAGGTAATTACAATTGCAATACCACAGCAAAAATGTGAGAACCACTAGCAGCAACACCAGCTGGCAGTTGTAATACCAAATGTTGGTCACAAGTGCCCTTCTTCTTTGCCTCTAACAAGCATACTAGTGATGAGGAAGTAGATTTTGTAAATTAATCAAGCATTGGGGGCAAAGAGCTCAGGACACTTCCCACAACTGATAGCCAAGTCATGGATAATGTTGCTGATGATTGGGAATCAGTTTGGCGTACCAAAGAGATGATGTCATAAAAGGGGGAGGCTGGTGGAGTTCACATTAAAGAGCAGAGTGATGTCCTGCTAGTAAATATTGTGGGGAAAGCCTAGCTTCTTCTGTAGTCAACTTAGGAGTAGAGGTGAGCATTGCTCAAATCGAACCGTTCGCCAATTTCAAATTCGAGTTGTTTTTGGTGATGTTCGAGTCGATCGACGAACTCGAACGATTTCAGCACCGATTAACAACAAGCAAGCCCATATTAAGTTTCAAAAGTACTTTATTAATAAATGAAAAATCAAAAAACACATAAAAACCCAAATGGACCACCCCAATTGATGGATGGTATTGATATGGGGAGTATCCAATTTTTATGAATCAGCTCACCGTATAAGGCTCAATCCCGATTCCGTCCTGGAGCATGGACAGGCACTGCCACAGCCCAATGAAATGCAGAAAAAAGAGGATGTCCAGCTCTTCAGGCAAAGAATCACGTCTTTATTTTATCATGCAGACACAGAGAATGACATGACCAGCACTACGCGTTTCAGGTGAAAACACTCACCCTTAATCATCAATCATCAATTGATGATTAAGGGTGAGTGTTTTCACCTGAAACGCGTAGTGCTGGTCATGCCATTCTCTGTGTCTGCATGATGAAATAAAGACGTGATTCTTTGCCTGAAGAGCTGGACATCCTTTTTTTTCTGCATTGATATGGGGAGCCTGCACTCACAAAACAAATATCGCAATATGTAATAGTGTACAATAAATTAGAATAAATTACATCCAGTTTATATAAATAGTGCATAGCAGAGAAACTGCTGCCTGTTATAGGTTTGTATATAATTAGAATTGTTATCCATATGTATAAAAAAAAATTGTAAAGTAATACAAGGCAACAATATATTACCGACAGACAGCTGATTCAGTGCTAAGAGTGGTGTGGCAGCCCCAAACACTGACGTACGTTTCGCAACAGGCGTGCTTCGTCCAGGAGGAAGCACGCCTGTTGCGAAACGTGCGTCAGTGTTTGGGGCTGCCGCACCACTCTTAGCACTGAATCAGCTGTCTGTCGGTAATATATTGTTGCCTTGTATTACTTTACAATTTTTTTTATACATATGGATAACTATTCTAATTATGTATAAACCTATAACAGGCAGCAGTTTTCTCTGCTATGCACTATTTATATAAACTGGATGTAATTTAATCTAATTTATTGTACACTATTACATATTGTGCTATTTGTTTTGTGAGTACAGGCTCCCCATATCAATACTATCTGTCAATTGGGGTGGTCCATTTGGGGTTTTATGTGTTTTTTTGATTTTTCATTTATTAATAAAGTACTTTTAAAACTTAATATGGGCTTGCTTGTTGTTAATCGGTGCTGATATTACTTATGCATATGGCCCTCCATACTAGTTGTGGCATTGGTGTTAATTTTTGAACTCGAATGATTTGCTTAACGTTCGAGAGTTCGAGGTTATGTTCGATAACGGTTCGATCACCAAAAGCGTAGCTGTAGCTTTTTACAGCTTCGTGTGCAGGGAGCCTGCGCTGGCAACCTGCGGTAAGCTGGTAACCAGGGTACATATCCGGTATCCAAGCAAAGCACTTTGCATAGTAACCCGATGTGTACCCTGGTTACCAAGCACAGCGTCGTTACACGGGTCGCTGGTGGCTGGTTGCTGGTCGCTATGGTGATCTGCCTGATTGACAGCTCACCAGCGACCATGTAGCGACGCATCAATGATCCCTGCCTGATCGGATCACTGGTCGGTTCGTTGGTGCATTGCTATATGTGATGGGACCCTAAGCGTTTCTATGACTATAAACACAGCTATAAACGCAAGGAATGGGTAGTACAATCACCTGTACAGGAAGAGGATTCCTTCTGTCAGTAAACATAGAAAAGTGGATTCTCCCGGTACCCGCCACCCCTGCTTCCACCTCCCATCTGGCGCCGTGTCCAGACGGGAGGTGGAAGCAGCTGCAAAATTAAAAGTGAACAGTAAAAAAATATCATATTCACCTGTCTGCAGACTCCCAGGACACGTCTGATGGCTGCAGGACCTGGCAGTGATCAGCTGATGCGGACACCTGACAGCATCAGCTGACCGTATAAGTCCAGTGGTGAGGTCGGCATTTTACCACCTGGCTGGCTTAAACTATCAGCTGATGCTGTCAGGTGACCGCATCAGCTGATTACCGCCGGGTCCTGCAACGATCAGATGGGATTGGGCCTTTCAGCAAACCGATCAGATGATATTGGATCCGGATTGGACATCACAGGACCCTCGAACCAGGACTACAGTGGAGGGGGGTTCTTTAGTTCAATAAAGATGGAGTCACTAATTATGTTGTATTTTATTGCTAATAAAAATATTTTTCTGTGTGTTTTTTTTATCTTTACTAGAAATTCATGGTGGCCATGTCTAATATTGGTGTGACACCATGAATTTCGGGCTTAGTACCATCTGAGAATACAAAGCTGGTATTAACCCCTTTATTACCCAGCGAGCCACCGCCATCATTGTTGCTGGACGAGCCAGATAAAGTGCCTGGAAATGGCGCTAAGAAACAATGCGCCATTTCCAGGGGTGGCTGTGGGCTGCCAAGAATCACAGTCCCCAGCTGCCTGGCCTTACCTGACTGGTGATCAAAATACGGCGGGAGCCCACGCATTTTTTTTTTTAACTATTTTTTTTAAATAATAAAAATTAATGGGCTTCCCTGTATTTTGATTGCCAGCCAAGGTAACGCTAGGCAGATGGGGGTGGAGATCCAAAGCTGTCTGCTTTATCTGCGCTGAGAATCAAAAATACCGCGGAGCGCTACGTCATTTTTTGTAATAATTTATTTTTACAGTACAGTGATGTCAGTCAATCAAAATACAGGGAAGCTCATTTTTTTTTTTTAGTTATTTAAATAAATAATTAAAAAAAAAATACGTTGGCTGCCATTGCATTTTTTGTATTGGTAGCTAAGGGTAATCCAAGCAGCTACTGGCTGCTAACCCCCACTGCTTGGTGTTACCTTCACTGGCAATGGAAAATCCAGGGAAGCATTTTTTTTAAGTTTTTTGCCAAAAAACTAAAAAAATTGACGTGGGCTTTGCCATATTTTTGTATGGTAGCCAGGTACACCAGGCAGGTATGGCTGCCCCCAACCCCCAGCTCCCTATTTGTACCTAGCTGGGAACTAAAAATATAGGGAAGCCCTTTTTTAATTATTTCATTAATTTCATGAAATAATTAAAAAACAAAAACAACATGGGCTTCGCCCCATTTTTGTGCCCAGCCAGGTACAACTAGGCAGCTGGGGATTGGAATCCACAGCACAGGTTGGCCCAAGCTTTCTGGGCCTCTCCGCTGTGAATTGCACTCCACAGCCGCCCCAGAAAATGGTTCTTTCATAGAAGCACCATTTTCTGGCGCTGTATCCAACTCTTCCAGTGGCCCTGATGCCGGGTGGCTTGCTGGGTAGTAAGGGGTTAATACTAGCTTTGTTTTACTAGCTAGTATTAAACCAGAGATTCTTAATGTCAGGCAAGTTTGACCCGGCCATTAAGAATCTCCAATAAAGGGTTTAAAAAAAAGACACCACACAGATAAAAAATACTTTAATAGAAATAAATACACAGACACACTTAGAGACTCCATGTTTATGTTTATGTTTACTCCCTTTCACCCCTCCACGATCCTGGTTTTCTGTCTTCTTTCTTCTTCAACCCATGCAGCTCTGCTACATCAGACAGCGCTGCAGGGGAGGAAGAACGCTGCTCCCCCGTGCAGTCTAATCACTCAGTGAGTGAGCAGAAGCTGCGAGATGGTAAGCGGTGATGTCACCGCTGCCCCCGTTGCAATAGTAACCTCACAGGCGGGTTACTATGGCAACAGTGATCTCCGATCACCTGATTCCCGGCGCTGCTATTCACCAGCTGTGGCATCCAGTCCCTTCATGTCGGCTAACTCTATAAAGAGCGCCGACATGCAGGAATGGGGAGCCGACCGTGTGCCCGAGCATCTCGCTGCTACTCGCAGAGTATACTGAGTACGGAGATGCTCGGGCGAGCACCGCATACTGGCGACATGCACTGACAGGACCTAGCATGACATCATAGCCATGTGACCAGTCTGTAGCCAATGAGATAATACACACGTGACTGGTCACATGCTATGATGTCACTTAAAGGTCCTCAGTGCTGGTTACCAGGAGGACACAGCGATGATCGGAAGGAGAAGCGGCGGGAGACAGTCTGCAGGATGCGTCGCGTGACCTGTAAGTATAATGGTAATGTTTATTATTAACTGTATGTGTATATGTATAATGTGTTTGTATGTGTTTGTGTGCCAATGTTTTCAATGGGGTTCGAAGTTGTTCGTCGAACGTTCCTCGAATGTTCGTCGAACGTTCCTCGAATGTTCGATGAACTCACCCGCCATTCGACGAACCGAACTCGAACACTAGGGGGTGGCTCATCTCTACTTAGGAGGATATAATCTCACAATTGATGTTAATCTTACAGGCTCAGCAGTGCCTTAAAGTTTTTTTTGGTTGTCATGGTGGTGAGACCTTTGTGTGAGCATCTCAAGTGTGATAATTATTTTCCATGTTCTTAGAGGAACAATATTTTGCAGTGTGCAGGCTATGGTATGGGAAAATTAATTGTATACATCCTAGCATAAATTGAATAATTCAGTAAATTTGTGTATCCATCAGCATATGAAATGCATCATCTGCTCATGGGGAGAAAGAAGCTGACCACAAACATGAGAGACTATTCCTCCTCCTTCTATTCATGGTCATCTTTCTGGCAACTAATCCCCATCCACAAGCATCCATTTTCATCAGCCCCATTATCATACTCATCTAGTGCTTTCCATACTTATCTTCTTTTCTCTCCATTGCATCATCAGTTAGCCTTTGGTGTGCCCTTGACATATGCATTCAGTCATGCCTTTGTATGTAAAATGGAACTTCTACATTTCCAGGTTCACCCCTTTCAATGCCTAACCACCTGGTTTGTACTGTTTTCTTGTAAAAGAATAGCATGCACTCAGGCTCAATGGAAGTTACCTAGCTGCTATTATTTATTGAAATAATAATTAATTAGTGATGCTCTCAGATGTCCAGGCGAGAATAGCAATCTGAATGCTCAAGTGCTTGTGGGTTGCCAGGCATTTAATTAGTTACCATCAAGCAAAGGGAGGACAATTGGAAATCTGTGTTTTTAGACTCTTGCCATAAAATAAAAATGGGGGACTTTTTTAAGACTCCTGAAAGGTAGTCCAAATTGGTTTATGACCAGCATAAGCTTTTGCTTCTCTACTCAGTGAAGCTTTTGTTGAGCTGATGCCTGCTGGCTGCATTTCTGACCAGGAGACCCCTCTCCACTTCCTGCAGAGTCAACACTTCGCTCTGTGTTTGAGCACTACAGCTAGAAAAAATAACCATGATTAATTAATTCATGATTAGAATACTAGAAGGTGGCCCGATTCTAACGCATCGGGTATTCTAGAATTTACGTATTGTGTAGTTAATGTATGATTTTTGTTATATATGTATATATATATATAGATGTTGTTGTGTGTAGTTACCAAGTGTTTGTGTAGGGCGCTGTAAATGTTCTGGGTGTTGTCTGGGTGTGTGAGAGTGGTGTTGTATGTGTGTTGCATTTTTTGTGGAGCGCTGTGTGTCTGCAGCGTTCTATGTGTGTGGTGCTGTGTGTGTTGCATGGTTTGTATGGGTGTGAAGTGCGTGTGTGTTTTTTGGGGGAGGTATGTTTTGTGCAGTGTGTGTGTTGCGCGGTATGTGCGTATATTTATGTATGCCACGGTGTTTGTGTGTTGTGTGTGTGTGACGTTGTCTGTGTGTCTGTGTAGGGCAGTGTTTGTGGTTCTCAGTGTGTGTGTGGTGTGTTGTGCGGTGCGCGTGTGGTGGTGTTTGTGTGTTTTGGGGGGAGGTGTGCACCCCCATCATGCTCCATCCCCCATGCTGCACATCCCTATCGTGCTCCATCCCCCATGCTGCACAACCCCCATCGTGCTCATTCCCCCATGCTGCGCACCCCTCATTGTGCTCCCTCCCCCATGCTGTGCACCCCTCATCATGCTCCCTCCCCCATGCTGCGCACCCCCCATCGTGCTCCATCCCCAATGCTGCGCACCCCCCATCGTGCTTCATCCCCCATGCTGCGCACCCCCCATCATGCTCCATTCCCCATGCTGCGCACCCCCTATCGTGCTCCATCCCCCATGCTGTGCACCCCCATTGTGCTCCATCCGACATGCTGCGCACCCCCCATCGTGCTCCATCCCCCATGCTGCGCACCCCCCATCATGCTCCTTCCCCCATGCTGCGCATCCCCCATTGTGCTCCATCCTCCATGCTGCACACCCTTCATCATGCTCCATCCCCCATGCTGCACACCCCCCATTGTGCTCCATCCTCCATGCTGCACACCCTACATCGTGCTCCATCCCCCATGCTGCGCACCCCCTATTATACTCCATCCCCCATGCTGCACACCCCCCATTGTGCTCCATCCCCCATGCTGCACACCCCCATTGTGCTCCATCCCCCATGCTGCGCACCCCCCATCGTGCTCCATCCCCCATGCTGCGCACCCCCCATCGTGCTCCATCCGACATGCTGCGCACCCCCCATCGTGCTCCATCCGACATGCTGCGCACCCCCCATCGTGCTCCATCCCCCATGCTGCGCACCCCCCATCGTGCTCCATCCCCCATTGTTCTCCAACCTCCATGCTGCACACCCTACGTCATGCTCCATCCCCCATGATGCGCACCCCCATCATGCTCCATCCCCCATGCTGCGCACCCCCCATCGTGCTCTTTTACATCTCGTGGCTCTCCTCTTGCAAGGAATGAGGTGGTCCCCCATTCCTTGTCTGCCGCGAGCCCTCATGCTCAGCAGCGCCAAAGGCCTGGGAGACTGCAGGAGTTTCCTCCTCCTAGATGCAGCAGAAGGGTGACACCTAGTGGTTTACTCCTTGTAAGGAATGGAGTGGTCTCCCATCCCTTGCCTGCCACGTGTCCTCCTGCTCGGCATCGCAGAGGGTCGGAGTGGTTGCACAGTGTGCAAAGGATAGATGCTCAGGGAAGCAGCAAGTCTTCCCTTAGCTCTGCACATTGTGAAACCGAAGATCCCGCCTTTATGACCCAGAGGCAGGAGGTTGAGCATGTGCCCCACGTGACGTCTTCTGATTCGCTCACTGGTATCACACGGCCAGATAACGAGGCTGGTGATGTGCTGAATCCTGACTGGCCGGGCCAGGACGTCACAGATCATGATTGGGTCACATCCGTCTCGCGCCCGCCCTTGGCTGGAGCTACATCTCCTTAAAAACCCCTCCTGCCATCATGGCGGCGCGCGACCGTCCTTCTATGTTTGGATGTCTGGCAGCGTGCTGCCACGCCACTGTCACGCCACCTCCTGTGCCCAGCTACGTGCGCCCTGAATTCCAGACGATTCAGTGTCCAGTTCAATAAGGCAAGGAACAAGAAAGTTGCCGACTTGCTTTCAGATACACTGTCAGCGCTGTGTCCCCTGCGCTTTATCATGTTTACTGCCTGACGCCCTGGGAACTGTCTCCCCCCCTCCCCCGTGCGCGCTGTCTGTGTCATCATGTGTCATCTGTGTCTGTTCATCAGTCTGTGTCCCATGCCATCCCCGCGGCTGCTCACACTGCAGCGTGTCAGTGTTTGCCCCCTCTGCAGTGTATCAGCAGCTTCTCACCCGGCAGTGCGTGCAGCTGCGGGGTTGACGAGCGCTGCTGTCGGGAGGTTAGATGACAAAATTACCTGCTGTGACGATCTCCTCCTCTGCCGACGTCACTGCTGTCACTGCCTTCTATGCCCACATGTTGTCACATCACGTCCTGCGGGCGGCCCGAGACTGTCACTAGCGGTGATGTCACGGGCTCTCGCGATACTGCTGAAAACATGGCGGGCATAGAAGGCAGTGACAGCGCTGATGTCAGGAGTGCAGGAGATTGTCACAGCAGGTAATGATCTCATCTAACCTCCTGAAGTCAGCGCTCGTCATCCCCTGCAATGACCTGGGCTGACCTATTGATGTTAGCTCAGGTCACTGCGCTGGTCTCCCAGCCAATATGGAACATTCTGTTCTTCATTGACTGGGAGTCTCATTGACTATGGTATGGATCACCGTGGGACCCCCTTATTGAATTGCGCTGGACCCGGATTTGATTGTTCTTTTTAATAAATTGGTTAAAGAGGGAATGTGGGGAGTGTTTTTTCAAATAAAACTTTTTTGTTGTCTATTTTTTTTTCTTACTGACTGGGTTGGTGATGTCGGGTATCTGATAGATGAGTGACATCACCAATCCCAGGGCCTGATGCCAGGTGACATTACACATCTGGCAGCAACCCCATATATTACCCCTTTTTCCAGCGCACCAGGGCAACGGATGAGTTGGGGCAAAGCGCCAGAATTGGCACATCCAATGGATGTGCCACGTCTGGGGCAGCTGTAGCCTGCTGTTTTTAGGCTGGGGAGTGTCCAATAACGGTGGACCTCCCTAGTCTGAGAATACCAGACCACAGCTGTCCGCTTTACCTTGGCTGGTGATCCAATTTGGGGGGACCCAACGTTTTTGTTTTAAATTATTTAATTTCAAATAACAGCGTGGAGTGCCCTCTGTTTTGGATTACCAGCCAAGGTAAAGCTGCCAGCTGTGGTTTGCAGGCTGCAGCTGTCTGCTTTACCCTAGCTGGCTACAAAAGATAGAGGGATCCCACGTCGGTTTTTTTTTAATTCTTTTTTTTTTTGCTAAATACAAGCACCCAAGCTAAGCACCCTTTAGTGCCACATGAAAGTCACTAAAGGGTGCCAGCTTAGAATATGCAGAGGGGGTAGGACATTATATATAGGTCTTTCTCATCTATTATCTATCTATCCCTCTATCTATCCCTTCATTCATTCTATTCTCTCCATTTATCCCTCTAGCTATCTGTCTCTCTATCTATCCCTCTATCTATCTAGCGGCTTCCATTTTTTTTTGCAGTACGCAAAAAATAGGAAGGCACGTAGATGACACACGGACCATATACTGAACGGAACGGATGCCACACAGATGCCAGTTCTGCTCAACACTATGTAAACACACATATTTCTCCCCATTCATGCATAAAATTTGACAAATAATAATTTTTAATAATATTATAATAAGATTTATTCATTTATATAGTGCTATTAATTCCACAGCGCTTTACATACATTGGCAACACTGTCCCCATTGGGGCTCAAAATCTAAATCCCCTATCAGTATGTTTTTTGGAGTGTGGGAGGAAATCGGAATACCCGGAGGAGACCCACGCAAACATGGAGAGAACATACAAACTCCTTGCGTATGGCCGATGATGTCCTTAGTGGGACTATAGAACCCAGGACCCCAGCGCTGCAAGGCTGCAGTGCTAACCATTGAGCCAATTTACTCACCTTTCCTCATTTTCCTGCTGCTCCATTTTCTGCAGCGTGCGTCCTGAAGCTCAGTACAGAGGGTGCGATATAGTGACATCATGCACACAGTGCTGAGTCTCAGAGCTCACATAAACAGGGTGAAAGATGGAACAGGGAGCTTATGATTCCTTCCTGTTTTCAACTGTATGTGCATCCAGAATGTTGATGTCATTGAAAGAGTGATGCTGTGAGGGACGGGTGGATATTACCAGTGCGGAAATGAAAGCCACCTCACGGACCTGCATCATGCTAGTAGTGACATAGGCATGCTGCGATGTTTGACAGCATGACCAAAATATCATGTAGCCCAAGGAAAAATTAGTGGTCAAGGTTTTTCACAAAAATCTGCAGTAATTATATTTTATTGCAGATTATTATTATTTATTATTATCGCACTATTTCTTGCTTGCTGCTACACAGTGCACATAAGTGAATCCTCACATCACATGCAGCAGACACAGTTGTCGACAGTCAGAATGAATGGTCATGTGACCACTCGTATGCAATCTGCATATTCCACATTCTGAGCCCAATGTGTCACTTCATATAGTGACACATAGAGGGATAAGCCTGGACAAGCTATGTGCAAATATATATATATATATATATATATATATATATATGTGTACACATAACAATATGACACAAAACACGCACGCACACACATGTACCATACATACATGGCGTATATATCTACTATAGACTCACATTGGGTGCTATATATAATCTGCCTTACACAGTATTCATTTATCTATAAGGGGTGAAGAACATGTAGCATCTCTATGTGTCACCATTGTGATGTGAGATGATTGCTGTCACAGATGAGAGAAGCAGGATCTCTGCTCTGTCACTTATGCTGAGAGGTCAGGTGCTGGGCAGAATACTGACAGCCAATGAGTGTGCAGAAGGCGGGCAGGGGGCGGGATTGGACAGTGAGGCCGGGCAGGGGGCGGGGCTGGACAGTGAGGCTGGGCGGTGCAAGCTCTGACTGAGGTTTGGCAACCAAGAATACAGGAAGTTATCATGTTTGCTTGTGCTGAATGTAAACAAAGAGCTGCAGAGAATAAAGGGTGAATTCAAGAGGTCAGAAAACAAAAACTAACAATGTAGGGGTGATTTATATGACAATACAGCACAGATTAGCTTACATTTTTTTTGGAGTGTATGTCGGATAACTCCTTTAACTGACAGAAACTTTCTTTCCTAACTGGTCATATTTATCTGCAATGCAACTTCTGCATCTGCTATTACCGATGCTCAGCCATGCCACAAAATATATCCCGGGAGCATGCTATTTTATAGTTGTAGACTGCATTACTTTTGGCATTGCTGGCTTTAAACTGTTAAATATCTCACCTGACATATTTTTTGCTATATTTTTCTATCATGTAGCTTCTGCCATTGCAACTGCCAAAATATACAAAACAACAGATAAAAGTACAGAATAGGGTCCTATTAGGTAGAGAGAGTAAAATGATTAAGGCAAATGAACTCACCTATTAGGGTTGTGCCAGTCACAACTCATAATTGCACTTATAGAAATGGCGGCTAGCGCAGCCCGGATTTCTAGAAATCAATTTCAGAAAAGAGAAGCCGGGTATATGGCGCGCAGTCACCAGAAAGTCCAGATCTTGATTGATTACAGGTTGATTTATTCAAGTCAACGCGTTTCAGAGCGCTCAGTCTTCTTCATCAGGACATTCAAGAAAAATCAGCCTTGAATAAATTAACTTTATATCAATCAACATCTGGACTTATACAAGCAATTTTGCTATTTACTTTCTCAAGATTATAACAGTTTTCTTTTGTTTACCGACCATTGCTGCTAAATAGCAGTACATAGGTAGTGCTTACAGTATGAGCTCTTTGCTTTGCTTGTATGCATTGTTTTGAAGCTCAATAGGATATTGGAAAGCTGCTACGTTTAATTCCTGGCCAGCTTAAATATTAGCGGTGGTTAGTATCCTAGGCAATGAGCTAGAAAAAACAGAAAAGTGTTAATATCTCTAGAATGACTAAAAATGTGAATAAACAATAAATTGTAAAACTGCTTGTTTTTACAAGCGCAATATGAGAATATCCATCTATGAAGATGGGAATAAATCTTCAAGGAGGTGAGGTATCATTGTCATGGGATAATATAAAGAGTCTCAGTATCCAATTATCCAATAACATCATTTTGTAAAAACTCACAGTAACAGGTTCCAACCCTCAGCTCTTGATATTATGTTACTGCTCAATGATATAGTTTAGATCCTCACAACCTTAATTAATTCTATGGCGGGGGGGATCCAGGTGGTCCACAAGGAATCCCCGTGTTATGCTTACACTGCTGCCATCCAGCTGAGTGTGGTGTGAAGCCTTCAGCTCTACATGGGCTGTCAGCATGCCGGGTCAGTGGAGTTGTAATGCAGCTACATACCTTTAACTTCTCTTGCTGTGGGTAATAATGAATCACACCCACGGATATCATTGGGTATGGTGAAAAATTGTATTTAATCTCAACTTAAAAACATGAAAATAGAAAAACATTGCAACGCGTTTCAGGAGGCTCCCCCCTTTTTTAAGTCCTTTTAAAAAAACATTTTTTTAGTTTAAGTTTTTCCAGTAAGGTGATGACACTGGTGTCTGCCCCATGACTTGTTTATTGCATGTAAGGGGTATCAGGAAAGACGGGTGTCATGCCATGCTTATCACCAAATCCAGGAGGCAGATGTTAATCCATGTCTTTATTCACAAAAAAGATACAGGACTACACGTTTCAAGGGTCGCAGCCCCCTTCCTCAGGACATATATCAATGACAGGATAATGCAGTCTGGAGAGAAAAGCCGGTATTTAGATGTACGTCATGGATCCTTCCTCTTTGGAAAAAAAATATATACTTCAAAACCTGGTATTCAGGGTGGAAAATGTTGAAGTAAATCTTTAATTGTGATAAGACCATTCTTTTTGAAATGATAAGGATCCCGTTGTTTTTTTTCAAAGAAGGAGGATCCATGATGACCAGCTTACCTCTCCAGACTGCATTATCCTGTCATCTGATATATGTCCTGAGAAAGGGGGTTGTGACCCTTGAAACACGTAGACCTGTGTCTTCTTTGTGAATAAAAACATGTATTAACATTGTCTGCCTCCTGGGTTTGGTGATAAGCGCGGCATGACACCTGTCTTTCCTGATAACCCTTTAGGCTATGTGTCCACGGTGCTTTTTTTTCAGCACAAAAAAAGCTGCTTTTTTGTGCTTCTTTTCATTCTTTCATGCTTTTTTCATGCTTTCCTGCTTTTTTTTGCCTCTTTTCATGCTTCTTTTCATGCTATCGTGCTTTTTTTCATGCTTTTTTTCATGCTTTCTTTCATGCTTTTTTGTTACTATTGACTGCTTGTTTCAGCTCTTTAAAGTTGGATGTGAAAAAAAGGTGTTCTGATGTCATTTCCTTGTTCAACCCCTTTTTTTCAATCTCCATTCAATCATCTGATTCACCATCTCATGCAGATGAATAGCGGCGCCTGGAATCAGGTGCTCGGAGATCACCATTACTATTGTAACCCGCTCGTTAGGTTACTATGGCCACGGTCGCAGCGGTGACGTCACCGCTTACCAACCCTGTTATGATTCAGTGACTGAGGAGGATCAGAAAAAGGACAAAAACTCGGAAACCCACAAAACAAGCAGAGTGGCTGGAACCTTAATGGACTGCAGACCTAATACTGACCCATAACTGGAAGTAGCCGTGTGACGTGCCTACGATGACCTGGTTACCTCAACACAGCCGGAGAACTAAATATTCTTACAGAGAAAAATGTTAGAAAAGCTAATCTGCCTCGGAGTAGTCCCCAAAGAGATAGATAGCCCCCCACATGTAAAGACTACGGTGACATAAGAAAACACAATACGTAGCTAGAGAACAGATTCAGCAAAGATGAGGTCCAAACTATCTGCATAGGAAAGGATAGAAAAGAGCACTGACTGCAGCCGTAAAAACCCTAGTATATACCAGCACACCTGATATGGAAAAATACTGAGCCTACACAGTCTCTCCCACACTATATCAGTACTCTGGTGTTACTGGGATCCAAGAAACACTGGTATAGAGGACGGACTGAATTTTGTACCAAGCATGACAAAACATAATACATAGCAGAATATGGAGCAAGGTACACAGACATTCCCAGTAGGGAATGATCCAACTCCACCAAGAACTCCACACAGGCAAAATAACAAGAAAGTGGAAACCATAAGCTGAGGTAGAAAGACCAACTTATCTGAGAGGAGTTGTGGTAGACACAGAGAAAAGGGCTGGTTTCAGAATGTCCTTAGCACACAGGAGATACATTGAGAACCGGCAAGGAACAAGAGAACACTACTCATTATATAGGCGCAGTCAGAACTACCTGATTGCCAATCCTCCCCAGCTGTCTGGTTTCTATTCTGCAAGCCAACTTCACTACCAGCACTGACCACAAGAGGGAGCCCTAAACTCGAATCTAATTCAAATGTATTCACAACACAACCCGCAGTCTCTGCTCACTCATTGGTGAGCTGAGTGATTAGACAGCACAGGGAGCAGAAGCGTTCTTCCTCCCTCCCCGTGCATTCTGATATAGCAGAGCTGCATCGGTTGAAGAAGACAGAAGAAAGAAGACAGAATACCAGGATCATGGAGGGGTGAAAGGGAGTAATAAAGATGGAGTCCCTAAGCGTGTCTGTGTATTTATTTCTAATAAAATATTTTTTCTTTGTGTGGTGTCTTTTTTTAACCCTTTATTGGAGATTTTTAATAGCCAGGTCAAACTTGGCCTGAAATTAAGACTCTTGGGCTTAATACCAGCTGGTAAAACAAAGCTGGTATTAATTCCTTATTACCCAGCAAGCCAACGAATACCAGGGCCTCTGGAAGAGTTGGTTAGAGCAACAGAAGATGGCACATCTATGAAAGCATCATTTTCTGGGGCGGCTGTGGACTGCAATATGCAGAGGGGGGGCCCAGAAAGCCTGCGGATTCCAGTCCCCAGCTGCCTAGTTGTACCTGGCTGGACACAAAAATGGGGCGAAGCCCACATAATTTTCTTTTAGTTTGTTTTGCAAAAAAACTTAAGAAAAAAGGGCTTCCCTGGATTTTCCATTGCCAGTGAACGTAACATAAAATAATTTAAAGAAAAAAAAAAAGACGTGGGCTTCGCCCAATTTATGTGTCCAGCCAGGTGCAACTAGGCAGCTAGGGACTTGAATCCACAGTACAGGGTGACCCAAGCTTTCTGCCCCCTCCCTCTGTGAATTGCAGTCCGCAGCCGCCCCAGAAAATGGCGCGTTCATAGAAGCGCCATCTTCTAGCGCTGTATCCAACTCTTCCAGCGGCCTAGGTATCAGGTGGATCGCTGGGTAATAATGGAGTTAGGGCCAGCTGTGTATTATTAGCTGGCCTTAAGTCCAAAATTCATGGTGTCAATATTAGACATGGCCACCAAGAATTTGGGAAAAGATAAAAAAAACAACACAGAGAAAAATATTTTTATTACAAATAAAACCCACCCCCTTTAGTGTCTCCATCTTTATTGAACTAAAGAACCCCCCTCCGCTTTAATCCTTGGTCGAGGGTCCCGTGATGTCCAATCCAGATCCAATATCATCTCATCGGAAGGCAAACTTATCAGATGATGACACATCATCTGATCGGTTTGCCTTCCGATCAGATGATATTGGATTCAGGTCCTTGAACCTGACAAAGTTCAAGGACCTGAATCAGATGACAAATCAGTTGGTTGTTTAAAAGCCTTTGCAGACTCCCGGGTCACGTCCGATGGTCTCCAGGACCCGCTGGTAAGCAGCTGATGCTGTCATCTGACAGCATCATCTGATCGTTTACATCCAACGGTGAAAAGCCAGCTGGCTTTTTTGAAAGATTTGCTGATTTATCATCTGATTTTTAAAAAGCCAGACGGCTTTTCACTGCTGGACGTAAACGATCAGATGATACTGTCAGGTGACAGCATCAGCTGCTTACCGGCGAGTCCTGGAGCCCATCAGATGTGACCCGGGAGTCTGCAGAGAGGTGAGTAAGGTAAAGAGTTTATCCCAGTGGCAGATCTCCAGGAAACGCCGGTGATCCTCCTTCATGAACTGTATTCACCTTGTAAGAAAAAACAATTAAAAGTGCACAGCCATAGTTTATACGGTAAATTTATCAGTAATAGGAGGGGGGTGCACCTGTCAAGCAAAACCAACTATATCAATCACAAGAAAAGCGCTTGACCAAAAGGCACTCACTCCAGAATTAGATTATAATACAATTTTTATTTGTGTATCAAAAAGTTTAAAAACACACATACAAAATACAACACAGTGCAGACATATTAAAAAACACCAAGGACAATAATAATGAGACCCAATCCAGAATAAGTCCTCTCAAAGATAAATATTGTACCAGAATCACCATAGATAGTTCAAAATGTATAACACTACAGATAATGAATCAGAGATATAACCATCTTATAAATAGGTATACATTGAGACAGACATTCTATCTTTCAAGCAGCATTGTGACCAAATAGTCAGAACAGCAACTGCAATGCCTCATAGGCAGAAAATTCCTATCATGGTGAATCCCTATCTGAAAATAGAGGTGGAGAACCTGGCCCAACGCGTGTCGCTATGTTAGCTTCATCAGGGGCAGGGGGTTTCACAATGTATACCTATTTATAAGATGGTTATA
Organism: Anomaloglossus baeobatrachus; assembly: GCF_048569485.1. Lineage (NCBI taxonomy): Eukaryota > Metazoa > Chordata > Amphibia > Anura > Aromobatidae > Anomaloglossus > Anomaloglossus baeobatrachus. The sequence goes on from NC_134354.1 coordinate 606,395,776, forward strand.
TCTCTGATTCATTATCTGTATTGTTATATATTTTGAACTATCTATGGTGATTCTGGTACAATATATATCTTTGAGAGGACTTATTCTGGATTGGGTCTCATTATTATTGTCCTTGGTGTTTTTTAATATGTCTTCACTGTGTTGTATTTTGTATGTGTGTTTTTAAACTTTTTGATACACAAATAAAAATTGTATTATAATCTAATTCTGGAGTGAGTGCCTTTTGGTCAAGCGCTTTTCTTGTGATTGATACTGTATTCACCTTGTGACATCCCCGGACTTCCCTGCAGAGAGGTGTCACGGTAAAATACTGTAAGAATGCTGAATGACTGTTACACGGCACAAGGTGCATACAGTTCATGCAGAAGGATCACCGGGGTTTTTCGGGGTTCACCTTAATGTCAGTGGGGGTTTCCTGCATTTATGTGGCATAGGCTGTGCAAGGCATTCAGTATTCTTGCGATGTTTTACCGCGACACCTCTCTGCAGGGAAGTCCAGGGATTTCACAAGGTGAACACAATTCATGCAGGAGGATCACCAGGGTTTCCTGGAGATCCCCCGCTGGGATGAACTATTCACCTTGTGATGTCAGCGGGGTTCCCTGTAGATAGGCGTAACGGTAAACACACTAGGAGATAAGAAAAAAGCTGCTGACACTGGCTATGTGTCTTTCTTCTATGAAGAAATCTACATAGCCATAGTTTTCTTTTTTCCCTCTCTAACATCACATCCTATCTTTCTTTTTTTATTTTTTTTTTTTAAAAAAATGTCCAAACGCATCAAATATAAAGCAACTTGGGCATTACACATGCGTTTTTTCCTGCTTTTTTCCCTGACTGCATTGAAGTCAGGAAAAAATGCTAAAACAATTGACATGTTGCTTCTTTTTTCAGCAAGAAGAAAAGCAACTGAAAAAGAAGCATCGTGGGCACAGCAAGTCAAGGTTCTCATAGACTTTGCTGGCAAGCTTTTTCCTTGCTTTTATTGATTAAAAAAAGCAATGAAAAACGTCAGAAAAAACGCTAGAAAAGCGCCCTGTGTGCACAAGGCCTTATGCTATTTTCTTCGAGGCAGCAGCTGAATTCACCCGGACTACGCTATTATAGGAGATGTAACAGGCACAACCCCTATAGGTGAGTGTTTCATAACCTTTTTTATTGGTGTTTACCAGTTAACACCCTATTGCGCTTTTTGTCCACAATTTTCTTTTTTTGCCTTGTTTATTGCATGTGTTATTTTTCTTCACCATTGAGGTTATCACACTGGTAGTGGCAGTACTCTGCTCCATGACTGGTTTATTGCATGTGTTATTTTTCTTCACCATTGAGGTTATCACACTGGTAGTGGCAGTACTCTGCTCCATGACTGGTTTATTGCATGTGTTATTTTTCTTCACCATTGAGGTTATCACACTGGTAGTGGCAGCACTCTAGCCCATGAATAGTTTATTGCATGGGTTTTGCTTTCAGCACACCAAGATTGCACTTGTGGGAGTAAATAAGGGTGATGAAGTGAAGGGTTATATAAAGACCAATTAGATAAGGATCAAAATTAATTCTATGGTTTTTATAGTATATGTTTTTATGCCTGAGGAAAAGGGCTCCCCCAAAATGCATTGCAATTGTTTTCATGTTGACATTGAATATCTTTTTTCACTATAACAATTGATATCCATGGGTGTCATCCATCATTAACCGCAGCAAGAAGAATTAATAGTATGCAGCTGCATTACAACTTTGCTAATCTGGCATTCTGACAGTGCATGTAAAGCTGAAGGCTTCACACCACATTCAACGGGATGGCAGCAGTATGAGCATCATATATTGAAGATAATCCTGATGGGGATTCCCTTCACCAGATAAAGGAGTTGGGGAATCCCTGCATCCCTTCTGCATGTGAATTTCCTTATTTCTACCATCGCCTTCCACTGTTTCTAAATTGCTGGCTGGTGCTGGTTTTTTTTTGCTTGTTTCAGTGCTCTTTTGCACAATCAAGTCAGACATCCGGGTAAAAGCGTAAAAGCGGCAGGCTGACTACTATTCATTGAAGACTTGGTTGTGTTTGTGAGTGGTTTTCAGACACTCAGAGTGTAAGTCTAATTTCCACCTCCTGCACATATTTCCAACAGACAGAAGCATTGTCATTTTCAGAACCTTTTTTTCCTTTCCTTTGTAAATTAATTCTATGACATTTCTATTATTAGTACAACTTTTAAAGCATTGCAGTAGCTGAGGAGGCGCAAGGACGATGTATGCTTTGAGGTAAACTAATTCAGAAAACTTAATTATAGGGTAATAATTATTGAATTATAATGTAATTTGTTTTATTTTTTGCAGTAATTAGACCGAAATAGGCTGTTATTTTTAGTTTGTTTTCTTATTTGTAGCATTCTTCATGAATACAGTATATTTGATTTCAACCACTTGTTAGATTTGCTAAACTTTAATTTTTTGGGACTGAACTGCACGTTAAGCTAAAGCAAATTTGGAACCTCTGCTGTATGAAGTATGTTTATTTTCTAGAAAATAAATTCCCTTTTTTTTTTCTTTTTTTTAGTCAACTGTACATGTGCTTGTAACATTGCATCATTTGTCCAACTCTTGAACCAACATTCCGCAGGAATAACACCTAATGATTACAGAAACCACAGAAAAACACTTGGGATGGTGCATAACCTTAATAAAATTCTTTTATTTTATTCATTTCCAAATATAAAAATCCATTTACAAAAATGCACATATGTATACAACTGGGTCCAATTCCTAATCACACTGGACTAGCTCCAATACTGCTCTAATAGGTTGCAGACAGCTGCATAGACTATTAATGGCTTATAGTAAGCCTCCACCAAAATCCTGATATTTTTCCTTTATATCCGGTAATCTCTCCCTTATAACGGGCTCCCTGTGAGTGCATCACCTAGAGCCTGCAACAGCGCTATGCGTCTGGGGATTCCAGGCAAGATCCGGTCACTCTGAATAGCAATAATAGTAATAAAGTGGAGCGCAGCTGAAACTAACCTGTATGGAGTTACTGGCGGTTGTGCCGTCCTTGGTCCCGACGCGCGTTTCCCTAGTTCATCAGGGGACGTGTGCCTAGTGTACCGTAAAATGGGCCATTTTATGCGGGTGCTGTGAGTGAATTACTATCGTCACCTGTGTAGTGACGTCCATGGGGTTTCCCTTCGTGACGCGTAGCCACGCCTACTTCCGGGACTATGTGCCGATCCGGATTTCCGGCATTTGGAGCGCACGCTGCGTGTCAGTCACCACGGTATCACTACCATGGAGACCGAACACGCACATGCGCACCAAGCTTGCCGTACTGTCAGAATCGGCGCCCCGAACAGCAGGAGCGGCCACGCAAGCAGGGCAAACTCACCATTCTAATTGCAAACGGTGATAATACTCAATACTAACAGGGGAGTGGAATCAGATATATAGTATGACAATACTACCCTAGTGTCCCCAGATTAGTTTGATAGTCAATACGGGCGAGGGGGGGGGGGGAAATTATGTTCTTATAGCCTTTAAATACTTATAATCGCCCACTCCTGGATGCATCATATTTCTCTATCTCTGTAAACATCTATGTATACTAAGATCCCTACATATGAGAACTAGGCGTGTTCCCCAGGTTAGTTTGATAGTCAATACATGGGGGTGGGGGGCGGGGGTTATGTTCCTATAGCCTTTAAATACTTATAATCCCCCACTCCTGGATGCATCTATATTTCTCTGTCTCTGTGAACATCTATATATACTGATATCCCTACATATCCTGTACTAAATTTTATTCCTATTATTCTCCTTTTCATTTCTATATTATTATTGCAGGGATTATTAACTACTCCTACCGTTTACACCATACCCACCTCTAAATATCCACCACCCTTAACCTCCACACCCCATCATCAAACTTAATACCCCTAATTCTAAGGACCTACATTAACACCCATTGACTCACAGGTCCAAATACATTTTTCGAAAAAAAGGAGAAAAAGAATCATTACATTCTATAAAAAAAGTGTCCTTTTTAGTTTCATCTGGAAAGGGACTACCAACTTTTCTTCCCTTGAATCCATTAATTCTTTTCTCCCTTTTCCTTCTTCTTATTCTCTAGGATGGTCCATGGGTGTCAACGTCTTCTCCACATGGGGTTAAGGGCCCCAACAATATTGTATACATCATAATTAATTCAGTTCTAGAATAAACAAAAAATCAAATTATTACCTAAACAAGACACTATATCCCCTCCCGATTCCTCCAATGGACTGTCTGCCCCAGTGTAAACCCTAACAGCGCCACCGCATAAAAGGTCCAGTGTTCTACGTATGTGTGTAAAACTGTCCTATATCTAAAGTTAAGAACCTATTCTAAAAACCTTTTGTACCGAGTCTAAAAACTGAGGTAAAGGGTTCCTACAAGAACCCTTTACGATACCGGATCACTCCAAAAAAGAGTTGAAGCCAAAGTGTTCATTTAGTCCCTGAGGTGTGACCGTACCTAATCTGAAAATCCATTGACTTTCCAAGCGTGCCAAGGCTTTACTTACGTCACCCCCTCTTGGTCCCAGATTAATCTGATCAATGGCTTTGACTCTCAACCCTGTTGGATTGCATTGATGTATTTTTTGGAAGTGTCTGGGGATTGATTTGAGGTGTTCACCTTCCTTGGCTGTCTTTGCTTTTTCTATGTCTCTGATATGTTCCCTCACCCTTATTTTCAGTTCTCGTGTGGTGAGGCCTATATACTTAAGTCCACAGGGACATTCTGCATGGTAGATTACATTCTTTGAGGTACAGGTGAGATGTAGTCTGATGTCAAAGATTTTTGAGTCCTTATTTCCCTTGAACGAGAAGGATTTATCCATATTCCTACAACCCTTACACAGACCACAAGGAAAGAAGCCTGGTGTCAAGTGTAAAGGGTTGTTTCCAATTTTTTGATGGTGGCTGTGAACTAATAAATCCTTGAGATTTTTAGTCCTTCTGGCTGTTACTTTCGGGTTATCTGGGATGCATTTTTTCAAAATGGGGTCTGATTGCAAAATGTTCCAGTGTCTTTGTAGAATAGATCGGAACTGTCCCCATTGATTGTGGAAGGATGTAATTAGCCTTACTGGTTGTTCCTGCACCTCCTTAGGACCTGGGTATAAAAGGGCCTCTCTTGTTATTTTCTTAGCTCTATTATATCCCTTTTTGATACATCGCCTACTGTATCCTCTATGTATAAAGCGGTTTTTTAGGATCTTAGCCTGCTTATGAAAATACCCAAACTCCATAAGGATTCAAAAGACCCTCCAGGGAGACCCATAGTATCGGGAAACGGGGGTCTTAATGAACCAATTTGTGACTTCATTGAGTTTTATTTGAGGACACTGGTAGAGGCCCTCCCATCACATATCAAAGATACCACCGCAGCCCTACAAAGCCTGGACAATCTCAATATAGGAGAAACATCATTGATGGTCACAGCTGATGTGGAGGCTCTCTATTCGTCCATTAGACACCAGGACGGATTGGAGGCTAGTTCCTTTTTTCTACACTCCAGCAACTTGGATCCAGAATTGATACAGTTAATTCTGGATCTATTGAATTTTATTCTAACACATAATTGTTTTCTTTTCCATGATGAGACCTTTATTCAGATACAGGGAACAGCAATGGGGGCCTCTTGTGCCCCCTCGTATGCGAATCTTTTTTTAGGGCTTTGGGAACGGAACATCTTCCAGGTGGACCCGGTGGAGTCGATGTGTCTGGTCCAAAATTGGATCAGATACATCGATGACATCTGGTTCATCTGGGACGGGGATGAAAGAGGCCTCTAGATGTTCATGGATAATTTAAATCATAACAATAAGAACATAAAACTTACATATAAATATGGCAGGGAAGTCGAATTCCTCGATATAAAAATAAAAGCTACAACAGAAGGAGATTTGATTACGGATCTTTTTCGGAAAGAGACAGCAACAAATACGTTATTACACGCAACATCTTGTCATCCACAATCTACGATCAAAGGAATTCCTGTCTCACAATTTCTGAGAACTAAGCGCATTTGCACAGCTGAGGAAGATTTTCATAAGCAGGCTAAGATCCTAAAAAACTGCTTTATGCATAGAGGATACAGTAGGCGATGTATCAAAAAGGGATATAATAGAGCTAAGAAAATAACAAGAGAGGCCCTTTTATACCCAGGTCCTAAGGAGGTGCAGGAACAACCAGTAAGGCTAATTACAACCTTCCACAATCAATGGGGACAGTTCCGATCTATTCTACAAAGACACTGGAACATTTTGCAATCAGACCCCATTTTGAAAAAATGCATCCCAGATAACCCGAAAGTAACAGCCAGAAGGACTAAAAATCTCAAGGATTTATTAGTTCACAGCCACCATCAAAAAATTGGAAACAACCCTTTACACTTGACACCAGGCTTCTTTCCTTGTGGTCTGTGTAAGGGTTGTAGGAATATGGATAAATCCTTCTCGTTCAAGGGAAATAAGGACTCAAAAATCTTTGACATCAGACTACATCTCACCTGTACCTCAAAGAATGTAATCTACCATGCAGAATGTCCCTGTGGACTTAAGTATATAGGCCTCACCACACGAGAACTGAAAATAAGGGTGAGGGAACATATCAGAGACATAGAAAAAGCAAAGACAGCCAAGGAAGGTGAACACCTCAAATCAATCCCCAGACACTTCCAAAAAATACATCAATGCAATCCAACAGGGTTGAGAGTCAAAGCCATTGATCAGATTAATCTGGGACCAAGAGGGGGTGACGTAAGTAAAGCCTTGGCACGCTTGGAAAGTCAATGGATTTTCAGATTAGGTACGGTCACACCTCAGGGACTAAATGAACACTTTGGCTTCAACTCTTTTTTGGAGTGATCCGGTATCGTAAAGGGTTCTTGTAGGAACCCTTTACCTCAGTTTTTAGACTCGGTACAAAAGGTTTTTAGAATAGGTTCTTAACTTTAGATATAGGACAGTTTTACACACATACGTAGAACACTGGACCTTTTATGCGGTGGCGCTGTTAGGGTTTACACTGGGGCAGACAGTCCATTGGAGGAATCGGGAGAAGATATAGTGTCTTGTTTAGGTAATAATTTGATTTTTTGTTTATTCTAGAACTGAATTAATTATGATGTATACAATATTGTTGTAACCCCATGTGGAGAAGACGTTGACACCCATGGACCATCCTAGAGAATAAGAAGAAGGAAAAGGGAGAAAAGAATTAATGGATTCAAGGGAAGAAAAGTTGGTAGTCCCTTTCCAGATGAAACTAAAAAAGACACTTTTTTTATAGAATGTAATGATTCTTTTTCTCCTTTTTTTTGAAAAATGTATTTGGACCTGTGAGTCAATGGGTGTTAATGTAGGTCCTTAGAATTAGGGGTATTAAGTTTGATGATGGGGTGTGGAGGTTAAGGGTGGTGGATATTTAGAGGTGGGTATGGTGTAAACGGTAGGAGTAGTTAATAATCCCTGCAATAATAATATAGAAATGAAAAGGAGAATAATAGGAATAAAATTTAGTACAGGATATGTAGGGATATCAGTATATATAGATGTTCACAGAGACAGAGAAATATAGATGCATCCAGGAGTGGGGGATTATAAGTATTTAAAGGCTATAGGAACATAACCCCCGCCCCCCACCCCCATGTATTGACTATCAAACTAACCTGGGGAACACGCCTAGTTCTCATATGTAGGGATCTTAGTATACATAGATGTTTACAGAGATAGAGAAATATGATGCATCCAGGAGTGGGCGATTATAAGTATTTAAAGGCTATAAGAACATAATTTCCCCCCCCCCTCCCCCCCCCCCTCGCCCGTATTGACTATCAAACTAATCTGGGGACACTAGGGTAGTATTGTCATACTATATATCTGATTCCACTCCCCTGTTAGTATTGAGTATTATCACCGTTTGCAATTAGAATGGTGAGTTTGCCCTGCTTGCGTGGCCGCTCCTGCTGTTCGGGGCGCCGATTCTGACAGTACGGCAAGCTTGGTGCGCATGTGCGTGTTCGGTCTCCATGGTAGTGATACCGTGGTGACTGACACGCAGCGTGCGCTCCAAATGCCGGAAATCCGGATCGGCACATAGTCCCGGAAGTAGGCGTGGCTACGCGTCACGAAGGGAAACCCCATGGACGTCACTACACAGGTGACAATAGTAATTCACTCACAGCACCCGCATAAAATGGCCCATTTTACGGTACACTAGGCACACGTCCCCTGATGAACTAGGGAAACGCGCGTCGGGACCAAGGACGGCACAACCGCCAGTAACTCCATACAGGTTAGTTTCAGCTGCGCTCCACTTTATTACTATTATTGCTATTCAGAGTGACCGGATCTTGCCTGGAATCCCCAGACGCATAGCGCTGTTGCAGGCTCTAGGTGATGCACTCACAGGGAGCCCGTTATAAGGGAGAGATTACCGGATATAAAGGAAAAATATCAGGATTTTGGTGGAGGCTTACTATAAGCCATTAATAGTCTATGCAGCTGTCTGCAACCTATTAGAGCGGTATTGGAGCTAGTCCAGTGTGATTAGGAATTGGACCCAGTTGTATACATATGTGCATTTTTGTAAATGGATTTTTATATTTGGAAATTAATAAAATAAAAGAATTTTATTAAGGTTATGCACCATCCCAAGTGTTTTTCTGTGGTTTCTGTTATGTGCTTGTAACATGCATTAATACGTAAAATCATTTGTTTTCACAAGTAAAAGTCTTGGGCTCAATCTCCATTACATCGCTTATAAACAGCTTGCCATAAATCACAGCTTTAAATGCTGCTTTGCCCTTATGGAGTCCCCAGTGCAGCTTTTGTTTCTCCAGGGCTGGAGCAACATCATTTGTGTGTCAATCTTATATCTATTTGTGTCACGCTTGGACTGGCGAGAGTCCGAAACACTGTGATAGATGCACACAGACCAACTACTGTCCAGCACATGGCAAAATGTATGGGTTTCAATGGGGATGGTATAGGAGAGGAGGACCCTTATGCTAGGGAGCAAGAGTTGAGACACCTCCTGACATTAACCTGTGTATGTTCCCTAGGCTCCCCTAACATCCCTAAATGAATCATTTCCCTTGTTGCCATCACAATATCATTCCCTTGCTTTCCCTCTACTCACCCTGTATAGTGACAAGGGCAAAGAGTACACTAGATATCACCACTACAGTAACAACATACAGGGTAAGAAGGATAGATAGGGGACGTAGACAAAAGGATATACCAATGAACATCATGGCCTCAGCCAGACACCAAGGCTGCAGCCGACACAGCTCCAAAGAGTAGCACAGCAAAAGCTCCAGCAGCGGATCACCTCAACTCCTAAAAAACTTTCTCCATCTAAGGTGGTAAGAAACAGAATAATTTCTGTTACTGGCATCAGGTGATAGATCATGTGACAATTTAATGGAGCTGGTAGTGGACAAAAAATAGCTGCACATAAGAACTAACCAGGAGCTGCTATCAAGGAAAGTGACATTAACCCTCGCTGCACTAAGAGAAAGCAAATCACATTTAAACTCTAGTCCCAAACCTTTCACAGGTTTCCTAATGCAGGTGCATGTTCACATTTGCAGCATTATTGTAACTTTTTCATTTGTTTTAGTATTTTTATAGGAAGAAAAATGTTTTACATTTATTTTCTTTCTATAATAGAGATACATAGAAATGAGGTGTTGTATACAAAATATCTTTATACAGTGGCATACCACAAATGGCAGGCCGCATGACTGCTACGGGGCGCATAAGCTGGTGGGACCTGTCCCTGATGCTTTCCGGTGGCTGTCCAGTGTTTATGCCTTTTATAATCTGAGTATTTATGCAGGGATACGATATATACTATGAAACATAACTTTTAATGAGGTAATTTAAAATGAATACCTTCCCATACACAAACCTAATATAAACTGATAAAGTTCTCAAAGTATACCAGTACTAAAAAAAAATGGTTTGGTCTCACCATATGTTCTTCAGGATGAAGCCATCTGATCCCAGAATCTCGTTCTTCATCTTTGAACTGCCTCATCCTGAAGAACATATGGTGAGACAGAAACATTTTTTATAAGGTTTTTGTACATAAAGGTATTCATTTTAAATTACTCCATTAAACGTTATATTTTATTGTATCTATTGTATCCCTGCTTTAATGCTTGTTTATGAATTGGATGCATTAGTTTGTCTTTACATCACCTCTGTTAATATGTCAGTGCAATGTACCTCCTTGGAGGTCTCCTGCTCTGCCACTGGCTCCACTCTCTGGCTGAATTTGCATGAGCATGCCATTCCTCCTTGCTGACAAAGCTGTCCAGCGAGAGAGGAGCTTTACATCAGACGTGGAAGGCAGCCATTGGTGGTTCAGTTGCTTCTAATTCCTCTGCCGTGATATTGGCAGGGAGCACTGTCTCTTGTGTTAGTGATCCGAGCCCGGGGGTGGTACTAGTATAGTAGCATTTAAAATAGCTTCATAATAAATTTAAAAGTGTCGCTATGCGCAGAAAGGAGTTCCAGTTATTCAAAGGAAGGGGGGATGCTAATGTACACCCAGCTATTTAGGGCAAAGGGGTGTGTTAATATATGTGTAATGTGTAAAATGTGCACCCAGCTATTTACAAGGGGTGGGGATAATCAGCAAAGGCACTGCTACAGATGGACCTACTGATATGGTAAGAGGTGAGAGTACACCGATATCAGAGGTCAGATCCACTGTGCAGTGGTGGTAAACTGCAGCTGATAGCCTAAGGCTGTACTGACCTTCAGCAGATTCCTGGAAGTAAATAGACATCTGTGTTACAAGTAGAGATGAGCCACCCCCCTAGAGTTCGAGTTCGGTTTCTTACTAGTTGGTATTGGCAAGTCTCTGTAGCAGAGGAAGACCGGGAGAAGACTGCATTTGCCACCCCGATGGGCCTGTGCAAGTTCAACAGTATGCCGTTTGGACTCTGTAACGCACCTAGAACCTTCCAGTGCCTGATGGACTGTTGTCTGGGCCACCTGAACTTTGAGACTGTACTACTCTATTTAGATGACGTAATTGTGTTCTCCAAGTCCTACTAAGACCATCTGGAACATCTGGCAGTGGTGTTTGAAGCCCTTTTCAAGTACAGCATGAAGCTGAAACCATCCAAGTGCCATCTCCTTAAACCCAAGGTTCAGTATCTGAGACATGTAGTCAGTGCTGAGGGAAGTGCACCAGATCTAGACAAGATAACAGCCATCAAGAGCTGGCAAAGACCAAATACTATCAAAGAGGTACGTCAGTTCCTGGGCCTGGTAGGATACTACTGAAGATTCATGAAAGGTTGCACCAAGATGGCTGCCCCATTGCAAGACCTCCTGGTTGGTCAACCTAAGAAAGGCAAAAAGTATGGTCTTCCATTCGAATGGGGCGAAAAAGAAGAAAGTTCCTTCAGACAAAAGAAGTGGGCTCTGACGGGGGAAGAAATTCTAGCTTATCCAGACTACAACTTACCCTTTGTGCTGTACACGGACGCCAGCAACGTGGGATTAGGAGCAGTGTTGTCACAGGTCCAGAATGGGAGAGAGCGAGTAATTTCCTACGCTTGCAGGAAGCTTCGGCCTACTGAGATAAATCCGGAAAATTACAGCTCTTTCAAGTTGGAGTTCCTGGCCATGGTCTGGGCTATCACTGAGAGATTCAAGCACTATCTAGCAGCCACTAAGTTCACAGTCTTCACTGACAACAAGCTTCTTACTCATCTAGATACAGCAAAGTTGAGTGCATTAGAACAACGCTGGGCAGCTCGGTTATCTAACTATGACTTTACCTTCAAGTACAGAGCTGGATGTAAGAACGCAAATGCAGATGTGCTGTTGGGATGCCCTGGCCGGGCCAAGTAGTCACAGATAGGGCCCCGCACTACACCAGTCCCCTAAGAAGTTGACAGCAGCCAAACATTAAAACCCTAGTCACCCCCCTCAGTGCTTGATGGACACACCAGGGGGCGGAACCAGGCGGTTGGAAGATACCCACCGAGAAGTCTCAGACAGCCTGGGGCGGGAAAGTTCAGATCAGTTTGAGTGTTGAGCAGAAGTGGAGGTCAGGCCTGTGTGTGACAGGTCTGAAGTAAACTGAACTGGTGCAAGGTTAGGAGCCTTGGTACTGCTGGCTAGGAGGCAGACGGAGGCCTCTGTCTGCAGGAGCTGGGAAGACGGCTCGGTGGAACCGAGGTGGACCGGGACAGGGTAATGGCCCGCCAGTACCAACCCGGGGAACCGACTCGGAAATCGGAGCACAAAGGGGGGTACTCAGACCCTGAAACTAGGTCCTGAAGCTACTGGGGGCTAGCTAATTAACTGATTGCGGCCAGGACTATAGGTCCTGTCCCACCCAAAGTCCTGACTGAAGGCAACAACCCAACGAGGGGGATAGAAAGCCACCGCCATGGCAGAGAGATCCCACGGGCCAGCGTCTGCGGGCAAAAGGCTCCTCAGGCAACCACAAGCCGGGGAGCGGGCTCCTGAAGTTGCAAGCGCAGGTAGTCCACCATCACAAAACAGGTGCAGGAGAAAGGCAGAGACCACTAACTGGGTGGGGTACCAGACTGCAGCCGGCTGCGGGCACTGACCACCATCACCTTGTTTTACCAGAGACTCGTGTGTTTACTAATCGTGAGTACATCAGTGACCTCCGGCCGCCCATCTCCCTGCACCGCCAAACACCCCCAACGGGTCCCGGGGCCACCATCCCTGCCCACAGAAGGGTTTACAACTTGCTGCATAACATCTCCCCCGGGTGCCCCTTAACTGCAGCAGTGGTGTCCACCTTCACCACATTCTGTGGGTGGCGTCACAAACTCAAACACGGCTCCGGCCGTACACCTACATCCCCAAACCACCAAACCACTTTTGACCAACGTGACCGCAGGACCTCCGGGTCCGGAGACCCTCGAGCCACCCACTGAAGGTCCGGATCCAAGCGGCTTGGCTGCTGCCAAACACGGGGCGGAACAGTGTCAAGAATGCCCCATTTGCAAGAAGAGGGAGAAGACATAGATGAGCTAGAAGAGATAGAGTTACCTGCCTTCCATCGCAAGAGAACATGCCAATGTCAACAAACTGGTTCTAGACCAAAAGAGGCAACCTTGAACCCCTTATTACATTTTAGTTGGAAAAAGACATAGTGATCCCGATGTCAGCTTAATCAAGAGACTGGTAAGCCAAACCGATTCTCGTCTTGCACCAGAGGCTCCACAAGAAGCCCAACATCTGTGGAGGAACAGAAATAAGTTGTTTATTCATAGGGGAACACTCTGTAGTCAATTCATCAATCCAAAAACTCCCGAGATGAGGTGGCAAGTGATAATACCAAAAAGAGATGTCCCAATAGTGTTAGAAGCGTACCACTACGACACCGGACACTTCGGTTGGAAGAAACTTGAGATGTTACTCCGTGAAAGCTTCTACTGGGTTGGAATGAGACCTTCTATTGAAAACTGGTGTAGAAATTGTGGTCCATGAGCTTTGAGAAGAAAAGACAGAGATAGTCAAAGAGCACCACTGCAGCCTATTGTTACCAAACAACCTCTAGAACTAGTCGCCTTAGACCATGTGAATATAACACCGAGTATCAAAGGTTATACTTATGCCCTTACAATTGTAGACCACTATTCAAGATTCCTTTTAGTAGTACCAGTCAAGGACTTAACTGCACAAACAGCAGCAAAATCCAGAGCAAGTAATTGCAGATCAAGGACCAGCGTTTGAAGCAGAAGTTTTTCAAGAGTTCTGTAATATGTATGGTTGTAAAAAGATTCGTACTACATCCTATCACCCTCAAGGAAATGGAATGTGTGAGAAAATGAATCAGATCGTCATTGACATGCTAAAGACCCTACCACTGGAAGATAGGAACAAATGGCCAGAAAAATTGCCTGACCTAGTGGATATGTCTAACAACATCCCTGTAGGTTCTACCAACTTCTCCCCAGCTTATCTTATGTGAGCAAGACCATGAAGACTAACCGTTGACTTAGACATGGGAGTCCTAATCCCTGAAGACCATCCACAAAGTGATTGGAATACAGCTCATCAAGCTCAATACAGGAAGGTTCAAGAATGTGTTGAAAAGAATTTAGATCAAAGTAGGGAAAAACAAGAAAGAAATTACAACAAAAAAGCAAAAGCTGTACAATTGACAACTGGAGAAATGGTACTAAAAAGAAAAAGACTTCACAAACTTGATGATCAATGGGAAGAAGAACCTTACATTGTCCAAACATCTAACTTTGACAGCCAAAAAGTCTGTATTATTAGCAAAGATGAAGGAAAAACATCAACAGCTGTTTCTAGAGACCATTTAAAGAAATGTCCAGAACAGTTAGCGCCAAATGAAAGTACAGAAAGAATTGTAAATCTACCTCAACCTGAACCAAAGAAGAAAATGATCCATACTGTATTAGGAGATTTCCCAGAAGATTGGCCGCAATACAATGGAGCCATAGTCATATCATGTATCGCCTTTCCACGAGTACCAGAAGAACCTGTACCAAGACAAGAAGAACTTGTACCAGTACAAGATCCAGAACAAATCTCAGGGGAAGTTGAACCAGAACGTTCTGCAAACATTGACCTTGTCAATCCTACAGTACGGGTAAGAACACATAGTTACTTACCAAATCCACCTACCGTACAAAGTGTAGTACAAAACACAAACAACATTGACACACCAGAGTTGCGTAGGTTAAACAGAAACAACATTGGTCAGCCGCTATCAAAATTAGGAGAGTGGGTATACAACTAAAGATTGTTATTAAATGCATATTAACTGTATGTAAAATGTAAATAATGTATATTAAGCATGTTGACCCTACAGAGACTGACCTGTATGGACTTTTGGGTCACTAAGAACTGTTCATAACGTTTGTTTAAGAACTGTGCCTCCCTTTGGGAAGAATCCAGGTTTTTCCCCATCCTTTGTTTTTATGGACCTAAGCCACAGGACTGGCGTGGCACAAAAACATTTGTATATAGTTGCACACGTGGTTCTTTTAATTGGTATTACCCAGGAACTGAATTTTTGTTCCCAACACCCTAAAAGAGAGCCAGAAGTTGCAGGGAGGGTCTTCAGCAGAGCAGGCTGAGACACCCATCACCATAATAACCGGTGATGTGCTCCCTAGGACAGTCCCCACAGGGAACAGTCACCAGGAAGTTGGGAGAGGTCCACTGGACAGTGGCCTCAGAGGCTGTGGGTGGTGGGAAGGAAAGTATACAGAGTACTAAACCTGTTGCAAATGTATGTATGTTATTTATTGCCATTTTAAAAATAATATATATTTTGCAGATTTTCTTGTTTTGCAGCCCGCTGACGTGCTGGTCTTAACCAAGGGGGAATGCAGCACCCCGTGGTATGCTACTCCAGTGGTCTGCAGGATCCTAAAGCTTTCTGGACGCCCTCTGCAGACAACCCACACCTCACACAGAGGTAGGGTCACATTTCATGAGAACTTGGTGCAGCATGTAGAGGGTTAGCAGTGGGCATATGTGAGACCCAATCCCTTAGCTGTTAGACATGAGGGAAAGACCTGTCAATCTGTATTTACAACTATCAGTATAGCTGGGTGAAGGCAGCCAGTTGCAGTGCTGGTCTAATCCTATTTCAGGCTTTGGTTTCTGGCTACCTCTTTATAGTAAATAAGGTACTTTGCTGCAATTATGCTGCCAGACTTCAATTCATGCTGCCTGAGGCTTGGCCAGCATGAATCAGGCAACAAGTTTACTTTTGAAATAAATCATAGTAATAATGGCTAGCCAGCTATCTACTTTGTCTGGCTGGTCATGAAAAGCTGCAGCATGTATTATGGCACATAAAACAATCTTTTCTCGCACGATGTATTATGGCATGATGTACAGTGCAGCACCCTGGGGTATGCTACCCCAATGGTCTGCAGGATCCTAATGCTTTCCGGAACGCCCTCTGGAGACAACCCACACCTCACACACAGGTAGGGGCACATTCCCTGGGAACTGGGCACAGCATGTAGAGGGTTAATAGTAGGCAGATGTGAGACCCAATCCCTTAGCTGTTAGCCTCGGGAAGGGGTGTGGCTAGTGGGAAGCGACAGGTGTTGCTAGGCAGAGTCGGCAGAGAGGAAAAACGTCAGTGGAAAGAGTGACAGTTGAAAGGAGTCAGTGAGTGAGAAAGGTGTAAGGATGGTGAAGAGACCCCAAAGGGCGACTAGGAGGTAGTAGCCTGAGGGTAGACAAAAGATCCCAGGTACTACGCACGATGGGGTACTGGACCCCAGAGTAGACGACAGCTTCAGGCCGTCTGCTAATCCAGCCGTATGTGGTGACTTCCAGGGTACCACACCACCCATAGGCTCAGGGACACAGCCTCATATGTAGGACCCGGGAGAGGGCACCAAAAAGTAGCCTACCCCACAAGGGACCACGAGACCTGTCATGCTGGGCCCGGAAAAACAAAGGAGCGGAGCTCTGCAGGTCACCAACAGCTTCAGGTAAGGTGACCATCAGCTCTGCATGTGCACGGAGGGCTCAACTGGGTCTCAAGTCAGCACCGGGTCAAAGGAAAATCGGTTGATGAGCCGTACCAAACTGCACTTGCAACATCCAGTGAGTAAATACCAGTTAATCTGCAAGAACTGTGTTTGTCTGTTACTGTCGCACCACAAGGCACAGCACACCTACATGGGACATAAACCCCTACTGGCAGAGGGCGCGAATACACTTGATGCTATACCATCTGTCCCCAAAACCACAGCAGCGGCAGGACATCTTATTACTGCAACCCGCCAGTGGCATCACGAGTGAACTACAAAATAACCCTGTTGCCGAGCACCCACCAGGTCACGGAACCGGGCACGGCCACCTGTGACGGTGATCCCCATTATCCACCACCCATAACCTAGTATCCTAAGGGCCTGGGGTGTGGCAGCACTCTACATATAGAATATAGCACCGCACTTTATGGTATCATGTATATGACACATGGCACGAAGTTTTATGGCACAATGTATAATGGCTAATAATGAACGAGTGTGCTCTGCACTGTTCGATACTCAAACGAGTATCAGGGTGGTCGAGATGTCTGGTACTTAATCAAGTATCATGTTGGTGCTCGATATGCTTAATTTCCTGGTCGGTATATTCTCTCTCACTATCATTTTTCCGGAAGAAGAGAGAGAGATTGAGAATTTCGCCCCCAGCCCTACTATTAGGGGCTTTCGGAAAAATACTCGACATTCCCATTTACTTCCATTATGCTAGTTACTCGAGTCAAGTCCACCAGAGCGTCTATCCTGCTCAAACCTGCTCAATTTAAGTACCGAACATTCAAGCATTTTAGTGCTCACTCATCTCTAATAATGGCCTTTGGCATGATCTGATATGGCACAATGTATTATGGCATGATGTATAATGGCACATGGCACCTTTGTATTATGGCACATGGCAAAATGTATTATGCACATGGCACGATGTGTTATGGATTGATGTATAATAGCACATGCCACCATGTATTTCACACTGGGTTTGGCTCTTAACTTGCCGGGTGTCATGGCAGCATCAGACTCTATTCACATGAAAGACTCTACGACTCCACACTGTGGTTTCTCTGGTGCTTCTGAGTTACACCAGCAGTCTCAGGCATCAACCAACTGTGTGTGTTTATTTGTGGTCAGGCTGGTAGGAGTGAATTCATACTGGTCTGCTTCTTATCACTAGGATCACATGATATGGGTAAACTCATCACAGCTATTCCCTGCCTTTTTAATACAGAGGGAGTATTAGATCAAGGATTTACAGAAGCAGGGATAGGAAAATGGTGCAGACATCATCACTACCAGATATATCT
The DNA here is from genome assembly GCF_048569485.1 of Anomaloglossus baeobatrachus. Taxonomy (NCBI): domain Eukaryota; kingdom Metazoa; phylum Chordata; class Amphibia; order Anura; family Aromobatidae; genus Anomaloglossus; species Anomaloglossus baeobatrachus. The sequence continues at coordinate 606,413,667 of NC_134354.1, forward strand.
CTGGTTTTAGGGAATACAGCAGTTGAAAAAATCTTTTGGTCCAGATGAGCTGGGGATTCCAACCTAGGTCTACGTATTCCCTCCACCTTGATGTTTCAGTGTTTAATACCATCAAGAGGTAAGATAAGGGGCCATGATGTTTCGATTAAGCTATTTCTGGATAGTAGGTCTGGAGCAAACATAATCGATGGACAGTTTGCTCACATCTCTGGGTTAAGGGTTAAAGAATTATCTAGTCCTGTAAGTATCTTTGTCATTGACTCTTCACCTTTCTCCCAAGGGGTCTTTATAGAGTGTTTATAGGGGCTGGAATTCTGCATATGGGTACTCCTTTAGGAGCACATTTCATGCTATCTGCTCAAAGACCTACTTGCACAAATTGTGTTTGGCTTCCCTTGGCTTACAATAAATAACCCTGTTGGTGACAGCCACTAGTATTCCAGATCCTTTCTCAGAGTTTGATGATGTGTTCTTTGAAAAGGGTTGTCAGGAGCTGCCACCGCACTGATCTTATGACTACACAATTAGGTTGAAGCCAGGGACCAAGTTGCTCAAGTACAGATGTATAATTTGTCTAGTCCTGAGACACAAGTTTTCAAGCAGTACATGATGGAGAATTTGGCTAATGGACACATTAGGCCACCTTTGTCTGCTGTGGCTGTCGGTTTCTTCTTTGTCAAAAAGAAGGATGGTGGACTGCGGCTGTGTTTGGATTTTTATTAGCTTAACAAGATTACGGTTTGTGACCCCTACCTTTTGCCTCTCATTTGGACATATTTAATAAGGTTACCGGTGCTAAATAGTTCTTCAAACTCGATACTAGGGGGGGCCTATAATTTGATTTGTGTCTGACAGAGGGATGAGACTTTGAAAATCTGGTAATTGCATTTGGCCTGACCAACATCCCTGTGGTTTTTCATTACTTTGTTAACAATGTTTTGCTCACCTGTTGGGGAATTTGTTATCATTTACTTCGATGACATTCTCGTTTATTCAGAGGATTTGGGGTCACATTTGAAACATGTTAAACAGGTTTTGGAAATTCTCAGAGATAATAGGGAACTACTCACTATCAAATTAGTGCTTGAGGAGTAGCAACACTTTTTGGAGAGAGCTATTCATTCTGTTACTGTTAATACTGACCCTAGCAATCTCCTGTACCTTGAAGCGGCTAAACGTCATACACAAAGACTAGCTTGGTAGTCACTATATTTCAATAAGTATACAGTAGCTTATCTTCCAGGGTCCAAACACATTGAGGCTTATTTATTGTCCAGGAGTTTCCATCCTGGGGGTGTCAGTGCTCAGTACTGAGGTTGAATCTGAGCTTGCAGTGGCTCAGTATAAGGCACCACCTAGGGTCCCAGGTAATAAGTTATTTGTTCCCCTGAATCTTTGCCTTAGTGTTCTAGGTGGACATCATGATTCTCTCCTGGCTGGTCACCCTGGGGTGAAAGGTACTCTGGATCTCTTATTGCGTCATTTCTAGTGGCCCAAAATCTGGAGGGATGTGGTGTCCTATGTGACTGCATGTGCCTGCATATGTTCTAAGACATTGCACTGCCATTCATCAAGTTGTCTGCCATTGTGTGTCCCTAGCAAACCTTGGATGACATTTCCATGGATTTTATTATGGATCATCCTCCCTGTGCTGGTTATACTGTAATTTTTGTTGTGGTGGATAGGTTTTCCAAAACTCCAAAATCCAAAACACATTTTATCACCTTACCATCATTGCCCAATGCAAAAATCTTAACTCATGACTTCTCATGAAATTGTCAGACTTCTTGGAGTCCCATTTGATATTGTGTCTGATAGAGGTACTCAATTTATTGCCAACTTTTTGAGGACTTTTGGCTCTCACTCACTGAAACTGTCTCATCAGCATTTTTTCCAGAACTTGATGTTTATATTGTATCAACGTATCATATTTTAAGTATTTTCTCATGAAAACAAACAATAAAATATTTACAAAAAGTTCAGGGGTCTACCCACTTTTGTGATATACTGTACATATATACACTGACGAGCAAAAGGATAACAATGTTTTGAACTTTTGACTTTCAGGCTCCATATCACACCATCCACTACAACTTTAAGCATGATACTTCATTTTATAGACAATCATCTTGGCTATCTCATACATAAATTTCCCTTTTAACTATTTGACATTAGTTGTGCAGATTCTTGTCATGTTACTGCATTGTTACTATTTTGCTCCTGGTGTTTGAAAAATATTTTTATTACTGTATACTACACCTTACAGCCTGTTCTCACATTCTTTAATAGCTTAGTGGGATATTAGGTTGATTCCCAAGTGAAAAATTACTGGTTTGAATAGAGGAGCAGCCGTGAAGACGATTTCCCAAGAAAAGAGATACAGCATCATCCAGCTCATAGATAGAGGTCTTTCGGACAAGAAAATTGACAATCTGCATCATGTGAGTGCAATGACAGTTGGAAGAACACAAAATAAAGCCCATCCAACAAGTCAGCTCATTACAAGGTCTGTTAGTTCTTAAACGACAAACATGGCAGTGGAGGTGCCTCCCATGTTTCATAATAGTAAGATCACAGACTTTCAAAAAAGTATCATGCAACGTAAGTTACACAAGTCTGGAATGGTGCCCTGAAAAAAGGTGATGAAGCCTCAACTTCAATATTGTCATAAGAAACATCGGCGAATGTTTGAATAAAAGTAGTGGACAGTGGAAGATTGAAAATGGGTGATTTGGAGCTATGAGATAAAAGTCAATAGGATAGACTTTGAATGATGTAAATAGGTCTGAAAGAAACAAATGAAAAGGGGTTAATGGATCTAGAAATTTAAGGAATTGTTAAATTTGGTGCAAGAAGCTTGATGATATGGGATTGTTTCACAGCCAAAGGCACTGATGCTGGACTGGGATCGATAGTGGTCTTAATTAGAGATGAGCCACCCCCTAAAGGCTCAAGTTCGGTTCGGTTCGTCAAACGGAGGCCGCATTCGAGTTCGACAAACCTCTCGAACCCCATTGAAACCAATGGGAGGCAAACACAAACACATAAAAACACATTATAAATGTACACATACAGTTAATAAACATTGCCATAACACTTACAGGTCCCCGGGACTCGTCCTGCACACTGTCTCCCACCGCTTTTCCTTCCGATAATTTCTGCATCCTCCCAGTAAACAGCACCAGCATAGGACCTATCGTGATGTCAAAATAGCTATGTGACCAGTCACGTGTCTATTATCTCATTGGCTACAGACTGGTCACATGGCTAGACGTCATTGCAAGGTCCTATCAGTACATCTCTCAGGTACACGGTGCTCATTTGTGCATCCCCGTGTACCGATATGCTCTGGCACATGGTCAACTCCCCGATCTGCTTCCCTGTTCCGTTATTCACTGGCTGCCACAGCCGGTCAATAACGGAGATCACCATTGCTATAGCAACGCGCCTGTCAGCGGTGACGTCACCGCTTACAGCACGCAGCTGCTGATCACTCACTGAGTGATATAGACTGCACGGGAAGCAGCAGCGTTTTCCTTCCATGCAGCGCTATCAGATGTTGCAGAGCTGCATGGTTTGAAGGAGAAAGAAGACAGAAGACCATGGATCGTGGATGGATGCGAGGGAGTAATAAACATGGAGTCTCTAAGTGTGTCTGTGTATTTATTTCTATTAAAGTATGTTTTCTCTGTGTGGTGTATTTTTTTTTTAACACTTTATTGGAGATTCTTAATGGCCGGGTCAAACTTACCTGACATTAAGAATCTCTGACTTAATACTAGCTAGTAAAACAAAGCTAGTATTAACTCATTATTACCCAGCAAGCCACCCGGCTTCACGGCAGCTGCAGAACTACAAGGTTCAGCATACTCCATCCAGGACTGTATGCAGGAGTTTTTTGCCCCCCAAAAAATTATGTGGGCTTCGCCATGTTTTTGTATGCTAGCCAGGTACAGCAGGCAGCTACGGGATGCCCCCAACCCCCAGCTGCCTATTTGTACCCGGCTGGGAACCAAAAACACAGGGAAGCCCTTTTTTTTAATTATTTCATGAATTTCATGAAATAATTAAAAAAAAAATGACGTGGGCTTCGCCCAATTTTTGTGTCCAGCTAGGTACAACTAGGCAGCTGGGGATTGGAATCCACAGCTCAGGTTAGCCCGAGCTTTCTGGGCACCCATGCTGCGAATTGCAGTCCACAGCTGCCCCAGAAAATGGCGCTTTCATACAAGCGCCATCTTCTGGCGCTGTATCCAACTCTTACAGCTGCCCTGGTGACGGGTGGCTCGCTGGGTAATAATGGGGTTGGGGATAGCTGTATATTATCAAATTGCCCTAAGCCCGAAATTCATGGTGTCACGCCAATATTAGACATGGCCACCATGAATTTCTAGTACAGATAAAAAAAAACACAAAACACGGAAAAATATTTTTCTTAGAAATAAAACACAACACAATTAGTGACTCAATCTTTATTGAAATAAAGAATCCCCCTCCTCAGTAATCCTGGGTCAAGGGACCCGCGCTGTCCAGTCCAGATCCAATATCATCTGATCGGTTTGCTGGAAGGCAAAGCAATCAGATGATGTGTCAGGTTCAAGGGCCTGAAACACATGACACAGCAGCTGATTGTATAAACGGCTTTTATACAATCAGCTGATGCATCAGTGTAAAAAAAAACAAAAAACTACACACTTCAGTGCAGACCCCTGTCCGACAGCATCAGCTGATAGTTTAGCCAGCCGGGCGGTAAAAAGCCGGCCACACCGCTCAACTTATGGTGTCAGCTGATTCCGTCAGGTGACTGCATCAGCTTATCATCGCCAGGTCTGAGAGAGGGAGAGAAAGAAAGAAGAGAGAGAGAAGATAGAGAGGAGAGAGAGAGAGAAGAGAGCGGGAGAGAGAGAGGAGAGAGAAAGAGAGAGAAGAGACAGAAGAGAGAGAAGAGAGAGGAGAGAGGGCGAGAGAGGGAAAAAGAGAGACTGAGAAAAAGAGAGAGAGAAAAAGACAGAAAAAGAGAGAGAGCGGAGAGAGAGAGGGAGAGTGAGAGAGAGAAAGAGAGAGAGAAAGAGAGAGAGAAAGAGAAAGAGAAAAAGAGAGAAACAGAAAGAGAGAGAAAGAGGGAGACAGAGTGAGAGAAAGGAGAGAGAGAGAGAAAGAAGAGAGAGAGGAGAGAGCAATGCAGCCTCATTCCGTGAACTGCTCCGATTTTAGAGGTGTGTCCCGTGGCTCACAGCTGATGTCTGGCTCCTCCCCTCAGTGCATAATTAAATTCAATTATAATTATAAATATATAATAATTATAATTTAAAATTAAAATTAAAAAAATAAATAAATTAAATTCTTGACCGGGACCGGGACTAGAACTCTTGAAGTTATGCTTCTTAGGATGGCGCTCTATTCACTTAGCTACTGCCTTTAATGATAAAGATAGGCAGATTTGGTAATCTTGACGTCTGCATTGCTGAAGTCTCTGCTGACCGCGTGATTTACTTCATTGCTCTGTGGAGCTGATACAGAACACTCGTGTTCTGTAGCAGAGCTGACAGTGTTGTGTGGATTACATCGGAACTGGAGGGATATTTGGAGATTTTAATAAAATGGTGAAACAGGGTGTTTTTTTGTCTTTTATTCCAAATAAAGGATTTTCCACTGTGTGTTTTTTACTTTCACTTACAGTTTAATCATAGAAGGTATCTCGGGGACACGCCTGGCATGATTAAACTCATTATTATCCCGAATGCCACTGCACCAGAACAATTCGGGATGAGCTGGGTGGAGTCCCAGGACTGTTGCATCTAATAAATGTGGCAATTCTGGGCGGCATCTGGATAATATTGTTAGGGTGGTGAGCTCCCCATACCATGGCACTCTGCATCCTGACAATACTAGCCTCCAGCCATGCGGCTTTATCCTGGCTGGTATCAAATATGGGGGAACCGCTTTTTTTTTATTATTATTTATTTTTTTATTTTACTGCACGATATAGAGGCGCCGTCCAGCGGCTGTGATTTGTTGCAGTGAGACAGCTGTCACTCATCGTGGGAGCGTGTCTGACTGCAACCAATCATGGGCGCCGGTGTGTGGGGAAAGCACGGAATAACTGATTGAATAATGAAGCGGCAGCCATTTTCAAAAGAGGAAAAGACGCTGCAGATTTGTGACAGCTGTGCAGCGAGACGCCCATGATCGGTGAGTAGGAAAGAGAGAAGGATTGTGCTGGGGATGCAGGACGCATGCAGATAGCAACGTGCACACATAGCCTTACTGTGAAAAGCCACGTTTTTGTTGATCGAACCCTTCTTGAACCTAACCCGAACTGTTGAGCTTTTAGCAAAAAGCTTGAGTTCAAGCTCCAGCTCGAACACCCCCAAAAATAACTCGAACATGAAATTGGCGAACCTCGAACATCGCTCAACTCTAGTCTTAATGCTGTGCTGTATGTGAGTATCCTACAAGACTAGATACTTAGTACACACGAGTAAAATGGGTATGAAAACGTGACATATTGTTCTCGCAGGACAGTGATCCAAAGCTTATGTCGAGATTGATAAAGAAATGGTTCAATGACAATGAAATACAGGTGATGGACTTGCCCCCATAGTCCTCACATCTCAACCCAATTGAACACTTGTGGGTAGAGTTGAAGAAAAAGCTGTATACATACCCAAGTGTCTCGATCAGTATACACCATAATTGGGAATGTTTATGAGACCTGGGATCAGATTTTAGTCAAGGCATGCTTGATTCTGATGAAGAGCATGCACAGAAATTTTCAGGCAGTTTTGAAAGATAAAGGTTGATTTGCAAAATACTAACATAATAATAAAAATTAAAATTTAGATTTTTAGGAGGAAAACAGTAACAATGCAGTGACATGACAAGAATCTGCATAGCTAATCATGTGATAAATAGTTATTAGTAAAATTTATATATGAGTCAACAAGAATATTATCTATAACATGAAGGTAGTCTCACATCACATTCGAAATTGTGGTGCATGGTGAGATATGGAGTCTGAAAGTCAAACGTTCAAAACATTATTACCCTTTTGCTCATCATTGTATAGAGATTTATCAGTCCCACAAATATTTTTTCAAGTTTAAGTATATTTTTCTTTTAGACACTACAAACTGGACGATTTTTTAAAATTCAGCTGGTTCCAAAATATATTTATATGTATTTTTTCTATTTCTATTGACAACAATGACATTTTAATTTTTATTAAATATAAGATTTAAAAGAGCAAAAAAACCCCTTTATTTTCATAGTTTCTTCTGTCACTTGCACTAATGCTTTATAATAGGAGACCAAACAGAATAAGCCAATTGTATTTTGCTGGTATAATTTATGTTGCAAAGCAATTTGCTAGTGTATTCATCTTTCCTGGAGATCTTTCACATTTGAAGGATAATAAAATATGCACTGTTCTTTGGCAGACAAATGCCTGCAGACTATGTACAATGGAATGATGTTCTGATTGCAGACAACATGAGTTGTGGAGCCACAGATTTGCATTCTGAAGGACTATGATCTTTCATCTAGGAGATACAGGAAATTAGTTTTACGTTTTGGAGTAGAATATAAAATACTTTTTTATGTTTTCCTTTCACTTTTGACAGTTGTGGATAAGTAAATGTAATAGATTTAAAAGCATGGTAATAGGCAGTATAACTATTCTAAATGCATCTATATTAACTGTTCAAAACAGAGTCTTTCAGGCTTTCATGTGTTTCTTCTATAAGTCCCACAGAAATGAATAGAAGTTAGAGAAACAGCACAGCTGATTTTGTATCTCTGGACAATCGGAATAGCCCTTCATTGCGGAAGTAGGAACTGAAATGTTGAATCAACTCAAAGAGCAATCACCTGAAAAATGCTCTTATGGCAATGCTCCAACAATAAGTATGAGCCAATACTCTATTGTGATCTTTGGAGAAATCCGCCACAGTAAATAAATGAACGGGTGACTAAAATAAAATCCTGTTACAGTGTTCATTCAATGCTGGTGGGAAAAAAGGGAAAACTGGACTTACTGTGAAGTTCTAAAGTTTCCATAACTAGAGATGAGCGAACCTTAGGCTCAAGGCTCGGGATACGGGCTCAGAAAATGATGTGACAATCTCCCTAATGAGTATCACCTTGTGCTGGTGTCTGAGTGATGCCTTGCATTGTGCGAGTTGTGGGATGTGTGTGATCAGCTCAAATTTGACTTACATTCTCCATTTTAAGATGTAATGTTCACTGAGAATTTTTTTAAAAAAAACACCGCCCACCCACCACCGGAAGTGTTTTGCTTTCAGCCTACAGTAAAACACTTCCGGAGGTGAGTGGGCGATTCTTTTTTTTGTTGTTGTTTAATTTCTCCATGAAAAATACATCTAAGACTGCAGAATGTAAGTCAAAGTTGAGCCTATCACACACAGTTCCCGCAGTGCGCACACTAGCACAGAGCACAGCACGATACTCACCAGGGTGATTTTCACGTCATTTTCTGAGCCCGAACCCTGAGCTTTGAGCCTGAGGTTCACTCATCTCTATACATAACTCCTCAGAAACACTGCCTGGGAATGTACAACAGCTTTTGCTAGCTGTAAATTGAAATGGCAAAGACTTGTGAATTTTTCACTGTGTATTTAAAAAAAAAAAATATAAACTTAAAAACATATTTAAAAACATATTTAAAACATTTTTTTATCCAAAAGTCCATATAGATGTTCCCAATATAATAGTAAAAAAATCATATTATAATATTTTTCACTCAGCAGATTGGCCCGTATAAATTGACATATTAATACTTACTTATTTACCACTGGAATGAACAGTTAATTGAGCACAATAAAAATACAACCATGTTTTACCCATCACTTCCATTCACTTAAATAATGCATATTATCAACAGCCCTTTCATTAAATTTTTGACTTCTCAATTGAATACTCTCTATTGACATAGATAACTCCTTTTACTTCCGCACAGTATGATATTAAACTAAAGACCAAGTCTTGGCAATATCTTACATGTCCTTGAAATCAAAAGAAAAATGGCTTAGGGTATATTTCAAAAGAGAATATGCATCAATTTTACCAGGAAGGGAATTGACTTAGTATTCATTACACGTTCATTGAAATAATCTTCAATTAAATAGACAATGGATTACTAAATCCTAAAAAGATAAAACTTTAATCTTGCAGAATATTAAGCCATTTCTTCTCTATTACTTGCAAAATGTCTTTCCTTAAACCCTAATATAAGCAATTAGATTTTCAAGTTTACAAATATTTGATAAAAACAAAACGAGCCATTGAACTTGTTTATTGCTTATTTTATTAACCCCATTATCTTTACATTTTGAGACGTTATTCTAGAAATAATTTAGTATGACTTATGTAAACTTCCAATTTAATGAGAGTCTGTCACACGTTATTTCTGCCCAGTTTCAAAGCACCATAAAGTATTGTCCGAAATCCTTGTATTATTGTCAGTTAAAAACTTCTTCCTACAATTTTGATAAAACACAGTCCATAGTACATGCATAGTCCATGATATTAAGAGGTCTGCCAGTCTCTGCCCCTTATCCCTGATTTTCAGTTTTTGTCTATGGACAGAATATAAAGAATACCGTTGATCAATGATGCAGGCAGGATTTTAAAGGGAATCTGTCAGCAGGTTTTTGCTGTTTCATCTCAGAGCAGCATAAAGTAGGTAAAGAGACCCTGTTTCCAATGATGTATCACTCAGATTACTGAGTGAAGATATTCTGACACAATCAGAGTTTTTAGATTTAGCGATGAAGCAGACCTGAAAAAGCTGTCCTTGCCCACACCAGGCTTTCAATGTACAATATCTACCTAGAGGTGCTAATCACAAGAGGGGGCGGAGTTCGACATGGCACAAATCATCTAATCACAAGAATAATAATGTTCTAGTGATAAAACACTCAATTTAAGTAAACAACAGCACAGGAGCACAGGAGCTTGACATGTGACACATGGATAGGTTCCGATCATCTTTTGTTTCTGTTAATTCCTTTTCAACCAACTGGTATTTTTCATGCTGTAATCCAACCTGCCCTGTTACTTGACTGGTGTAACTATTTAATGCTTCCAATTGTTTTTTTTTCCCGCTAGTCGACCCTGCCTTGAATTACAGCCTTTCAGCCAAGTGCTATTCTCTGACACATTATGACCTTTTTGGTTTAACTTATTTTTTACGCTGCACCTTCTCCCAGATTCTTTAGGAGGTATGTGATACACTTCATGGCTGATTATGAAGCAAGACCCGAGTGGTCACCTTTGTCCCTCGGTTAGGGTTGTTTCAGTAGCTTTTAGGGACTGTGCAACTGGGACCTCTAGCCTGCACAAGAACCAGGAGTTTCATGTGTAATTGTATTGAGTAAGATCTTATTGTCTTTTTATTTTCCAAATGTGCACTATTGTGTGCATAACACCCCTACAGTGGGATGTTCTCAGCTTAAATAGCAAAAACCTTCTCTTTAAAGAGCTCATTATTTAAAAGACTAGTGGATCTACAGCAGACAAAACAGTAATTATCTTATATTAGCCCAAAAAACAAAAAGCTAGAATTTCTAAACCCCCATATTTGCAATATTGATGGAAATTATTTCTTCAATTAGGATTAAAACACTCATTATTGGATACTACAGAATAATACCAGTCATTGGAATTTACTAATTGTATGACTATTTTTTTCTTCAGAGATATATGTACTTGTTTGTGTTAATGTGTTGCGCATATACCGTGTTTTTCCAAAAATAAGACCTCCCCCAAAAATAAGCCCTAGCAGGGATTTTCAGCATTTTCGGAGAAAGGCTTAAATATAAGCCCTCCCCCAAAAATAAGCCCTAGTCCCGGATGAATAATGAAGTGTCCATGCAGCTAAAAAAGATACAGATACTGCAGGACACTTCATTATACACAGCGGCACCCGGCAATTACACTCACCCGACACTGAGCAGCAGGACATGCAGTGATCACACACCCGCACACATCAGCTCACACACACACACACACACAATCAGATCTCACACACACATACACACACACACCAGATCTCACACACAAACATCGGATCGCACACACAGTCAGATCGCACACATAATCAGATTGCACACACAAACATCGGCTCACACGCAAACAACAAATCACACACACAAACATCGGATCGCACACATCGGATCGCATACACACTCACCTCATCCAGTGACACCAATCTCTTCTTGCCGGGAGAATCCTGAGAGGCAGTGCGGTGCAGCACGACTAACAGGACCTGCGGCTGGACACGTGACTTGCTCTCATTCTCTGCTGCCGTAAGTGCTGGATGTGATGTGATGTGTGTGTGTGTGTGTCTGCAATTGGCTGTGTTTTTCTGCGATCGGCTGTGTGTGTCTGCGTTCGGATGTGTGTATCTGTGATCGGCTGTGTGTGCCTTTGATCGGATGTGTGTATCTGTGATCGGCTGTGTGTGCCTGCGATCGGATGTGTGTATCTGTGATCGGCTGTGTGTATCTGTGATCGGCTGTGTGTATCTGTGATCAGCTGTGTGTATCTATGATCGGATGTGTGTATCTGTGATCGGCTGTGTGTGCCTGTGAACGGATGTGTGTATCTGTGATCGGCTGTGTGTGCCTGCGATCGGATGTGTGTATCTGTGATGGCTGTGCGTGCCTGCAATCTGCTGTGTGTATCTGTGATCGGCTGTGTGTGCCTGTGATCGGATGTGTGTATCTGTGATCGGCTGTGTGTGTCTACAATCGGATGTGTGTATCTGTGATGGCTGTGCGTGCCTGCGAACGGATGTGTGTATCTGTGATCGGCTGTGTGTGCCTGCGATCGGATGTGTGTATCTGTGATGGCTGTGCGTGCCTGCGATCTGCTGTGTGTATCTGTGATCGGCTGTGTATATCTGTGATCGGCTGTGTATATCTGTGATCTGCTGTGTATATCTGTGATCTGCTGTGTATATCTGCGATCTGCTGTGTGTGTATCTGTGATCGGCTGTGTGTATCTGTGATCGGCTGTGTATATCTGCGATCTGCTGTGTGTGATCTGCTGTGTATATCTGCGATCTGCTGTGTGTGTATCTGTGATCGGCTGTGTGTATCTGTGATCGGCTGTGTGTATCTGTGATCGGCTGTGTGTATCTGTGATCGGCTGTGTGTGCCTGCGATCTGCTGTGTGTGATCTGCTGTGTATATCTGTGATCTGCTGTGTATATCTGTGATCTGCTGTGTGTGTGTGTGTGAGTGTGTGAGAGATCTGCTGTGTGTGTGTGTGAGAGATCAGCTATCTGTGTCAGCGTGTCAGCTAGCAGCATGGATGGATGGCGTGCAGCACCGACCGGAGATCACAGGAGGACCTGGGAACCATGCAGACGTCCTGGTCTGGTGAGTATGAGTCTCCAGGGAAGTGGGGGGTCTGCTTTTTTGGGGGGTACACTTACCCCCAACCGTGTTTCTCCAAGAATAAGACCTCCTCCAAAAATAAGCCCTAGCGCTTTTTTGGGGGGCAAAAAAAATATAAGACAGTGTCTTATTTTTGGAAAAACACGGTAGTACCTACATAGATGTATACCCAGTGATTTCTAGTGTTAAATATGTCTATTCTAACACTACCCATAGCATCTATACATAGTGTATGTAGTGCTTTCATGTGTGCTAAGGATCTCGAGAAAACGTGATCGACCTAGTCGAATAGAAAAAAAACAAGGAGAAAATTGTAGAAAATACCCTGACTATAAATAAATAAATTGCAAGTGCTTAATAAACAGGGTACTTAGTATATACATTTTTGCAAAAAAGGTAAGAAGCTGTCTCACCTCGTCACGGTGTACCCATCTGAGACAGTCCCTAACCTACTAAAGTTAAAAACATATTCTGTACCTGACATGTGTCATGTCAAAACTTCAATATGGATGGTAAAGTGGTTAGCTGGGTCCCAGATTAAATACACAGCAAAAAGTGAGAAGCAGGTAATTGTTCAGCCTCAGTATCAGGAGGGCTGCACCCCCAACTTGCATTAAAGCAAGATAACAGACAAAAAACACCAAAAAACTGAGCTGTGACAAATGTTCAATAAACATGCAACATTACAAGCATGTGAATTGCAGCCTCAAGACTAGAAAAAAACCAAGGAGAAAATTGTAGAAAAAATACCCTGACTATAAATAAATAAATTGCAAGTGCTTAATAAACAGGGTACTTAGTATATACATTTTTGCAAAAAGGTAAGAAGCTGTCTCACCTCGTCACGGTGTACCCATCTGAGACAGTCCCTAACCTACTAAAGTTAACGTTTTAAGTTAAAGTTTTACTTTTTGCAAAAATGTATATACTAAGTACCCTGTTTATTAAGCACTTGCAATTTATTTATTTATAGTCAGGGTATTTTTTCTACAATTTTCTCCTTGGTTTTTTTCTAGTCTTGAGGCTGCAATTCACATGCTTGTAATGTTGCATGTTTATTGAACATTTGTCACAGCTCAGTTTTTTGGTGTTTTTTGACCTAGTGGAATGAAGATAAAATGATGTTCATCTTTATATATTTGCTTACATTCCTTATTTAGTAGAGATGAGTGGATCAATTTGAGTAGGGTCATTTAAATTTAGTGAAAACTTATTTAATAAATAATTAACTTATTTAATTAAAGAAAACTGACTCCCAAAAGTTTTGCATATACTGTTTATTAATTTATTAATGCCATAACTTAGTTTTTTCTTGTATAACCTTTTGCTTTAATTACTGCACCACACCAACGGGGCATTAAAGCTACTAGGCTATTCAAGACTTCTTTAGGGATCTTGCTCCTTTCCATTTGCAAATCTGCAAACAATTTATCTGTATTGCTATTGGTTCAGACCCCAACTCATCGCCCTAACTCATGCCAAAGGTGATCTATAAGGTGTAAGTCAGTGATTGGCTTGGTCATTGCAAGAGGCGGACATTTTTATTTGATAACTATTTTTTTACTAAATTGGATGTGTGACTAGGATCATTTTCTTGCTGTATTTTCCAGCCCCAGCCAATTTTGGGTTTTACATATGGCAGCATTACATTCTCCAGTGAATCCTTGTACATGGTAGCATTCATATTTCCATCAAGTCTATGCAGAGGGCAAATTGCAGATAGTAAAATTTAGCCAGAAACCATGATATTGCCATCACCATGTTTCACTGTAGGTGTTTGGTACCTTACATCATTACTTTTCCAATGGTGCGGTATATATAGTGCTTGCCATCACTACCAAACAGATTGAACTTGAATTCATTCAAGCACAACACTTTAGATCAATCTGTCTCTTTACATTGGTTATGTTTTTTGGTAAACTCAAGTCGGACCTTCCAGCTGTTTGCAGAGCTGAAATTCTTCTTCACTGGAACTCGTGTATTCAAGCCTACTGTTCTTTGCTGTTGCACCACAGTTTGGAGACTCACTTTGACCCCATATTCTTTGTTCATTTTGTTTCATTTTGTTCAAAATCTGTACAGCACTTTTGTGGACATCAGATACAGACTTTTTATTAATATTGTGACCAACTTTGGATAACGTTTTCTGTGGTCGTACACTTCTAGGTTTGTCAGCTGCTCCATCACCTTTTTCTTTCTTTATTACACGTGATGACTTTTAGACGTTGAATTCAGAGGCTACCTTTTTTTGGCTTTTGCCTACTTCGTCCTCATAAGTTCATAGGCTTCTTGACACCTGGTGATAAATTTGGCTTTGTCTTTGCCATGTTTTGTCTGAAAACAAACGAACAAAAAAAGGTTTGGCCAAATTAGACTACCCATGACAAAATATGCAAAACATTTAACCCAGCAAATGTGGAACAATTAACACATAAAGGGATAAAACAATGTCAAACTAAATTTTCATCCTTAGAGCTGACAACCTATTGCTTTCGGTTTGCTAAATTCATCAGGAAAATGGCATCACAACAGTGAGACAGAAGTAATCGCTCTTACAAAAAAAAAGCAAAACCTTTGGTCGCTACTGTATACTTGCCCTCATTGGGCTATCATATCTGCACTGTAGAGAATGTATCATGTAGGTTAACAGCAGCAATTGGTGGAGGTGCTGACTAATGCTGTTAGCAACAGATGCCTGCCAAATAATATAGCCAATATTTTCCCTATATTTAGCGGGCTCTCCTTCTGAGCCTGCTCAATAGTTACTAACCTACATCCTGATAAATATATTCATCATGGGGCATTAAGGGGTTAAATAAAGTTATAGTTTTTTTTTTTTTTTATTACATAACAGAAATATTTTTATTGTTTACATAAAAGCATTTATGCTAAAAAAAAATAATTGACCAATTTATATTCCAGACTATAGCCCACTAGCTGCTTATTCATATTCAAACAAAATAATATGAATAAACTATTATGAATTGGAAGCATTATAGGTACTATAGAAGGCAGAGCAGAAAAAAGATATTTTAAGGTATTGTGCAGTACAACACAAATATTCTCCCTGTAAATGTGAAAGGTCCCATTAATAGTAATTAAATAAAATACACAAGAATAAGTAAAATTAGGATGATTATATCTCCTTTGGCTATATGATGACTGTATAGATATTATTTCCAACAGCAAATTTTGAAGTCCAAATAACCATTTTGCTGTTTTGTATGAAATCCATTATTCATAATCTCTAAAGTCCATTTAGAATCTCCACAAAGACAGTTTTTCATAACATTTTAGTGTATTACGAAAGCAAAATTGTTACCTATTTAAAAATGTCAAAATAGTTTTCTAATGTAAGTTCTATGTAGTAAGTGAAAATGTACTTTAATTTAGCCATCTAAAAAAAAAAGACAAAAAATAAATGTAATTCAAGCTTGTACAACTTCTATGTAAATAAAATAAAAAGTCACATAAATGTATACTTCAGGAATGCTTGATAATACAGGATTACTTAGCTTTGGCCTTCTATTTTCTTTGCATAGCATGTATTGTTTTTTAAATCTTTCTGGAAGATTACATGAAAATGACTTATTTATTGTAAAGAAAAAAATGCATATCTTAAAATATTCTAAAATTCTAACTGTGGAGACACGAGGGTCAAGGGTGCTCTCATCCACTGGCCTGGCTGTCTGTAGAAAGAACGTATGAAACGGGGGATATCACATTAAACACCTGCATTCCTTCCCTGTTTTACAGAACACTACTCAGACAACACAGGGTGAGGTTACCACACTTCAGTAAGACTTTATAGGTTCCCTACAGACAATAGCATATAGTACATTCCCAGCAAGAAGACAAGATGGTCAAGCTTTCTGCAAGCTTTCCCGGGATTAGAACTTCCATGATTTTGGTACATCCAGAGCTAACTACATCAGCCAGCAGCATTCCGCTTTTAGAAGACATCTACTGAGAAGAGATAGTGGGAAAAATAGGAAGCAGACCGAGCACAGCCACAGCGAGGTATGTGGCCAGTTGACCAGATCGTTCCAAGCTGGGTTCTCCAAATGAATTTGTTGGCTCACTGTTGGGTAGTGGAGTAGTTCTGTAATCCACTAGCTGTAGCCATGGTCCCTAGGCTGAAGTCCTGAAAAATCACTCTTGATAAGAGCAAGCCCTTTTTTCTATTGCTTAGTTCCCATTTCAGGGCATTGTTTCCCACAGGATTGGGGGAAGATAGTCATGGCTGTTCCCTCATTCTTTGCAAGTTCAATTCTCATCCAGATGACACAGACTAGTACATCGTAAGGGGCCGAGGCAATCTGAAACTAGCAGTCAATTCACAAGTTAGCATACAAAAAGAGCAACAGACTGTCCTACATAAAATAATGGCCCATTTCCCTTGATTCACTGAATGAAGGAACAATACGTCTGGCATAAATAAGAATAGTTCACTCCCAAACAAGTGGCCAGATATTCCTAATTGCTACTGAATCATCACATTCCTCCCCTTCTTAATTAGTCTTGGCAACTGCTAAATCCTGGCTAGGGTCAATGTTGATGGGGCTTCTAGATGTGGTAGGCATGTGATCATTCTTCTCCACTTGACAGGAAAGTCCATTGGCATTTCCATGACCTGTACTCTTTTTATGTTAGACAGAAAAAATATAGGACTGAAAGGTCTGACTGTATCTGCAGTTGTATTTAGCCAATTTAATTTATTGTGGTTAATCAGCAGCACTGTGATATCCTTGCCGTAGAGGTAAGACTCATACTTTTTTAAGGCCCAGACTGTAGTCAGGCATTCCTTTTCTATTATGGCTTATGCCCACTCTTGGTCTAACAGCTTTCGTGACAGATAGGCTATTCAGTGCTCCTTACCCTATTTATCCACTTGGCTGAGTACGGCTCCTAGTCTGGTATCCAATGCATCAGTTTGAACAATTAACCGGCGATGGAAGTCAAGAGCAGTAAGGAGTGGGCTGTAAGCTAGCTGGGTTTTCAACTTGAGTAATGTGGACTTGCATACTGGGGTCCAGATGAGGTTGCGGGCATACCTTATGGTGGTGAGGTCAATGGGAGACTTGGCTACTTTACTGTAATTTTGAATAAACTTTTGATAATAATTTAAGGTCCCTAAGAATTCCTGGACCTTTTTATT
The DNA here is from genome assembly GCF_048569485.1 of Anomaloglossus baeobatrachus. Lineage (NCBI taxonomy): Eukaryota > Metazoa > Chordata > Amphibia > Anura > Aromobatidae > Anomaloglossus > Anomaloglossus baeobatrachus. Next base: position 606,431,247 of record NC_134354.1, read on the forward strand.
AGGTTGACTGGATTCAGCCACTGCATAATAGCTTCTACTTTTGTGGCTTCTGAATGCACCCACTTTCCATTTGCTGTCCCAGGTATAGCACCCCAGCTATCCCCATCTTGCATTTGACCAGTCGGATGGTGAGCTGGGCTTTGGCTACCCTCTGCAGCAACTGGGACACATGCTGAACATGTTCTCCCTAAGTGTCATGATACCATCCAAGTATGCCTGGCCACACCCCTGGCATTCTTCTAGTAACTGTTCCATCAACATTTAGAAGGTAACCGTGGTGTTCTTCATCCCAAATAGCATGCTGGTGAATGCATACAGGCCAAAAGAGGTGATGAACACTGACTTCTCTAGAGGGGTGTTCAATAAGGCTGATTCATGGACAGGGATCCATGTGTTCTGAGCATGTTTGCTAACTGCTGCTTCTGTGAATCAACAAGTAGCTCCCCCAATGGGACATCAGTTACCCCCATTCTCATTTTTGAGTCCACCAATTATTATGAGATTTGGTCCATATCTGGATGATCTAATGGAGGACAAAAAACTGGTAAGTTGGTGACCTCCCATTCCTCTTAAGATTTTAGCCTATTGACATGGTAGGTCCATTCATGAACACTTGCTTGATTCAGTGTTAAAGTGTAATCAGTATTCCCACATTTCCTGGTAATAGTTAATGGACTCGACAAACATGACTTGCAGCTTATTTTTGTGTATCGGTGCTACTTGAACCTTCTATCCACAGGCAAATTCTTTGAGTCGGATGGTACTGTTGTAACATCATTGTTGCCTTTCCTGAGATACTTCTAAATTAATGTGGACTAAGGCCATGAGGTGGCCTAAACTTTTGGACATAATCGAGAATGGCAAATTCTTCTGTGTGGAAAGTGCCCTCTCAATTTTCTAATGCCAGCTCTAAAGGCCCCTGTACTTTTTGGCCTTACAACAATTCCCCTTGTAGAACTAGTAGAATGCTGTTGCACCTCCCTGTCTTCCCTCTCAGGCTATTCATTTTGGCTAATGAGTCGCTTGAGCCATCTGTTGAAACACTCACACAACCTGTTTCAAAGTGATAGGGTGTGGTGTACATGAGGTGGACATTATTCTTCTCTCAGAGGGTCTGAATCATCCCACTTTGGACCTGGTCCCACTGATTGGTCAATACCACCTGAAGAAACGAAACTCAACTAAAGATGAGCTTGAGCCACGTGCTCTGAATCTATGGATGACAAGGCAACGGGTGTCGAGTAACCTGTGGCAGTCTGTCAGGGTGAGAATGAACAATCTCTATGCTGCAGTTGGGGATGGCTAAGGGGCCTATTAAATGAATGGACACCCATTGGAAAGGTTCAACTATCAAAGGCATGGATTGAAGCTGAGCCTGACAAATTACTGGCATGTCATACACATTACTGGGGGATTACTCATTACTAGGGGTCATACACATTACTAGGGGGCATACAGGTTACTGGGGTGGTAGGCTTAAAGCACTGGGGATTATACACGTTACTGTGGTGGGGACGCATATAGCACTGGTGGCATACTCATTACTGGGTTGGGGGCATACATGTTACTGGGGTGACTCATACAGCTTTGGGGGCATATAACAATAGGGGATGCTAGCAGGTGCTGCAGCCTCCCTCTTCATCTTTTGGACAGGAGTGCATTGCCTACTAGCGCCGCCCACAGATGAACTTCAATGCACGTGTACATTGCATTCAATGCAGGTTTAAAGGGCCAGCAGCCAGCAAATTGTGGCTGTCAACCACAGTACTGTGGTCTCCAGAATTCAGCCGGGGATGTAGAATGGATCATCACCCCTGACGATGGTGAGTGTGCTCCCCCAGTTTTCAAGGAGCCGGGTATATTTCTGAATGCATTGAGTGATGCCAGCCCTGGGTCGCTGAGTTTGGCTTGACTAAACTCCTTACAAGCTATCTCCCTTCAGTCAAAGGCCACAGCCTGGTCAGGTGTGCCTGCTCTCACCAACCAGACAATGATGGAGGCTTAAAATATGGGTTTTACTCTTAAAAGATGGCAGATAGATCCGCATAAGGGTGCTGCTTGGCATGGTTGTGGGAGATGACTGTGACAATTTAGCTGGATAGTCCTTGTCTTAGATCATTCCCCAAAATAACAGGTGCGGGGAGACCTTCTGTGAGCCCTACATTGACGTCTCCCTGGTCAGTCCCTCAGTTCAACTGTTCATGTTCCAGAGGGATATCCGAGTGCTGCCCCCAGCCAAGTGTAATGCCTGCCTGGAGCCACAGACTCAGACTGGCTGTAATGGACAGGCTAGAGTTAAGCTGTTCACAAAGCAGGACCCCAAGAGCTCTGCAACCCTTTAAACACTATACAGGGATTTTGAATTACACAGAGCCCCAGAGATCCCCACCTGTGGTAGGCTGTAGTCCATGGTAGTCAGGCAGGGTCTAAAACCAGGAAATGCAATACAGGAACAGGATTGGCAGGCAATGGCATAATGAGGAAGCAAATCAGAGGAATCTGGGACTGGCAGCAAGGTACAAAAATAGTCAGAAAACAAGCAGAGGTCAGTGCACAGGAATCACTATACAAACAGAACAGGAACCAGGAATACAGAACTATCTCTGGCGGTGGTCAGCAGACAGGAGGGGGAATAAGAAGGGTGTGGTGTCTTCCAATTGGTTGTAGCTGAATGATGGTAACTTCAGCTGGAAGACACAAACCACCTACAGTCAGCCATTGGTACTGCAGATCCCATGGAAACCTAGCCCAGTGGATGAGTGGACCCTGCGCCCACCAGCACCACTGGTATCGACTCCTCTCCCACTACCAGCAATATCCACGGCAGAAACACGGCGTCGCTTGGTGATCGAAGCAGAAGTCGATGGAGAGGACTCCAGTGGGGACATAACACCAAGGACATGATCACCTGGTGGCCTGGTAAATGGTGATCTTGGGGAAATATCTGTGCTGACCAGGGTGATGGAAAGCCCAGTGTCCCAAAGTCCCTGGGTCTGGATGTCATCAAACTTAATCGGCTGGATGTGATGATAGAATCTGGCTGTTGTAGGGTTGCCAACTCACAGTGGAGAGGGTATATCCCTTCCTCTGCTGCTGATATATACCAGGGGAAGCATCCCTAAGACCCTGATGGCTCATCTTTGCAGACAATCATTATCTAGGCCAGCAGACAAGCTCCAGATATAGGGCCCCGGCACTGGAGACAATCTTTGGCCATGTGTTCAATACGCTCAAAATATAACCGCACCGTGGGTTGGGCAAATCAGATGCTCTGTATGTAAACCTTTGTCCTGTTTGGGCTTTCTCTAGTTGAGGGGTCACCTGAGATCATTAGGCATATCAAGACTACAGCGTGGTCAATTGCTGTAATTGCAGTATGGTCAATTGCTGTTGGCCAATCAGACTGCTTGATGTGGGGTGTTGAGCTTCCAGTCGCCTACCCACTTTCATATTTCTGAGGCCATATTCTCCATAGGTTCTTTGAGCATGATCATGTCCGAGAAGGCAGCAGTAGAGTGTGCCTCCCCAAAAATCGAGACAGCAGTTGCAGTGCCATTTTAGTTGACTGCCAAATTCTACATCGGAGACCCCCTGCTGAGACAATGTCTAAAACTTGGTGTGATATCTTTCAGGGGTGATGGAAAAAGTAGCACCCCGCTTTTAGCAAGCACCCACTGAGAGGAGAGCTGCAAGCTTAAGAAGCAGATCGTGCACAGAGAGTTATGTGGCCTGAAGACCAGATTGCCTAAACCTGGATTCTCCAAATGAATTTGTGGGCTCAGTGTTGGGTAGTAAAGCAGTTCTGTAATCTACCAGCTGGAACTATGGTCCCTAGGTTGAAGTCCTATAGAATCACAGGTGATAAGAGCAGGCCCCTATTACCCATCAGTTCCCCTTTCAGGGTATCGTGTCTCAAAGGATTGGGGGAAGCTAATCATGGCTGTTCTTTTTTTGTTTTTGCCAATTCAATTGTCTTCCAGATGACACAAACTAAAACACCGCAGGGGGCTGATGCAATCTGCAATCACTAGGCATTCCAGAAATTAGCATATAAAAAGAGCACTGGACTGTCTAACATGAAACTATGGCCCAAGTCACTTGACTCATCAAACAAAGAAACAATACGTCTAGCATACTTAAGAACACTTTGCTCCCATACAAGTGACCAGATATTCCTTATTGATGCTAGGTGTTCCCACTAACCACGTAAATATAATTATTTATAGACACTCCCAAAATATACAGGATTACATTCAAACATACATTGTTAGCAATGGAGATAATTTCTCTATTTAGACATATTATGAAATATTAAGGTTACATTTCTACATTTTCGTCCCTTTGCCTAATTGATGACCCGGAATTTATTCTACATTCCCAACAGTCTGCTATTGGAGACTTTAGAAGGCACACATTTTATCTATTTTGACCTCTATAAATTCTTTAAATATTGTTGTCCTTTGTATTTTATGTTATCTTCTATCATCATAGTCAAATTCTCGTAACTTGTTCATGGACATTTGAATTACATAAAGGCCTCTTTCATGAGTATCCCATAGTCCAGTAGTTTATTGTTTAAGAACTTTACTAAGTACTAAGTATTGTGTATGGAACCCAGAAGGTTGTAAATAACTCAACATTTAGTACATTGTGGATATTGTCAAACTTTTCTCTAATGGATTCTTACAAGTATGGTAGCTACATTTCAGATCTGTTTATCAGCCACGTACACATTTTAAAGTGGTTTGCAGAGATTTTTAGAACTGTTAAAATAACATAATAACTCAACTTTCAAATCCCTCCATTTCCAGTATTGAAACTTGTGGTCCCAGCTAACACAGCAGTTGATTCTGTGCCAGATATAACTCAAGTGAGAGCTGAAGCAAAGCCCTGATTGCAGAGGCAAACTATATACTTGACATCATTGCAGCAATTTTGAAGGGGTCCACCAGAGTGGTTGCATTAGACTGGTGGGGAATTTGTAACATGGGTTATGTTTTTTTTTATTATGTAATTAAATTGTCTATTTGTCAGATTTCAAATTAATCCCTGAAAATCCATTGAAGGCCTTTTTATGCAGGCTGATGATTGAAAGAGAAAACCTTATAGAAACACTCATCATTGCCTTTTGTATGCATGCCCATCAACCAATTGACTATATGTGTTAAGGCCCCTTTACACACTGCAATATTGCTAGCAATATCGCTGTAATGTCACCGTTTTTGTGACGTAATAGCGACCTCCCCAGCGACATTGCAGTGTGTGACACGCATCAGCAACCTGGCCCCCGCTTTAAGGTCGCTGATTGCTACAAGTCGTTCAGGACCATTTTTTTGGTCCTTTGTTTCCCGCTGCGCAGCATGGATTGGTGTGTTTGACACCGTTACAACGACATCATTAGCGACTTAGAACCCAGCCCGTAGGCGTGCTATAGTGTTCCCTTTCCTGCCCCCTTAACTTTGATTGGTGGTCGCTGTTGCATTCTGATTGGGCGGCTTTCACTGAAAAGAAGGCAACTTTAGCGCTTCCGTCCTTTGTTTCAAAGCTACCTTGTTCCTGAGCGTGCTGGTTTGTGGATCATTAGAGAGTTCTCCAGTCTGCAATACTATAAAGCTCAGAAACAAAGCTCAGAATCTCAGGAACAAAGGATATACAAGCGCGACTTTTGCCAATCTTTCCAAGCTCGGGGTCGCCAATAAGAACGCACTAGCGATCACCAATCGGAGGTGAGGGGGGCGTGTAAAAAGGACACCTAGGTGACTTCAGCACCAAACACCACGCCCCTAACATAGATGTGAGTCGTCAAATAGCTGCTGTGTGACACATCCCCAATGACCAGCGAGGTTGTTCTGCAGGTCCGTATCGCTACTGCGTCGTTGGCCAGATCTTCCTGTTTGATAGTTCACCAGTGACTATTTAGAGACTTTCCAGCGATCCCGGTCAGGTCGGGATTGCTGGTGGGATCACTAGAAAGTCTCAGTATGTAAAGGGGCCTTTAGTTTATTGGTTGACTGCATCTTCTTACTTATCTATCCGCACACCAGTGCTGGCCTTGTGACTTAAACTTCTAAAAGTCAACTATCTCTGCTCTCATGCGCATAGGGCCATTGTGGTAACACTGCCATGTAGCTCTGATGTCATGCTTTTAATCCTGATAATGCAAGATAATAGCAGGGACTAAAACTTAACTTTTAATAATCCAGATAAAATTGTCAATATTACAAAAGTGCAGTAAAATTGCCAAATGGCTATAAATTGAAGTGGTCTCACCCAGATGTTCTCCAGGGACAAAAGGACACACCGATCCAGGGTTGATCAGAAGCGGAAAAGACCAGGGTAAAGCATTTGGAGATGGTGAGATATAAACCCTGTCGTGCCCTGTGCCAATGCTTCCGCCCTGACAAGGGCAGCGCCCAAGTGAGCTGTCTGCCCCACAACCAAATAAAGAAGCGTTCTCCCCTTGTCAATCTGATTCTGCTGCTTCACAGTGATTTCTATGCACTCAGCTCTGCTATAATAAAGTGTCTGTCTGTGAAGCTGACTCTGCTGTTCCAAGTATATATATATATATATATATATATATATATATATATATATATATATATATATTAGTATGGGAGGAATAGAACTAGATGATAGCACTGGGGAAAAGGCCTTGGGTATAATTGTAGATCCCAGATTCATCATGAGCCAACAGTGGGGTGCTGCAGCTAGAAAGGCCAACAAAATTCTGGGATGTATCAAGACAAGCATTAAATCTAGATCAAGAGCGGTCATTATTCCCCTATACTCTGACCTGGTCAGACCCCACCTGGAATACTGTGTACAGTTCTGGGCGCCCCAAGTCAAGAAGTACATCAATATATTGGGTCAAGTCCAGAAAAAACAACCAATATGGTAGAAGAAAACAAAAAAGTGAATGCTTTTGATTAGTTAAAGCAGGGTATATGTTTATGTTGTTTTCATCTTTGTTTTTTCAATATGGTAGAAGGTCTGTAAACCATGACCTATGAAGACCAGCTAAAAGAACTAGGAATGTTTAGTTTGCAAAAGAGAAGGCTGAGAGGAAACTTACTAGTGGTCTGCAAATATCTGAAAGGTAGTTACAGGGCAGAGGGAACTACCCTATTCTCATTAGCACAAGGAATTACAAGAAGCAATGGAATGAAATTTAAAGGGAGGAGATTCAGATTAGACATTAGGAAAAACTTTCTGACAGTGAGGGCAGCCAGGGAGTGGTACAGGCTTCAGCGGGAGGTAGTGAGCTCTCCATCAATAGAAATCTTCAAGTGGAAACTGGATAGACATATAGCTGGGATGATTTAGAAAAACCTGCACTCCTTGGGGGTTATACTCGATGGCCCTTGAGGTCCCTTCCAACTCTACCAATCTCTATTTCTATGATAAGTTGCTGTGCTTACACTTGGTTCTGCTGAATTATTCATATCCATCTCTACTGTTCTGCTGTTTAGCATGTCATTTTACATATCCAGTTCCCCTGTTAAAAATGCTGTTCAGCCGAGTGAGCGCTGCTACTCTACTGTTCCTCATGCCATCCAGCATATTCAGTTTTACTGACCATTGCTGTTCCACATGCTGTGCTAGATGAAAGTAATCCTTAATAATCACTGATGGATTTCCAGATAGTCTCAATTAGGAAAGCCAAGAGTAAAAATTAAGTAAATACACATTTTTAGACTTAACTGTCATAAAGTCGATAAACTACCCTCATTCCAATCACCCCATCGACAAGGATTTTTGATGACAGTTCTCAGGTCACATTTTATCATTAGGTTTTTTTGCAAATGCTGGTTATTAACCAAGTCCAAATAAGACTCTTTTTTGCCAAAGTTTGAGTAAAAAAAATATTCTAATGCAGCAAGTTACATTATTGCCAGCAATTTGTGAAATGGGAAAGCAGCTCTAATATTCATTTGCAGAGACTGCTACCTGATTCTTAAAGCAAATAGTCGTCACTCTTCATCATGCTTAATTAGCCCAATCAATGTAATTATTAGCTGCAGGAATTATTGTCTAAAATAACTCAAATGGAAGCTACGTATATAGACATTGGCACCAAAATAAAGTGAGATCAAGTGAGACTGCACGGTCACTGATCCCATTATTCCTAGCACTCACCACTTCCTTTCAAAGAATTAAATGGGGTGAATTATTGTGCTTTCATCAGTTCTTCTGCCATGATTCATCCAATGCCAAAAGCCCTAAACAAAAATAGCTACTTTTATCTTAGAATATTTTCCATGCATTGTGGTTGAAAATAGGATTAGAAAGATATTATTTAAAAAAAAATTAAAAAGGAGACACACACATGCACACATCTATACACAGCTTCTCTGTTTCTCCCATGGAAAGATGTGAAATAAATGTCTAAAAAGTAAAATATATTCTATCATGTCTTCAGACATTGAAAAGATATAACTATATGTCAGAGGATGCATTGCAGAGCAAACTAAGTAATGACAAAAAATGTGGAGAAATAATGGATCAGGTTACCCAAAAAAATAAAATAATAGTAAAAAGATAAAAGAAAAAAAAACAGTGCTTCATATTTTTCTTCAGGATATGAGATGACCATGGAAGTTTGGTTTAGCGGTTCCATTCAGAATTTTGAAAACGTTTTGGACTCAGACTTGACCTGAACCCCAATTGAAGTTAGTAGTTGGGCAGTTTGGGTCTCCACCCACAAGCAGCCACCCATAAATAGACCACTTCTTTGGACTAGTGGGCTTTTTCCATTTTTATTGAAAGGTGCACACTACATCTGATCCTGCTGTTGTTACCCAGTGTGAGCATTCAAACACTGGAAGAGGCTTGCACTGGGCTGAGCACCAAGTGATTCTTACGAAAGTGGTTTGCATACGTAAATCACCTGAACTCTGAATCCAAACTCTGTTTATTTTGTAAAGTCTGGCTTTGGTATGAACACTGAACCTCGTGTTCGCTCATCTCTAGTGATAAGCGGACCCGTGGATGTTTGGGTTTGCCATGTTCGGCAGGACTTTAAAAAACACATTCAATTCAGAACCCAAACTTCACCTGAACCCCACTAGAAGACACTAATTGAGCAGATTAGGTCTCCGCCCACATGCAACCATCCATAAACAGATCACTTCCAGGGGCGGGTGGGAAGAGTTTTCCCATTTTTATTTTTGATGCAAACTACATCCGATCATGATATTGTTACCCCCACTTTGAGCTGTTCAAACACTTTAAGCAGATCTCACTGGGCCAAGCACAGAGCATAACCGAGCACAGCGATGCTCATGCGAGTGGTGTTGATACACAAAGCACCCAAATTCTGAAAACGAACTCTGTTTTTTTTTTTTTTAAATTCTGTGTTTGGGACGAACACTGAACAATGCGTTCACTCATCCTTAGTGGTAAGCAGACCCATGGCTGTTCAGGTTCTCTGTGTTTGGCAGGACTTTAAAAAAAATCCTTCAATTGGAGACCCAAACTTGACCATTAAACGCCAATCCCCATGTAAGTCAATGGAGAACTGAACTTGTGTGCTGTAAAATGGCTGTAAAATAGTTGTAGCAAGGGCAAGAGAGCAATAAAAGTAAGCAAACCGGGTGAAAACAAATCTGGATAGGGCATTAATTAAAAAAATGCGGACTGCTGCTTATTTTTGATAACCAATTTATAAGGGAAAAGGCGTGCACTCTGAAAGTTACGAGGTGCTAGTAGTTGGGTAAACACCCTAGTAATATATTTAGTAACACTGCACACACTAAATTGCGTATGATTGAACAAAAAAATGTTTTATTTTTTTAAAACAAATTTTAAGGAAGCTTGACATTCAGTTTCTCAATTAAGATCTCAAATCCTGGAAAGAATAGACCGCCCAAGATGTGGCGGTAATCATGTAAAATGTCTTAAACTGAGAGAGATCTATTGGATCTACACCCTCCATACCTTAACACTATTTCTGCTTAACAGGGAAATTGAATGGCCTTTATAACCATATGTCTAATCAATTGTTCATTTTTTTCTAACAGATATGAACTTATGATCTCCAATAAATCGGATTCCCGTTCCTTTTTTCCCCCCCTTTCCCATATCCTGACCTGAAGGGTAAGACTGGTATTGCATCTCATTTCACTCTTTCAACTTCTTACTCTATTCTAATAATACAGTAATATACCATCCTCTTTTCTATAGACGAAATTCTTCTAAAATTTTTACTATTTTTTTGAGTTTAGTTAGGGGTGCTTCACACACAGCGAGATCGCTACCGAAATTGCTGCTACGTCACGGTTTTTGTGACGCAGCAGTGACCTCATTAGCGATCTCGCTGTGTGTGACACTGAGCAGCGATCTGGCCCCTGCTGTGAGATCGCTGCTCGTTACACACAGCCCTGGTTTGTTTTTTTTTTATTGTTGCTCTCCCGCTGTGATGCACAGATCGCTGTGTGTGACAGCGAGAGAGCGACGAAATGAAGCGAGCAGAGAGCAGGAGCCGGCATCTGGCAGCTGCGGTAAGCTGTAACCAGGGTAAACATCGGGTAACCAAGGTGGTTACCCGATATTTACCTTCGTTACCAGCCTCCGCCGCTCTCACGCTGCCAGTGCCAACTCCCTGCTCTCTGCACATGTAGCTGCAGTACACATCGTGTAATTAACCCGATGTGTACTGTAGCTAGGAGTGCAGGGAGCCAGCGCTAAGCAGTGTGCGCTGCTCTCTGCACATGTAGCTGCAGTACACATCGGGTTAATTAACCCGATGTGTACTGTAGCTAGGAGAGCAGGAAGCCAGCGCTAAGCAGTGTGTGTGGCTCACTGCTCTCTGCACATGTAGCTGCAGTACACATCGGGTTAATTAACCCGATGTATACTGTAGCTAGGAGAGCAGGGAGCCAGCGCAAAGCAGTGTGCGCGGCTCCCTGCTCTCTGCACATGTAGCGACATTATGATCGCTGCTGCTTCTGCTGTGTTTGACAGCTAAGCAGCGATCATAACAGCGACATACAAAGTCGCTGCTACGTCACAGAAAATGGTGACGTAACAGCGACGTCGTTGTCGCTGTCGCTATGTGTGAACCCAGCCTTAGTTCCTTAACTTGCATTATTTATTTCTAATGGTTTCTAATCATTATTCTGAAACTACGTATATCCGCAAGTATAGTGTCATACACTACAACAGATATTATTTTTCTTATACGTTCCACTCTATCTTAAGGTCCAGTCACACATAACGAGATCGTGAACGAGATCGCTACTACGTCACACTTTCTGGATCGTTTATGAGTCGTTGTTGAAATCGCATGTTGGGTGTCACACGTAACGACTTTAGGAATGAGCATGCGTCCCGTCAACAATCTTTCAAATCGTTGGGACCCTGTCACACAGCAACTATGTTAACGATTCCAATCCCATTAGGGGCGTAGTAAAATGCAGTGAGTCACATAGGCATGCATTTGCGTCGCCTTTTCCATACCTTCCTCCGCTTTCATTGGTGGGCAATACTGCGTTCTGATTGGGCGGCCGGGCGGGCGGCGCCTTTTCCACACCCTCCGCTCTGATTGGTGGCCAATACTGCGTTCTGATTGGGCATGCAGGGGGCGTATCTAGCGGTTAAATTTTGTATCGCGTCACCCTTTGTCACTTCTTTTGAGCTTTGCTTTGAGGTAAAACCTGCGACTCCACCCTGATTCCTTCGTCCATTGTACCCGGTCGCTTTGTTGGTGTGTTTTTCGGATCGAAGCCGCATCTGCACCCGGAGTTATCCCTACAGCGTTCTCGAGTGTCGGTGAGATCGTATTTGCGATTCCGCTAGGATTCTACATTGATAGACAGATATACACTTCTTTGAAAAGGTAGGTCTTTTTTTGGGGGGGGCTCATTTTTGATTAATGTTCTTGCTGTTAGATATATGTTAATATTTATTATGTGAGTTGATTAAAGTTGCTGGCTTTTATTTGTGTGTGTATAATGTCTTTTAAAGAGGGGTCTCTCCATAGTGCTGTTTGTAATGTGTCCTGTCCTAGCATCGCTGGCTCTTTTGTCTCTCAGCTACAGCCGCCATTTTGTGTTTCTGCCACACATAGGGGCGGCCATTTTAGTCTCTGCCACACCATAACCCAAAATTGTGATCGGTTTATTGCAAATTCTTTTATGTTTACATATAAATTTTGCATTCTTTATTTCAGATGGCTTATTATAACAAAGAAGAGTTTGTGCGTGAGCTTCTGGATTTGTATAAATCACTGCCCTGCTTGTGGAAAATCAAATCCGCAGAATATTTGGACAGAATAAAAAAACAAGCCACCTATGCCCAACTGGTGGAGCTTTTTAAAAAACACAGTGGAGGCGAGGCGGTGGATGCCAAACTTGTAAAAAAAAAAATACAAGGATTGAGGACTCTATACAAGAAGGAAGCTAATAAGGTGGACAAATCCAAAAAGTCAGGGGCCGGCACCGACCAGGTGTATGTTTCACCTTTGTGGTACTTTAATCTCCTTGAATTCACAAGGGACCAGGAGCTACCTCAAAGGATGGAAAGCTACTACCAACCAAACCAAGACCTGGAAACAGACATCCCAATCGATGACATCCCGATCGATGACAACACCTCCGCTGTTGTAGATGTAAGTACCTTATTTGCTTCACGGTACATAGCATTAAAACTTTTTATGTACATGCCATTGAGGAATACAAAATAGTAACTTCTTGTTACCATGATTTATTGTGCAGTTTTGAAAAGTTATCCCTTCCAGTTCAGATAAGTACACTCCATTACAATTTTGTCACACTTAAATTAAATTTCATAACTATTAAAATGTATGACTTTTACTTAACATTTATTTTTCTGTTCCCGCAGAACCCTCAGACAGATATGGTGAGGCCCCAATTGAATGAGAACCCCACCACGTCTATCGAGCCTATTGTGGAGGATAATGAGGCACCTGCACCCTCTGGTGAAATGTGGCGAACAAATTTCCGCAAAAAGAAGGCCACCACCCCTGTGACATCTGCTGAATTTTATTCTTTGGCAAACAAACTGCTATCCCAGCCAAAAAGCACTCCAGTTGATAGCTTTGCGACATTTGCATCAGACAGACTCAGCAAACTGGATTCCACACAGAGGGAGCAAGCAGAGAGACTAATGTTTGAAGTCCTAAGAAAGGCAGGCCGAGGAGAACTTGATGACACTGACACTATATGTAAGATGAACCAGCCCCATCATTCAACTACATGGATTCCTCGCCAGCCCCTGCGAAGTACACCAAAGAGGATGCATCCACCAAGCTTGCAGCTTGACCTCCCCCCACAGTATCCCCCCCACAGTATCCCCCCCCACATTATCCCATTTATTCAAATGAATCATTTTTATCCCAACTGTCATCTCCCACCCGGCCAGAATATGCCACCCAATATGAAGAGGGCAACTAAATTCTGTTATTTGTGTGTAATTTTAATTGATTGTTATATTTTCATTGTAATAATAAATTTATGTTGGTTCAATCTTGCTGCCTGCTTTACTTAATTCAGCATATGGTTGTAATGCCCTGGCAAAACACGGTAGTTACAGAGGTTGTACCATACTCCACCCTCATTGGCATACCACCACACAACCCCCACACTCATGTACACCAAACAACCAGTAAAGCCTAGTCACCCCCTCGTGACAAAGGACATAGCAGTGTGGGGGAACAGGCAGATGGGAGCGCCCACCTAGGGGTCCTGAGATGTCAGGGGCGGGACCACTGTAGTCAAGTACTGACAGTTGAAGTGAAGTAGTCTGAAGCATAGAGGAGTCAGGGGTTGGGGTCCATGTATGTAATATAATGTTTGTGAGTGTTAATTAACCCGATGTGTACCTCTGGCGATGTTATTCGGTCATCGGATTCGTCAGGCAATGGTATTTGGTATTGGGGTTTCTCCGACGATGGTATTCAGATTTCAGGTTCCACTGGTAATCGTATGCAGTCTTTCTGTTCGTCTGGGGCACAGCACACTTCCCGATCATTCCACTGCAGGCAACATGAGCCTGACCTACTGCACACACGTCTTCTTCCTTGGTAACCTTGGCATCAACTCCACCTTCTCGCTACTGGACCAGCCTTTTATATAGTGCCCACTGCACCACAGTTGTCACCTGACTCGACATCCTGCTCCGCCAAAGTTGGATTAATGGGATTGGTGCATCTATACAGATGCCTACATGTAATATGTTGTTTGTGAGTGGTGATAGCTGTTAACTTGCTTTATGCAATGAGACATACCAAACAGCAGATATCAATTTCAATGTTTTTATCTAACAACATGTAAAAAAAACATGTAAAGTTTTAAAGAAAAAAAAAAAGATCCCCGTTAGTTGCTGCTGCCCTCCCCTTGGCCAGCCACATAACGGGCCAGCATCGCCGCATGATGCCCCACTTTGGCCATCAGCCTCCTCTGGGCTGCCATCAGTCGTCTTTGAGAAGCAAGGATGGTCGCTTGTGAGGAGACTAAGTTCTGCCAAAGTGGGTATGCCTATGGAGGGAATGGTAAAAGTTATAAATCATAATTTTAATTTCTGCTTATTATTACGAAGTAGTAGATTCATGACTTACAGTTTTCCCCCTCGTCCGATATAGATGGACTGATCGAACCTGGACTATCATCTATGAAAGCAAAAAAACACTTTATAGTACTCAACAGCTTTATGTTTTGCACTTTATATGGAGTTTATGTTATATGAAACAATTACCGGGGGCCGATCCGGCCGGTGGCTCATGTGGGTGCTCCTCCTCCTCTGGTGGCTGCAGCTCCACCGGGGGCTCGGGATCCTCATGGGGCACATGCACCTGTGGGGGCTCTCCATCCTCTGCGGCCCCTTGCTCCTCTGGGGGTTCTTAATAAAATATGAAGTTTAATGTGGTTGCGTTATGATACATATAGGACTGTTGGGGGTACATTAAAATATATGGCGGACTACGTAGCCTACCTTATACTGGACTATGGGGGTGCATTAAAACACATTGTGGACTATGTGGTGCAGTATAATATATGGAGAACTATGGGGTGAATTATAATACATGGAGAACTCTAGGAAATTCATTATAGTTCATGGAGGACTATGGGATGCATTCTAATATATGAAGGGTTATGTGGTACCCTTTATACTATATGGAAGGCTAAGTGGGGGCCAATATTGTATTTGGAGAACTAGATATGAGGGGGGACAAAAATACAAGCAGGAGATGGAATTGTTTTATGCTGAGGGAAAAAGGCCCACTACCCGCAGCACCCAGCTTTCCCATGCTCTCTCTGATATGGGAAAGCTGGGTGCTGAGGGAATGATGTTTTGCCAAGCATGGCGAAGCTGGGTGCCAAGGACAAGAGGTATATCAGAACATATGAAAACTGTGTGCTGATAGAGGGTTTTCAGATCATGGGAAATCTTGGTGTAGAGAGCCTAGTGTCTGCGTAATTTCCCTGTGTCTTGAGTGTCAGTGTAATTAGCCCGTACCACAAGTGTCGGCGTATCTATCGATCTATGTAATATATATATATATATATATATATATATATATATATATATATATATAATTATAATTCTGAAAATAAATATATATATATATATATATAATATATATAAGAAATATATATATATATATATATATATATTTATTATTTATATATATATATATATATATATATATATATATATATATTATAGATATATATATTTATTTTTATAATTTTATATATAGATACATATATAGATATATATTATATATATATATATATTTATTTTTATAATTATATATATATATATATATATATATATAATTTATATATATATTACATATATATTTATTTTTAGAATTATATACATATATATGTATATATATATATATATATATATATATATATATATATAATTATATATAGATAGATATATATATATTTAAGAACACCATTATAAGTTGCCTAGGCACACTCATCTGCACCTACCTTGGTTAGACTGCAACTCTGCTTGTATGGCAGAGATCCGGGCACTGGAGCGGTACCGCAGATCCGCTAGTTTTTTGCGGATCTGGGCACAGGTACGCTGCAAATGAAACTTCCTCCTCAGCCCACGTTGGATCCTGCGCAATACCGCTTTTTTATGGAGAAGTGGATGCTCTTGCGACCCACGGCAATCATAGTCGCGAGCATCCACTTCTCTTATTAGATAACGGACCTCCGCCTCTCCCCAAGCTGTCGCTCTCCTGCGTGCCGCCATTGTTATCATCGGTCGCAGTTGCGTCTGCGTAGCAAACGCAGTTGCGTGACCCGTGGTAACGCCTCTCCACATCTGATTCGACGGATAGCGTCACATGAACGCTAGCTCCAATCAGATTGGGGTGGGCATTGATCCTGCTCTAGCCAATGGCCGATGATATTACATCTTCGGCCATGGCTGGATTGTTGATTGGTGAAATATTACAATTGCTATGATTGAAGGTGAAAGTGCGACTCACTTTCAACAACAAATCATAATGATCTTTGCTGCAGAAATGAGATCGCGCCATGACGCAAATGGTGTGTCAAGGGTCGTGATAGCACACACTGCGAGCGCACATACAATTATAAAAAATCGATAAAGAGATGTCGTTTGATGACGGTTTCGGCGACGCACAAACGTCCCCGTTTAAAAAACCAAAATAAAAAAAAAAATATACGGCTTCATATAACATTGTGTTTTTTTTGTTTTGTTTTTTTATTGCATTGGCATATGGAAATCATAATTGTACAAGAGCCCTAAATGATGTATTCATCATACAGCTGGACGTCAAATTGAGGAAGTAAATAAACCTTTTCAGGGTTTTACATAAAGAAAAGCAATGTTGAAGTTAAAAGTGAACATTTTACTTTTAAACCCCAAAATCAAATTTTAGTCATACCATTGAGCATTTTTACTAGGGTATCATGAAAAAATTCACCATAAAATATATTGTGCAATTTCTTCTTAGTGCACCAATATGTAATATGTGGTGGAAATCAAGTGGTTTGGCGCATATTTTGGCACGCAGTTGTTCGCTACGCTCACTCTCAATGTGCAATCCGGAGCAGGAGGCCCAATGCTAGCGGTGATGACTCGCCCACCCCAGGGCTATGGGACACCCGGTGCCGGGCTGGACTAGTCTAGGGGTCGTAAGTGGTGGCGGGGCCCCACCTCGTGACCCTAGCGGGAGTCAACTGATATGGCTTCAGTGGGGGTGATTGTAGTTTATATTTGTGACGCCACCTTAATCCGCCGCTGCTGTATGGGGCCTCCAGGGGTGATGGAACGGCAGCAATGGTGTTACTGCTCCCCACAGTAGCCCTTAATAGTGAATCAATGACAAACAAATCATGTGAAAAGTAAAAACAACTGTTTATTAAAGTAATGTTTTTTAAAAAATGACATTTTAGTATAAATGTGATGAACATAACACTACATGTAACCATATATTTTAAAATTAAGAAGGAAAGTTTATTAAACAAATCAATACAAGAAATTATAGCTCTGCATAAATGTGCTCAATACAAGTTTATCTAATGCTGCCACGTAATTGCACCAGGACCATTAAAATATTGGCAGTACTTTTCTCGACAGGCCTTCGCATCATCGGTATTTCTGCCGGGCGCCAATGGTTGAAGTCCTGCGATTGCGGGATCTTCAGAATGCCATTCGCCAAGCACCACTTCACCATTTAAGTCAACAGAGTCTACAAAGCCTGTTGGACAGTACGTAATTGCATCTCGCCGTCGAAGAAAGTTGTGAAGGGCGCAACAGGCCAAAACAACTGCGTCTATTGATGGTAGACTCAGGTTA
Source organism: Anomaloglossus baeobatrachus (assembly GCF_048569485.1). Classification (NCBI taxonomy): domain Eukaryota; kingdom Metazoa; phylum Chordata; class Amphibia; order Anura; family Aromobatidae; genus Anomaloglossus; species Anomaloglossus baeobatrachus. The sequence continues at coordinate 606,449,058 of NC_134354.1, forward strand.
ATTGGTGTGTGGAAAACTCAGAAGCGATTTGCCATTATCCCAAAGGCATTTTCCACAACCCTGCGTGCCCTTGATAATCTGTAATTGAACCTTTGTCTTTTCGCCGTTAGACTTTTCTGGGGGAATGGTTTCATGAGATTGGGATGAAGTGGGAATGCTTCATCGCCCACAAATACAAAGTTAAGGTTTGCGGTAGTGTCAGAGTTGGGGGGCAAGTGCAGTTCACCATTTTGCAAACGTTCACCAAAGCCTGTGTGCTCTAAAACCCCACCGTCAGAAACCCTGCCATTCATGCCAACATCAACAGCAATAAATTCGTAATTGGCATTCACAAGGGCCATTAGGATGATGCTGAAATAGCCCTTATAGTTATAAAAATAGGAGCCGCTGTTCAGTGGTTGAGTGATCCGCACATGTTTCCCGTCCAAAGCACCACCACAGTTCGGGAACTGCCAAAGGTGCTCAAAATCGGAGGCAATCTTCTGCCATTCCTCCACAGTTTTGGGGAGCTCAATGTAGTTACGCAGACTGTGGAAAATTGCTCTACATGTCTCCGGAATAAGAACGCTGAGCAGGGACCTTGAAATTGCAGAAGAAAAATGCAAGTCTTGCAGGGAGCGTCCAGTGGCCAGGAAATGCAGCGTGACTGCCAATCTTTCATCTGCCGGGATGGCAGCACGCATCGCTGTATTCTTGCGCTGAATAATTGGCGTAACTCTTTCGAGTAAAAGGCTGAATGATTCCTCTGACATCCGCAGAAAATTGTGGAAATCCTGAGGATTATTGTCCTGCAGCTCTCTTAGCAGTTGCATGTGGGAGTAATTGTACCTCTTCTGCAGCCACTCTCTGGTCCACATGCGGCGCTTTAGTTTGGAACGCCTCTGTTCCCCTTCACGTAGCCGACCGGCCTCAAACATCAATGCAGCACCCAGCACAACACGCTGCATGTCGTTCATGTTGTCCACACTGCAAAAAAACATGTAAAGATGAGAGAAGTTCCTATAAACCAATCACATTTTTTGGGGGGGTGTAGAAGAGACACTAAAATGGCCGCCCCCATAGAAGTGCAACAGTTCTAACTGTGTCAGAGAAACAAAATGGCGGCTGCAGCAGAGAGACAAAATAGCCAGCAATACTAGATAAGGACACATAAAAGGACGATGGACGCACAAAAGGCAATATGTATACAGATAACAACCAACCACTTTCATTATCTGCAAACATAATTACTATCTATAAACACAAATACTATCAATACTATAACAAAAACATGAAACAAGTAACAAAGACTTTTCAAAAATGACTTACTGTGTCCAGAAAATGCAGCCGTCTATGCTATCTATTAATAATCGCAGTTTCGATCCTCACAGCGACACGCTCGGGAACGAATGAGGGATTAATCCAAGTGCAGATGCGGCTTTGCTACGAAAACCAAGCAAGCGGGAACAAAGCACAAATGAATCTGGGTGTAGTCACAGGTTTGTTCCTAGAAGACTCAAAAGGGAACAAAGCATGAAGCGATACCCAATCAGAATGCAATAGTGTTCTCATTGCTAACCAATCGGTGCAGAGAGGGGCGCGGAAATGGTGACGTAACTACACGCTATTGTTTTCAGCGCCAACCAATGGGTGCAGAAGGGGCGTGGAAACGGGGACGCAACAACACGCCTTCGTGCATCTCATCTAGGTCGTCAACGAAATCGTTAGTAGGGTGTCAAACATACAGATTCATGCAGCCCAGCAGGACTCCAACGAGCCAAAAATGGCCCAAGCTGTTCGGCATCGATCAGCGATTTCGCAGCAGGGGGTGAATCGTTGGTACGTGTCAAACGTGACGAGATCGCAATTGAAGTCGTTCTTGCGTCACAGAAACTGTGACGTAGTAACGATCTCGTTCACGATCTCGTTATGTGTGAAAGTGGCCTTTAGTCACCAGGACTGCACACTTATTGCTTGCTATTTACATATATATAGAGTTCCATTTCCATACAATGGCAACTTATCCTGACTAATCTGTTGAATAGTGAATAGTCTGTTGTGAATAGTGAATAGTGAATCTGTTGAATAGACTTTGTCTGCACCAATACAAGTATGCACCATATAAGTATGATGCATTGAATTAGGCCAGAGATATAATTATGAAGCACTTGGTAATCTATCATCTACCATCACTTTTCCTGGCATCATCTAATCACCATGTCTATCTTCCCACAGGTATGTTAATTCATCGACCCTACTTTCCCATGAACTGAACTGATCTCCCCTTCTCTCTGCTGTGTGTGCTAATACATGGTATGTTAATTAATTGACCCTACTTTCCCATGAACTGAACTGATCTCCCCTTCTCTCTGCTGTGTGTGCTAATACATGGTATGTTAAATCATCCACCCTTCTTTACCACGAACTGAACTGATCTCCCCTTCTCTCTGCTGTGTGTGCTAATACATGGTATGTTAAATCATCCACCCTACTTTCCCATGAACTGAACTGATCTCCGCTTCTCTCTGTTGTGTGTGCTAATACATGGTATGTTAAATCATCCATCCTAGTTTCCCATGAACTGAATTGATCTCCCCTTCTCTCTGCTGTGTGTGCTAATACATGGTATGTTAATTCATCCACCCTACTTTGCCAATATTTCTGACCTATTCTCTCTTTGCTTCAATATCTCCCTGGCATGCTCCAGCATCTCACTGTGACCTCCCCCCCCCTGTTCCCCACATTCCTTTTATGACCTTTGTTTACTCTGTCTATGTGATGCTGAATCTGGCTTCTTTGATTGAGTGATCAAGAGGTTCTTGTTGCACCCCACCCCTTCACAGCTGATTGCACTTGTAAATTTATATATTGGGGCAACTAAAACTCTGCACAAGACTTTGTCTGCACCAATACAAGTATGCACCACATAAGTATGATGCATTGAATTAGGCCAGAATTGCACAGGAAGTGACCGAAAGGTAACTGGATACATAGTCACTGTAAACAATGTTTGTGTTTACCTTCACTTTCACTCCTATAATACTTCACTTTCTACTGCCCCCTCTGATCCCTAAACCCATTAATGAACTATTCATCTCTCCCTCCATCCTCCCCACCCATCTCACCTTCCCCTCAGATATTTTCCTCCACATTTCACCCAGTGTCTCCAGACACACACGACTATCTCATGGCCTCTCCTGCTCTCACCTACTAACACTCTCACTGCTTCTCCTCACTGCTGGAGATATCTCTCCTAATCCTGCTAATCCTTGTGCTCCTCACCACATCCCTATTGTGACTTCAAACCCTCATCCGCAACCTATCACAAATTTCCGCAACCTCTCTAACCTAATACCCATCCACCCAGCCCCCGCTCCCCCAGTCCCACTAACAGGAGCTCTATGGAACGCTCGCTCTGTCTGCAACAAATTATCCTACATTCCTGATCTTTTCATCACTAATAAACTTTCCTTCCTCGCCATCACTGAAACCTGGCTCACCCCCTCTGACACAGCCTCTCCCGATGCACTTTCTTATGGCGGTCTCCAACTCTCTCACACCTTCCGCCCCAGAAACAAGCATGGTGGAGGAGTTGGTTTGCTACCACCCTCTGTTACTCTCCCATCTTTTGAGGTGCACTCCGTACGCATCTATGCCCCCTCCAACCTTAAACTGGCTGTCATTTACCGCCCTCCAGGGCCAGCCACTGCCATTTTTTACCATTTCACCACCTGGCTACTACATTTCCTTTCCACTGACATCCCCACCATCATCTTTGGTGATTTCAATATCCCCATCGACACTTCCCACTCATCTGTGTCCAAACTTCTAACACTCGCTTCCTCCTTCGGCCTCACCCAATGGTCTTCTGCAGCTACTCACAAAGATGGCCACACGCTGGACCTTATCTTCACTCAACTCTGTTCCCTATCTAACCTCTCTAACTCACCTTTCCCCCTGTCTGACCACAACCTACTCACATTCTCTTCTCCAAGTACGCAACCCCCCATCCACAAACTTTCACACCCTTGCAGAAATATCAAACACCTTGATTTACACGCACTTTCTCAGTCCCTTCTCCCTCTCACAGACATTGCACTTTTACATGATGCAGATGCTGCTGCAACTTTATACAACACTACAATCTCTGCAGCTCTCAAATCAGCTGCCCCGATCACACACACCAAAACCCGCACAATCAACAGGTAACCCTGGCACACGAGTCAGACTAAAGAACTGAGATGGGCTTTCAGAATTGCTGAGCGCAGATGGAAGAAGTCTCATGCCACTGAGGAGCAGTTCATTGAATATAAAGAATCCCTCACCACTTTCAAGTCCACACTCACTGCTGCAAAACAAACCTACTTCTCATCCCTCATATCCTCTCTCTCACAACCCTAAACCGGTATTCAACATTTTCAATTCTCTCCTCCGTTCTGCAGCACCACCTCCCTCTCCTCTCATCTCAGCTGAAGACTTTGCCTCTTTCTTCAAGCAGAAGATTGACAACATCAGAGCAAGCTTTGGCCCACAATCACCACGGCCCCTCATCATAGCTACTCAGCCCTCTTCCTCCAAATCCAGCTTCAACACCATGACAGAAAACAATCTTTCCACTCTAGTCTCAAGATCACATCTAACCACCTGTGCACTGGACCCGCTCCCATCGCACCTCATCCCCAACATCACCGCAGTCCTCATCCCAGCCCTAACCCATCTCTTCAACCTATCACTAACAAGTGGTTTATTCCCCTCCTGCTTTAAACATGTCTCCATTACACCCATCCTCAAAAAGCCCTCCCTTGACCCATCCTCTGTGTCAAACTATCGCCCCATATCCCTTCTCCCCTATGCCTCAAAACTACTGGAACAGCATGTCCATCTTCAACTGTCCTCATACCTCTCCTCCTGCTCCCTCTTTGACCAGCTACAATCTGGCTTCTGACCACATCACTCTACTGAAACTGCCTAACCAAAGTCACCAATGATCTACTAAGACCAAAACCAAGCGACACTCCTCTATCCTCCTCCTCCTGGACCTGTCCTCTGCCTTCGACATAGTAGACCATTCCCTCCTACTACAGAATCTCTTATCTCTAGGCATCACAGACTTAGCCCTATCTTGGATCTCCTCATACCTAACCGACTGAACTTTCAGCGTCTCCCATTCTCACACCACTTCCTCATCTCGCCCCTATATGTCGGTGTCCCCCAAGGCTCAGTTCTTGGACCCCTGCTGTTCTCCATCTACACCTTCGGCCTGGGACAGCTCATAGAGTCCCACGGCTTTCAGTATCATCTCTATGCCGATGACACACAGATCTACCTCTCTGGACCTGACATTACCTCTCTACTAACCAAAATTCCAAAATGTTTGTCTGCTATTTCATCCTTCTTATCTGCTCGATTCCTAAAACTTAACATGGACAAAACAGAGTTCATTGTCTTTCCTCCTCCTCACTCATCTCCTCCAAAAGCCTTTCCATCAAACTTGATAGTTGCTCACTCTCCCTAGTCTCACAAGCTCGTTACCTTGGAGTAACCCTCGACTCTGCTCTATCCTTCAAGCCACATATCCAAGCCCACTTCACCTCATGCAGAATACAACTCAAAAATATCTCCCAGATCGGTGCTTTCCTTAACCAAGAATCAGCAAAAACATTAGTGCATGCCCTCATCATCTCCCGCCTCGACTACTGCAACCTCCTGCTCTCTGGCCTCCCTTCCAACACACTTGCACCCCTCTAATCTATCCTAAACTCTGCGGCCCACTTAATCCACCTCTCCCCTCGCTATTCCCCAGCCTTGCTACTCTGCCAATCCCTTCACTGGCTTCCCATCGCCCAACGATTCCAGTTCAAAACATTAACCATGACATACAAAGCCATCCACAACCTTTTTCCTCCCTACATCTGTGACCTAGTCTCCCAGTACCTACCTGCATGCAACCTCAGATCCTCACAAGATCTCCCTCTCTACTCCTCTCTTATCTCCTCCTATACCAGTCTGTTTTGTACTGTTAATGATTGTTGTACGTATACCCTCTTTCACTTGTAAAGCGCCATGGAATAAATGGCGCTATAATAAATAATAATAATAATAATAATAGTGCCAGTAAATTAAGATAACAACCAGGCATGCTTGTGATATCAGCACCACACCATGGCAACAAATAATCAACAAACAGTGCTAGTAAGGGGATTGACGACCGCACATGCGCGTGACGTCATGACCATACTCAGCACTCACCGCACTTAGACAACAGCGATACAGCTGATAAGCAGTCTTCACATGGAGCCAAGGTGCGGCGGCAATTACATGACTCAGGTAAACATCTTCAAGGGAGTTTTATACACACATATTCAGTACAGAGCTGCACTAATTGAACTTTACATTACTCATAAGTCGTACATTCTATACATCTGGGGCAGACTACCCATACTTTTATACCTTTACCACTACTATGACAGGTATATACCTATACCAAGTCCTCTTAATATGTAGATATAGTATGCTGTTTTCACATAATCTCTGTTGACTCTCTTTATAGTTAAGGTACTGTCACACATAACGAGATCGCTAGCGAGATCGCAGCTGAGTCACCGTTTGGTGACGCAGTTGCGATCCCGTTAGCGATCTCGCTATGTGTGACACTTACCAGCGATCAGGCCCCTGCTGTGAGATCTCTAGTCGTTGCAGAATGGTCCAGGCCATTTTCTTCAAAGGCGATGTCCTGCTGGGCAGGACACATCGCTGTGTTTGACACTGTGTAACAGGATCACAGTGACTGCTGAGATCGTTATACAGGTCGCTACTGCGATCTGTATTGTTCTGCATCGCTGGTAAGATCTGACTGTGTGACATCTCACCTGCGACCTCCCAGCGACTTACCTGCGATCCCTATCAGGTCGTATCGTTTTCGGGATTGCAGGTAAGTCGTTATGTGTGAAGGTACCTTTAGCCTTCTCTAAGGACATTGAACCACCTTGACAGGTAGTATACTGTTCATATATTCTCTTGTAGTAAAATTCTGTGAACAAGGCTGTCAAAATAAGTTCACTTCCTTTGCTTGGCTTTTGTTTTAAAAAAAATAAAAAATATTTTTGTTTAATCATATGCAATTTAGAGTGTGCAGTGTTACTAAATATATTTTTGATAACCAGCATGGTGAAGAAGAAAACTGTGGGCTGCAACCATCAGTTGTCAGCTTTACCTCTGAGTAGCTTTAAAAAAAAATGTAAAAAAGGTGTGCACTCCGACCTATTTGTGATAGCCAGAAAAGGTACAGTAGACAGATGGGAGCTGGTGTCATCAGGATGGGGAGGCTCATGGTTAATTTGTCCCTCCTGGTGTGAAAATAGCAGCCCGTTGCCGCCCCAGAAGTGGCTCATCAATTAGATGCGCCAATTCTGGAGCTTTGCACGACTATTACTTATGGGGTTGATGTTAGCTGTGAATTGAGAGCTGGCACCAAACACAGAGATTAGTAATGGATAGGCATCTATTTGACACCCCATTTTTAACCCGGCAAGTGTAGAGTTAAAAAAAAACACAGAGACAGGGATTTTGTTTTTTATTAAACACTCCCTCACATGCCCTCATTCACCAATTAATTAATAAGAAAAATTCTTGTTGTTCCAATGTAATTCAATTGGTGGATAAAGACTCCCCCACTCTCACTCATACACAAAATTAATACTTCAAAATAAATCCTGGAAGTTCCGACATAATAAAAAGTGCAATGTTCCACAATATTTGTCAATTCCTCTGATTCCCATGCAGAAAATTCCCACAACTGACCCCAATTTGGAAACTAGACCCTTTAAAGATTTTATTCAGGGGTATAGTAATCATTTTGAACCCACATGTAATTCACAGAATTTGATAACATTAGGTCTTCATATTGAAATGTTTTAGCACCAAATTTCTAACTTTTACAAGAGGTAACACCAAAAAGTGGACCTCACAGTTTGTTACCCCGTTTCTTGTGAGCATGGTGACACCCTAGTTGTATTTAAAAAGTTATGTTTGGACAACGCTAGGGCTCAGAATGAAATATATTTGTCATGCGAATGACAATGGAATTATGGCGCACGATAGAACACTCTACAACATAAGGGGTACATTGGGGACACTTTAAAAATGGTGAGACCTAGCACTAGTGAGGGGGAAGATGGGACATGTTCTTCACTCACCAGCAGCTGTAACCAATACGCCTAGTCAGTCCCAATACAGGTTCCACACCTGTCACTGAACAGGATACCTGAGAGCCTGGCAGACCCTGTAATAGCCCTGGCTAGTGAGCTGGCAGATGAGGGATGAAAACCTCACCGCTGCTCCAATAAAACACTAAGGGAAGGAAAGACAGACAGGGGGGGAAACAACAATGGACAGCTGCAGTCAGCCATAGAGATTTCCCAAGAAAAAAGAAACAGCATTGTCCAGGTCATCGATAGCTTTCTCTTGGCCAAGAAAATTGAGAAACTGCATGATGACAGTACCATGACAGTTGGAAGAGTATGAAATTAAATCCATCCACTCAAAAGCCAAAAGATGGACGTGCAGGCAAAATATCAGAGTCAACAACTCAGCTCATTAGAAGGTCTAGCCGTTCTAGAGCATGGGCCATTAGCACTGCATCTCTGCAGATGAGTAATGGCTGAAAGAAATTGTCAGTCTTGGTCAGATGGAAAAGAGATGTGAACGACTCCATCAGAAAGAAGGGTAGCTGTAAGTCATCATCTATAACTGCCTGTAATAATCACTTATGTGTTATGCAGAACTGATGTCTCCTATTTTATAATGAACATATGGCAGTTACATCAGTGGTAGTCTTTGTATAGAGATTATATTCAGTAACAGCATGGTCATCTACTGAGGTTCCCTTATACCCTCAATTAGGTGTGCCACCATAGTTTTAAACATGGTTACTTAGTTAGGTGCCCACTCTAAAGTCTCTCTCTCCCTTAGCAGAACCCCTAGCTATGACTCTTGAGGAAACATAAGGAAAGAAGTGGATAAGCATGATCTTGATGCAAATGACAGTGACAAAGCACTAGTGTTAACATGGACTGGTTATCAGAAAAATGATTCCGAGAATAACAGCTTGTGCCTTGCTCATCTTGATGGTAGTTTCATGTGCTGACAGAGTGTCATGTTTCTGAATCGATATGTGACAAGATGTTCACGGCTTATTTTTCAGTAGCACAGGCTGCACACTGCTATTGGCTGGTCCTTTGACAATAAGGAAAATAATTACCACAGCTAATAATGGAACAGCCATACCTCACCAACAGAGCTTTCAAGCACTGTTAAGTCTCCTACACCATCATCAGTTGTGACATCACCTATTCTTTAGCTTACCAGAGAGCATCTGATTGTTTATACACATGTTACTCCAGATATTTTCTTTTGGCCATAGATCACCCCTGCCATTTATTGCCAATTCCAACATCCTCTTACACTGATGACATCACCTTCTCAGCATCCAGATTTAGTCACCATCAGAAGCATTATCCATGACAGCTGGCTTAAGGGGGCTTTACACGGTAGCGATATCGCTAGCAATTTCTAGCGATATCGAGCATGTAAGTACCCGCTGCCGTCGCGCATGTGATTGTTTGTGATCGCTGCCGTAGCGAACATTATCGCTACGCAGCGTCACACATACTTACCTGGTCGGTGGCGTCGCTGTGACTGCCGAATAATCCCTCCTTCAAGGGGGAGGGACGTTCGGCATCATAGCGACCTCACCGCAACGTCACTAAGCGGCCGGCCAATCAAAGCGGAGGGGCGGAGCTGAGCGTGATGTAAACATCCCGCCCACCTCTTCCTTCCGCATTGGGGCCGGTGGCAGGTAAGGAGATGTTCCTCGCTCATGCGGTGTTACACACAGCGATGTGTGCTGCCGCTCGAGCGATGAACCACAACGCTAAACAACCCTTACCGATTTTTGAGTTTGGGACGACCTCTCCATGGTGAACGATTTTCACCATTTTTGAGGTCGCCTAAGGTCGCTGGTAAGTATTACACGCTGCAATATTGTTAATGATGCCGGATGTGCGTCACTAACAATGTGACCCCGACGATCAAACATTAACGATATCGTAGCGTGTAAAGCCCCCTTTAGAGTGGAAAATAGCCTGAACTAGTTGACTCTCCACCAGATTCCCACCTTAAGATGTGACTTGCTCATAATTCTATCACTACAAAAAGTGCCCCTAGTGTGGTATGCGGTAATTACCACTTTGCCATGGCAATAATAAAAAAATAAACAACAAAAAGGAAAGGTTTGTGACATCAGGGTGGACTTAATTAACCTCTTCTTTCTAATAGTGTGATATAATGTAGTCCAGAAAACAGGGATGAGAAAGGGTCAGTTGTAAACACTTACTTGTTGTAAGAATACACAGGCATATTCAGTTTACTGGTTACTGTATGAAAGTTCAATCCTTATGCAGCAAACAGTTACTATCCAGTGACGTGTTCATTCTCCTACAAGGCCTAGGACAGTTATGTGTTAGCTGCAGGGATTTATCAGTTCCTCTAATCTGCTTGTATGCACAATCTTTGTCAAATAACTGCATGCAGTTAAGATCTGCATTCCTCAAGAATGGGAGCTATGGCCACTCTCCTACCAGCATCCTCAGATTATCCTGGGTGACATTCTGTATAATGTCTCCTTCCTTTACATGATTAAGCCAGATAACCAGGTCATGTGGCTTAACCATGAGACCTTACTTCCATAAATGAAAGAAAGATCTGCTTTATTAACCATACCATCCAACTTTTACAGAAGAGAAAGAGGGACAAACAATATGGTGCACATTGCACACCATGGGATATTTTAACAACGCCCCTAATCACATCCCAAGCCACACACATTTACCATTTCTTTAGATCTTGGCAGAATTATATGTCAGAGGAATCAGTGGTAGTGAGGGACATTCAACAGGCACCCGAGATTGCAAGGTGTAGTCCCCAATTCATGACTCTCCCACTGTGAATGATACAGTCATATGAAAAAGTACAATAAACAATAATTGTTAGTACAATAAACCTCATTTCAATCCAGAAATATTACTGAGTCCATCAGTTATTAGATATATGAAACTGAAATAGCTGTTGCAAAAACCCAAATTGTTATAAAGAAAAAAGGTTATCATTAATAGGGGTGCCCAAACTTTTTCATATGACTGTATATGGTGCTCCAGTCCAGGTCAGTGATACATGATGTCTAGACCACAGCCCTAAAAATATCTTCTCTTCCAGAATCCCCAGCACAGCTTTAGAATACTTAGTACATATGGATTAATTTTTTGTTAATTCATTCATAGTCATTGCAGCCAGAACTTTTACAATATTATGTAAACTTCACTATATGACATCTGAATGGTTAAGGTGTAAGTCCATGTTCACATGTTGCATAAAAACTGTTTTATGTTTTCTGCAAGTATGCACCAAATTACGCAATATTAATCTTCTCTGATTATTTCATTTTGTTACAATTTTTATGTTTTCCCCTTAATTCATACATTTTTTGGTGCAGAGGTGAAGCAAAGTTTTGGGGTCTGTGCTCACTGGGAAATTTGTGTTTCTTAAGTAAAATCCACACCCACTTGCAGAATTCCGCACCTTCGATAAAAAACGCACCGAAAACGCACCCAAAATCTGAATGCGGTTTTACGTGGTTTGTGTCGGATTTGCTGAGATTTTGCTGCTGTTTTGGTGACTTTTTTCCGCGGGTTGGTCCCTGCAGTTTTTAACCATTATCTATGTCAAAACCTGTGGAAAAAAAGGACATGCATGCTACTTGTTTTTGCTGCAAAAATTCGGCAGCAAAACCTGTAGGAAAAAAAAAACGCAGTGTGCGCACAGCATTTTGGATTTCCCATAGATTTTGTTGGGGAAGGACTGCAGAAAAGGTATGAACAAAAACTGCACCTTTTCTGCAGCAAAAACTACGGCAAAAAAACACAGTGTGCACAGGGCTTAAAAGGGTTTTTCATATTACAGAAAAGCTTTGATTCTGGAGTTAAAAAAGTAAATGCTGTTTTTTCCATGTTTTTTTTTTTCTAGGTTCCAATTCTAGAGAAATAAAAGCACCAAATCCACACATTTCACTAGCCCTTTTAGACAAACAGTGGGCACAGTTTTCATGAAATCATATCCACTTTGCTTGGACAGTGAAACACAGCAGAATTTGTGTTTCAAAAAAGCAAAAGTAACACAGCCACAAGTCCATGTAAGGCTATGTCTGCACTTTGCATCGCCGTAGTTGCAGTTCTAAACGCATCCTCTGGCAGAAATTGCTTTTGCCAAAGTTGCTTTTGACCACAAAATCGCGGTAAATACGCATGCGGTTTTACCGCGTTTTAGCCTCGTTTTTAGCGCTTTTTACCTGAGTTTCCATTGCTTAAAGTCAGATACGTTTTGATTACAAAGATTACTACTAAATAAAGTTTTGACATACACTAAGAAAAAAGGAGAAAAAAATGAAAAAAATATAATTATTTAAATCATAACGAAAATAGTTATATTTAATATAATTATAGCGGTTTTATACTATTTATCGTTATAATTCCAATAAATTAATATTTTTCATTAATTTAATTGTTGGACTATGTGTGTGTGTAAAAGGACATATCATTCCATTATTTTGATGACAGAAACGCATGCGTTTATGTAGTCCAAAACGCATGTTTTCTGCAGCCAAAAAGCATGTAAAACGTGGAATTTTTATGTTTCTTGCTTTTTACAACTTCTAATTGACTTCAATGTTAGCAAAACGCAGCCCAAATGGAAAAAACAATTGACATGCTGCTTCTTTGAACGCAGAGTTTTTGCCCAAAATTATGCAAATTAAACGCAGCGTTTTGAACTGCAAAGTGCGCACAAGAAATCCACTTTTCCCATAGACTATGCAGGAAAACCAAAATTCTGCAGTTCAAAACGCTGTAGAAAAGCAGGTGAAACACAGGTGAAAACGCAAAGTGCGGACACAGCCTAAGTGATGAGCTTTTCACCTCAGTATTCGTAAGTCAAAACCAGGAGTGAATACAAAATACAGAAGTGGTGCCCGTGTTTCTATTATACTCTTTACTCTGATTGGTTCACTCCTGTTTTTGGCTACAAATAGTGGCATAAAAAAACCCTCACCAAATAGCATGTGGCCTAAGCTCCAATATGGAGCCTGAAAACACATGTAAAAAGAAAAATGTCATTGACTTTTTAAGTGAAGAATCAAAGCTTTTTTTTTACTATTAAAAAAAGCATTCAAATGTTCCTTAACATCTGCACCAAAAATGCATTAAATAACAGGGAAATTACATAAAACAACAGCGCACACTATAATTAGAGAAGGTTGTTATTGAGTCATGTAGTGATCACACCTGCAGGAAATCATGCAGGAAAAAGAGCAGTAGACAAAACATTGCATTTACGCTACATCCAAACAAAGGCCTCAGAATAACATTTTTATTAATTATTTGGTAGGTTTAATTATACCATGTTTTTTGAATCATTTACTGAACACCACAATGTGAGTACTGCATAGGGCTGGCTGTTACAATTATAGGGACATCCAATATCTTATTGGCATTTCCTGATTTGTTACTTTCATTATTTAAAAAAAAAGGAATTAAAAATTACATTGCTGTAAATGTTTTTCACCATTTTTTAGTAATTTTATAGAAAGAAAAATCTGACTTAAATTTTCCCTTTCGAATACAGGGACGTAGAACTACACTGCTTCACTACTATATACAGATGTATCTCTGTGTATCAGTATCATTTTGAGTGTGGGTTCAGAACCCTATACTGCAGCTTCAAGTGTACAAAATCCTCAACCATACGTCAGTACAGGCTGAGGCTCATAATTTTAGCTGCTGCCTGCTGTGATGCAGGTTGGGGGTCTGATTTCTGGGGAGAAAAGAATAAAAAATAGAATTTTTCTATTTTTCATTTTTTTAGACATTTTATAACAGAAAATCTTACTTTCATCTTCCCTCTAGAATATATAAAGTATACATAGAAATACACTGCTATGTACAGAGGTATCTCTATGTAAAAGTCTGCTTGTTGATGCAGAGCCTGTGTGACGCCCTGGACTAGCCAGGTAGTCACAGATAGGCGCCGCATAACACCGGTCCCCTAAAAAGGTACCAGCAGCCAAGCACATTAAAACCTAGTCACCTCCCTCTGAGCTTAATGGTCACACCATGGGATGGAGCCAGGTGGTTGGCCATGCCCACCGAGGAGTCCAGAGGGCCTGAGGCAGGAGAAACAGCGGAGTTTTTCGGTGGCCAGTGGCCAGTTGACAGTGACAGTAGTCAGTTGGAGTTGAGAGGAGTAGAGTGCAGCAAGCCTGTGGTGACAGGTCTGCAGTGAACTGACAGGTGTGAGGGTCGTAGCCCGCACTCCCTGGCTAGGAGGCAGGCGGTGGCCTTAGTCTGCAGGAGACGGGAAGATGACCAGGTGGAACCGTAAGGGACCGGGACAGGGTAGTGGCCCGCTAGTACCGAACCGGGAAACCGACTGGAAAACGGAGCACCAGGGGGGTACTCAGACCCAGAACGAGGCCCAGAAGGCACTGGACCATGTCGAATTTACTGATTGAAGTCTGGACTTTAGGTCCATTCCCATCCCAAGTCCCGACTGAAGGCAACAGCCCACCGAGGGGGATAGAAAGCCCCCGCACAGGCAGAGAGATCCCACGGGCCAGCATCTGCGGGCAAACTGACTCCACCAACGCATACAGTTAGGTCCAGAAATATTTGGACAGTGACACAATTTTCGCGAGTTGGGCTCTGCATGCCACCACATTGGATTTGAAATTAAACCTCTACAACAGCATTCAAGTGCAGATTGTAACGTTTAATTTGAAGGTTTGAACAAAAATATCTGATAGAAATTGTAGGAATTGTACACATTTCTTTACAAACACTCCACATTTTAGGAGGTCAAAAGTAATTGGACAAATAAACCAAACCCAAACAAAATATTTTTATTTTCAATATTTTGTTGCGAATCCTTCGGAGGCAATCACTGCCTTCAGTCTGGAACTCATGGACATCACCAAACGCTGGGTTTCCTCCTTCTTAATGCTTTGCCAGGCCTTTACAGCCACAGCCTTCAGGTCTTGCTTGTTTGTGGGTCTTTCCGTCTTAAGTCTGGATTTGAGCAAGTGAAATGCATGCTCAATTGGGTTAAGATCTGGTGATTGACTTGGCTATTGCAGAATGTTCCACTTTTTTGCACTCATGAACTCCTGGGTAGCTTTGGCTGTATGCTTGGGGTCATTGTCCATCTGTACTATGAAGCGCCGTCCGATCAACTTTGCGGCATTTGGCTGAATCTGGGCTGAAAGTATATCCCGGTACACTTCAGAATTCATCCGGCTACTCTTGTCTGCTGTTATGTCATCAATAAACACAAGTGACCCAGTGCCATTGAAAGCCATGCATGCACATGCCATCACGTTGCCTCCACCATGTTTTACAGAGGATGTGGTGTGCCTTGGATCATGTGCCGTTCCCTTTCTTCTCCAAACTTTTTTCTTCCCATCATTCTGGTACAGGTTGATCTTGGTCTCATCTGTCCATAGAATACTTTTCCAGAACTGAGCTGGCTTCATGAGGTGTTTTTCAGCAAATTTAACTCTGGCCTGTCTATTTTTGGAATTGATGAATGGTTTGCATCTAGATGTGAACCCTTTGTATTTACTTTCATGGAGTCTTCTCTTTACTGTTGACTTAGAGACAGATACACCTACTTCACTGAGAGTGTTCTGGACTTCAGTTGATGTTGTGAATGGGTTCTTCTTCACCAAAGAAAGTATGCGGCGATCATCCACCACTGTTGTCATCCGTGGACGCCCAGGCCTTTTTGAGTTCCCAAGCTCACCAGTCAATTCCTTTTTTCTCAGAATGTACCCGACTGTTGATTTTGCTACTCCAAGCATGTCTGCTATCAAACTGATGGATTTTTTCTTTTTTTTCAGCCTCAGGATGTTCTGCTTCACCTCAATTGAGAGTTCCTTAGACCGTATGTTGTCTTGTCACAGCAACAGCTTCCAAATGCAAAACCACACACATGTAATCAACCCCAGACCTTTTAACTACTTCATTGATTACAGTTTAACGAGGGAGACACCTTCAGAGTTAATTGCAGCCCTTAGAGTCCCTTGTCCAATTACTTTTGGTCCCTTGAAAAAGAGGAGGCTATGCATTACAGAGCTATGATTCCTAAACCCTTTCTCCGATTTGGATGTGAAAACTCTCATATTGCAGCTGGGAGTGTGCACTTTCAGCCCATATTATATATATAATTGTATTTCTGAACATGTTTTTGTAAACAGCTAAAATAACAAAACTTGTGTCACTGTCCAAATATTTCTGGACCTAACTGTACATAGCCGGGGAGTGGACTCCCGTTGCTGAAGCACAGGCAGTCTACAAAAACAGAACATGGTGCAGGAGAAAGGCCAAGACCACCAACCTGGGTGGGGAACCAGACACAGCCGGCTGCGGGCACTGACCACCATCAACTTTGTTTACAAGAGACTTGTGTGTGTCAATAATCGTGAGCACAACAGTGCCATCCGGCAGTGCGCCGCCTTGCACCGCCCCGCCACTACTCTCCCCAAATGGGTCCCGGGGCCACCACCCCTGCCCACGGTGGGGTTAACATCTTGCTGTATGACCATCTCCCCTGGGTGCCCCCATAACTGCAGCGGTGGTGTCTACACTTTTACCAGTCCCGTGGGTGGCGTCACAAACTCAAACATGGCTCCAGCCGTACACCTACCTAACCACCCCCCCATCGAGATTGCCATCAACCCCCTTGCAGAGCGACGTGACCCCCGGGTCCGGAGGTGCTCGAGCCACCCACCAAAAGAGCTCGCATCCGAGCGGCTTGGCTGCAGCCGAGCGCCGGGCGGTACACCTGCATTGCAGATTCAAGTATAGAAAATCCTCCCAATCCTTCAAGTGCAGAGTGTACGGAACTATGAAAACACCAATTGAAGACTTCACATGTTAAAAGTGGAAGTCGAGACACAGCCCTCAAGTCGGTATAGTCCCACTGAATCCAGGAGAGTGGAGAGCTTTGCACATACTCTTAACTGCATTCTAAGGCTATGTCCTCACTTTGCGTCGAGGTAGTTGCAGTTCTAAACGCATCCTCTGACAAAAATGTTTTTTGCCAAAGTTGGTTTTGACCAAAAAAACGCGATAAATACGCGTGCATATTTACTGCGTTTTTGCCGCGATTTTAGCGCAATTTACATGCTTTTCCATTGCTTAAAGTCAGATGCATTTTGAATACAAAGACACTACTAAATAAAGTTTAAACATTCAAACACTATTAAAAAAAAATGGAAAAAATTGATAACAAATATCAAAATTATTATCAATCAAAAATTGGCTTTTTTATTAAAATGATACGTTTGTGATAATTATACATAAAATTACATTTATTTATGGATTTTCTAAAAAATAATTGTTGGACTGTGTGTGTGTGTAAAGAAACATATCATGCCATTAATATTTTGCCAAAAATGCATGCAATTAATTAGTCCTAAATGCATGTTTTCAGCATCAAAAAAGCATGTAAAACGCAAGAATTTTGATGTTGCTTGCATTTTGCAACTTCTCATTGACTTCAATGTTAGCAAAACGTTGCCCAAATTGCAAAAACAATTGACATGCTGCTTCTTTAAATGCTGAGTTTTTGCCCAAAAATAAGCAAATTAAACGCTGCATTTTTAACAGCAAATTGCGCACAAGAAATCCCCATTTCCCATAGACTTTGCTTGAAAATCAAAGCGTATGCCTTTTGGCATTAAAACGCTGCAGTTCACAACGCCGTGAAAACGCAGGTAAAAACACAAAGTGCGCACATAGCCTAATGGTAGAACTTAAGTACATCCCTTGCTACATTACCTGTAGAGGAAGATTTTACCACTGTGCAAACATAATGAACTAGCTAAAAGCTGTGCTACATCTTAAAGGCACATACAGTACAATTTTGAGCCATTACACTACCACCATGGTTTGCAGAACAAACAACACAGCATGTCATTAGAATGCTGTCTTTAATCTCAACTGAACTCATGTCATGTGAGTTGAATGTTTTTCACTTTCAATAAAAGAACTGGAAGAAATTGTTCTGGTGAAATATATTCCCTTGCCCCTGGGCTGCTGTGGGTTAGGCTTTAAGTGGCAGAACTGAAGCAGATGTCAACAACGGAATTTAAATTGTACTATGTACATGTAATATACATGTAAGGAGATGGACATACTGCTCACATTCCCCCTTGAAGACGCAGTCTCCTCCATTAAGACACCGATACACTTGATGTAGTTGGAAGAATTTAACTTTACCGCCAGAACAACAAGTAAATGCAGGTAAAGGTTAATGTTACATTGAAGATGGAGACCATTACGCAGTCTTAAATGGAGCTGAGTACAGACTTTAAAATGGCGGTCAGTAGCACAGTGCCAAAAGAAGGTTCCACCCATCATGAACGTAGAAAAGATGAAAGGGCGCAAAGATCCATTCAGTTCAGAGGTTATGTTTATCAGAGGGAGTGCTGTGCTTAGAAGTGCCAGCCTGTAGAACTAGGTGTCTGTCCTCATATTTTAAGGGGGAAGATAAAGACCCACACGGCACAGCATAGCACCAGATAAAAGGCAGAGGTGTTGAAGAATAGGATGGTGAGCTGGGAGAGACCAAACCCAGTGAAAGGCATTGGAGTGATGCACTTAGGGGTGAGTGAGACAGCCCCATTTCCCTGTAAAGAGTTGGGAAGGAAGCAGTGCCGTGTGATTAAGAGTAGTATGGTGGAGCAAAGGCCTATGTTGGAAAAGTGGAAGTTGGTTATAGGGCAGTGAAAATCACCAGGTGCGAAGAAAGTCACCAGGCCTCCTGAAGGAGAGGCTGGAAGTGGTGTAGAAGCTGAACTTTTGACCCAAGCCTAGTTCAGGACTTATGGAAGGGCTAGGCAGCTGGATGCTTTATGGGCCCAGTTGCTGGTAGCTCTCTCACTGGTAGAAAGGAAGTCCCATAAGAGAAGCCCCCCATCACCAAGACACAGTTGAATGTGAGTGTGATTTGGGACAAAAAGAGAAAAGACAGGAGTGTGGGAGTGGATGCAGACCCATCTGAGCAGGCCCGGAAGATTGGATGATCTTGGGAGTAGTGATATTTTTTGACAGCAGAAGGTGCTATGGCTTCTTGCTTGAGTAAAGCACCTAGCACAAGGTGTACTTCAAGGCCAGCTCCATCTGCCTCAGTCCTAGTTTAAAGCCCAGAGAGTGGGTTCAATTCTGGAAGGAGGATAGCAGCGAAGCTACTACATGGAAGCAGTTACCCAAATGAGACTAGAGACTGGAAAATCGCCCATGGCAGTACATTCTCCACAGGAGGTGTCTGTACCTAGGGCCTTGAGACCCCCAAGCCCAGAGGCTTGTGCAAGGAATGACAGTGAGAAAAATGTCCTGAATCTCCATGGTTTCTTGGAGGAGGAGAGGACCACAGGACTGCTGGAGGTCATGGCCAATCCAGCTGTAGCTGTCATGCTGGTGGGAGTGGACTGACTACACCATGGGTCCATGCTTACCTTGGAGAGGAATGAGCGAGCAATTACCTAGTCTTCACTAGAGCCTCTGATGATGTGGTTAGGTTTGTGCATAGCCACCAGGTAACATTCCAGGGCAGTACCTGGTTCTGTGGCAGATGACCCTAAGGGCCAGGAATGCAGGTACTGACTAAGGTACAGGGCAGTACAAGAAACAAACAGTGGTCCTGCGCCAACCGCGTGTTACCTACGGTACCGCATGCGTCCAGAGAAGGGGTGCCGATGCGATCAATCCAGAGCGGGGGTGCCCGTCAGCATGAAGAATCCAAGGGGAGCAGGTAAGATAAGAAAAGACCGCACTCCATCCGCTGTGCTGGAAGAACGTTTATTTCAAAAGGTGCATGAGTAAAAGGCTGGAGGCAACCTGTAAGCCGGCTCCTGAAGGGGGACGACGGCCATTTCGCCTACTGAGTAGGCTTCCAGCGGTCCACATGTTTGAACAAGACTAAGACTATGTGTCGAAACGCGTAGTTCTATGAGGTATATCCCTATCCTATTTATCTGCCAATCCGCTGTATTTTAAATGAAAATTCTCAAATACATTTTTGGAGGTTTATTCTACCCTGAGGATCGCGCTGGATTTTCTTTGTTATATAAGGAAATATAAAAGGTTGATGTAATCTAATGAATGTTCCACTTCTGGGGTGGCTGCAGCCTGCTATTTATATGCTGTGAAGAGCCAATAACAATGGCCTTCCCACCCTGAGTATACCAAGCCACAGCTGTCAGTTTTACCTTGGCCGGTGGTCCAATTTTGGGGGACCCCAGTTTTGTTTTTTTTTTAATGATTTATTTAATTTAAATTATTTATTTATTTAAAAAAAACAGCATGGGGTGACCTTGTTTTGGATTACCAGCCAAGGGGAAGCTGACAGCTGTGGGCTGCAAGATGCACCTGTCTGCTTTACCTTATGTAGCTATCAAAAATAGAGTGGACCCCAAGCCATTTTTTTAATTAATTATTTATTTTGTGTTTAAACACAAGGCTAAAAACCCTTTAGTGTCACATGAAAGGCAATAAAGGGTGCAAGCTTAGAATACAGTTAGGTCCAGAAATATTTGGACAGTGACACAAGTTTTGTTATTTTAGCTATTTACAAAAACATGTTCAGAAATACAATTATATATATAATATGGGCTGAAAGTGCACACTCCCAGCTGCAATATGAGAGTTTTCACATCCAAATCAGAGAAAGGGTTTAGGAATCATAGCTCTGTAATGCATAGCCTCCTCTTTTTCAAGGGACCAAAAGTAATTGGACAAGGGACTCTAAGGGCTGCAATTAACTCTGAAGGCGTCTCCCTCGTTAACCTGTAATCAATGAAGTAGTTAAAAGGTCTGGGGTTGATTACAGGTGTGTGGTTTTGCATTTGGAAGCTGTTGCTGTGACCAGACAACATGCGGTCTAAGGAACTCTCAATTGAGGTGAAGCAGAACATCCTGAGGCTGAAAAAAAAGAAAAAATCCATCAGAGAGATAGCAGACATGCTTGGAGTAGCAAAATCAACAGTCGGGTACATTCTGAGAAAAAAGGAATTGACTGGGGAGCTTGGGAACTCAAAAAGGCCTGGGCGTCCACGGATGACAACAGTGGTGGATGATCGCCGCATACTTTCTTTGGTGAAGAAGAACCCGTTCACAACATCAACTGAAGTCCAGAACACTCTCAGTGAAGTAGGTGTATCTGTCTCTAAGTCAACAGTAAAGAGAAGACTCCATGAAAGTAAATACAAAGGGTTCACATCTAGATGCAAACCATTCATCAATTCCAAAAATAGACAGGCCAGAGTTAAATTTGCTGAAAAACACCTCATGAAGCCAGCTCAGGTCTGGAAAAGTATTCTATGGACAGATGAGACCAAGATCAACCTGTACCAGAATGATGGGAAGAAAAAAGTTTGGAGAAGAAAGGGAACGGCACATGATCCAAGGCACACCACATCCTCTGTAAA
The DNA here is from genome assembly GCF_048569485.1 of Anomaloglossus baeobatrachus. NCBI lineage: Eukaryota > Metazoa > Chordata > Amphibia > Anura > Aromobatidae > Anomaloglossus > Anomaloglossus baeobatrachus. The sequence goes on from NC_134354.1 coordinate 606,470,629, forward strand.
ACATGGTGGAGGCAACGTGATGGCATGGGCATGCATGGCTTTCAATGGCACTGGGTCACTTGTGTTTATTGATGACATAACAGCAGACAAGAGTAGCCGGATGAATTCTGAAGTGTACCGGGATATACTTTCAGCCCAGATTCAGCCAAATGCCGCAAAGTTGATCGGACGGCGCTTCATAGTACAGATGGACAATGACCCCAAGCATACAGCCAAAGCTACCCAGGAGTTCATGAGTGCAAAAAAGTGGAACATTCTGCAATGGCCAAGTCAATCACCAGATCTTAACCCAATTGAGCATGCATTTCACTTGCTCAAATCCAGACTTAAGACGGAAAGACCCACAAACAAGCAAGACCTGAAGGCTTTGGCTGTAAAGGCCTGGCAAAGCATTAAGAAGGAGGAAACCCTGCGTTTGGTGATGTCCATGGGTTCCAGACTTAAGGCAGTGATTGCCTCCAAAGGATTCGCAACAAAATATTGAAAATAAAAAAAAAATTTTTGGGTTTGGTTTATTTGTCCAATTACTTTTGACCTCCTAAAATGTGGAGTGTTTGTAAAGAAATGTGTACAATTCCTACAATTTCTATCAGATATTTTTGTTCAAACCTTCAAATTAAACGTTACAATCTGCACTTGAATTCTGTTGTAGAGGTTTCATTTCAAATCCAATGTGGTGGCATGCAGAGCCCAACTCGCGAAAATTGTGTCACTGTCCAAATATTTCTGGACCTAACTGTATATAAGGGGGTAGGAGGACCTTATATAGATGTGTGACCTCTATATCTATCTATCTGTCTAAACTAATCTAATCTATCCTAATCTATCCTAATCTATCCTATCTATTAATCAATCTATCTAGGTTTTGACAGTATGTAAAAGATCATATTAAAAACGCATCATGCACATGTCTGTGTGGCGTGTTGTTCTCGCACCCATTGGCTTCTATTGGCGAGGTATGCAGCCACTCGCAGCATGCTGCACTTTGCCCACACAAATTTTGTGAAGGCAAAAATAGCAGATATAATCTGTTCTTTTGTTTAATATTGGTAAAAGTGCAATGCGATTTTATATTGCATTACACTCGCAGATTTATATGCAGATGTGACTGAACCCTAAAGCAAAAATACTGACCTATTCTGAACGCCAGCTGCAGGAACTTCGTCATGACAGAGACAGGGGCCGCTGATGGGAGTAGAGATTGATGCCCTCCCCACCGGCATGTGTTATATCCCACTGTCAGAGACTGACAGCAGGATTTAATTAGTTAAAAGTGGCAGATAGATCTCTGATCTGCCTGCTGCTGTAAAGCCTGCTTTACACACTTCAATAGATCTTTCAATCCGTCGTCGGGGTCAAGTTGTAAGTGACGCACATCCGGCATCGTTCGTGATGTATTTGCGTGTGAAACCTACATGCGATCGATATTGAACGAAAATACGGTGATCGCATACACGTCGTTTATTCCTCATACATTGGACGTTTGGTAGTACGAAACTAGTGAATTGTAACGTGTGACATCCCTCATACGATTTCGGTGTCTGATGCTATGTGCGCAGGTGTGCGCTCTGCACCGCAGCTTAAAAAAGGTCTGCTTCAGAGCGCAGCTGAAAAGCTGAATTCTGAAGCGCCTCACAATGTCTGTCATTCACTAATCTCTGTCAGTCCGTCACTATCTCTGTCCCTCTCTCTCTCTCCATGTCAGTCTATCCCCCTCTCTCATATACTCACCGATCCCCGGCGCTGCACGGCGTTCACACTGCTCTGGCGGCTTTTACTGTTTTGAAAAAGCCGGCCGCCCATTAAACAATCTCGTATTCCCTGCTTGCCCCGCCCACCGGCGCCTATGATTGGTTACAGTGAGACACGCCCCCACGCTGAGTGACAGGTGTCACACTGCACCCAATCACAGCAGCCGGTGGGCGTGTCTATACTGTGTAGTGAAATAAATAATTAAATAATTAAAAAAAACGGTGTGCGGTCCCCCCAATTTTAAAACCAGCCAGATAAAGCCATACAGCTGAAGGCTGGTATTCTCAGGATGGGGAGCTCCACGTTATGGGGAGCCCCCCACCCTAACAATATCAGCCAACAGCCGCCCAGAATTGCCTCATACATTATATGCGACAGTTCTGGGACTGTACCCGGCTCTTCCCGATTTGCCCTGGTGCGTTGGCAAATCGGGGTAATAAGGAGTTATTGGCAGCCCATAGCTGCCAATAAGTCCTAGATTAATCATGTCAGGCGTCTATGAGACACCCTCCATGATTAATCTGTAAATTACAGTAAATAAACACCGTGGATGCAGCGGTGGCCGCGGGTAAACTCAGTGACAGCTCAGCTGATCGCCGGCTGTCTTCATTAGCTGCGTGGAGGTGACCGGAGCGGCTGTGTCTGCTGCAGCTCCGGTCACCTCCATGCAGCAGCGCTGGATGCGACGCTGGATCATCCTGGATTACGCCGGACAAGGAGGGCTTTGTTGTGGGTAATAAATTGGTAATGAGGGAATGTGTGTGTGTTTTTTATTTCTAATAAAGGATTTTTCGGGTGTGTGTTTATTTACTGTAATTTACAGATTAATCATGGAGGGTGTCTCATAGACGCCTGACATGATTAATCTAGGACTTATTGGCAGCTATGTGCTGCCAATAACTCCTTATTACCCCGATTTTCCAACGCACCAGGGCAAATCGGGAAGAGCCGGGTACAGTCCCAGAACTGTCGCATATAATGTATGCGGCAATTCTGGGCGGCTGTTGGCTGATATTGTTAGGGTGGGGGGCTCCCCATAACGTGGAGCTCCCCATCCTGAGAATACCAGCCTTCAGCCGTATGGCTTTATCTGGCTGGTTTTAAAATTGGGGGGGACTGCACGCCGTTTTTTTTAATTATTTAATTATTTATTTCACTACACAGTATAGACACGCCCACCGGCTGCTGTGATTGGGTGCAGTGTGACACCTGTCACTCAGCGTGGGGGCGTGTCTCACTGTAACCAATCATAGGCGCCGGTGGGCGGGGCAAGCAGGGAATACGAGATTGTTTAATGGGCGGCCGGCTTTTTGAAAACAGTAAAAGCCGCCGGAGCAGTGTGAATGCCGTGCAGCGCCGGGGATCGGGGATCGGTGAGTATATGAGAGAGGGCTGCTAACTTCAGTTACTCAGGAGATTAGCGGTCACCGGTGAGTCTTCACGGGTGACCGCTAATCAGGGCGCGACACAGACAGAGCCGCAGCATGACAATGAAGTCGGGTGAAGTTCACCCGAGTTCATTCTGACAGTGCGGCTCTGTCTGTGTCTGCTGTTATCTGCCATTCACCGCTGCTACATAGCTGTCTGTGTCTGCTGTCAGCGGCCATGTAGCAGAGCTGAACGGCAGATGACATAGTAAAAACGCATCCCTACACATTACACACGCTTGTCAAGACAATAAATAAAAAAAAAAAAGGGTGCCCAATGCATACGTCACAGAACACATGATCTAAAGGATCGCACACAAAATTGATCAATTTAACATAGACTACTAACGCACGTGTGACAGCAAATGAACGACCTACGTGCAATCTCATTCAATCGCATATGCGACCTGGGCGTGTCACATCGCATACGAGATCGCATACCTAATTGTAAGGTGTAAAGCTGGCTTTAGAGGCACAAGTTGGCTAATCAGACATGGGCAGGGAAAAATGCAGGTTTGGAGTGCGAGCGCTCATGAAAGGGATGGAGATGACCTTGAATGTATCAGTATGTCCATGGTCGTTAAGGTGGTAAACAAAGTAGGCAGAAAGGGAAACATGTTTTTACTGTTTTTGATATTCTTAAATAATATTATCCCACCCAGACAGAAAAACATAACCAGGAACGTTACGTTGCTTGAGATGTACATTCATGGAAATAGTTTGAGCTAACATACTGCACTATTTGTATGGCATGAATGCTGGTTAAAATTGTACTTATAAAACAGTTATGCAAAAAAGAATCTTTTTTTTATAAATATTTTCTACGTTTAATTTCTCACATCTTACAATAAATTATGTGATCCTAAAAATCTATCACAGACAGATACTAAGTTGCAGCAACAGCCTGCATTATTATTGTGTCATGCACGATTGTTAAATTGGACAACTAAAGCAGTTGTAAAACCTTAACTTTTTGTCTAATATACTGTATATGTATATATACACAGTCATGGCGCAAAATGTTGGCACGCTTGAAATTGTAACAGAAAATGAAGTATTTCTCCCACAAAATTATTGTAGTTACACATGTGTTGTTATACACATACATACACGTTTACTTTCTTTGTGTGTATTAGAACAACACAAAAAACAGGAAAAAAAAAAGCAAATTGGACAAAATTTCACACAAAATTCCCAAAATGGTCCAGACAAAATTGTTGGTTCCATAAACTGAATATTCGGTTGCACACCCTTTTGAATAAATAACTGCAATCAATCACTTCCTATAACCATCACCAACCTCTTACACGTCTCAACTGGAATTTTAGACCACTCTTCTTTTGTAAACTGCTCCATATTTGAAGGGTGCCTTCTCCCAACACCAATATTAAAATCTCTCCACAGGTGTTCAATGAAATTTAGGTTATTTATTCCTGCCCTTTTTAGAACTCTCCTGTTCTTTATTTCCATCTATTTCTGGGGGCCTTCTTGAAGTATCTTTAGGATAATTGTCCAGTTAGAAGACCATGGCATAAGAACCATACCCAGCTTTCTTACATTGGGCACTATATTGCAATCCAAAATCCTTTGGCAATCTTCAGATTTCATGATGTCTTGCACACAGTCAAGGCAGCCAGTACCAAAAGCAGAAAAACAACCTCAAAACATCATTGAACCTACATCAAATTTGACTGTAGGTAATGTGTTCTTTTCTTTGTAGGCCTCATTCTATTTTCAGTAAACAGTACTATGATGTGCTTTACCAAAAAGTTCTATCATGGTCTTATCTGTCCCAAAGATGCTTTCCAAGAAGTATTTTGGCTTATTCACATACATTTTGTCAAACTGCAGTCTAGCTTTTTTTATGTCTCTGTGTCAGCAGTAGGGTCCTCATGGGTTCATTCAAATGTCAACAGATAGTTTGGGCTGACATTGATGCACCCTGAACCTGCAGGACACCTTGAATTTCATTGGAACTTGAATGGGGCTGCTTATCCTCTATACAGACTATCCTGTGTTGCAACCTTTTATCAATTTTTTTATGTCGCCCTAATCCAGGAAGATTAGCTACAGAGCCATAGGTAGTAAACTTCCTTATTATGTTGTATACCGTGGACAAAGGAACATCAAGATCTTTGGAAATGGACTTAAACATTGAGATTGTGGATATATTTCAACAATTTTAGTTCTCAAGTCCTTAGACAATTTTCTCCTCTTGCTGCTCTCTGTGCTTAGCGTGGCACATACAGACACACAATGCAATGATTGAGTCAACTTATTCCCTTTTTATCTGGTTTCAGGGTGATTTTCCTCTTGTCCACACCTGTTACTTGTCACAGGTGAGTTTGAAAGAGCATCACATGCTTGAAATAAAGGTGCTTACCCTGATTTTTTGAAAGGTGGCAACAATTTTGTTCAGTCCATTTTGCGGGTTTTGTGTGAATTTATGTCCAATTTGCTTTTTTTTCCCTCTGCTTTTTTGTATTTTTCCAATACACCGAAAGGAATAAACATGTATATTACAAAACATGTGTAATTGCAATAATTTTCTGTGAGAAACACTTCACCAATTTCAAGGGTGCCCACATTTTTGGTAATGACTCTATACACACACACATACACATACATATATGTGCGGTAAGAGATAGAAAAAAGCAATCAAATGCCCATAAAAATTGAAGAGATATCAAAAGGTTTATTTTTAATTAAATAGTTAAACATATTTAAACATATACAATTTATCAAGAATAATTGGTGTTAAAACTGTCAACGACGGTTTAAATAGACTGAGATCCAATTCGATGTAAAGCATGGCATTTAATTCTCCTGTTGGTATTCAATAATAATACACACACATACATATATATATATATATATATATATATATATATATATATATATATATATATACATATATATATATATATATAGAGAGAGAGAGAGAGAGAGAGAGAGAGAGAAAGAGAAATAAAGAAAATAAAGAGCAGCACTAAACATGTAGCTGCCTTTTGGGTGCAGGTGCAGGGCCTCCCAACTGACCTTTCAATTGCAGATACATAGAATAAATATAAAAAGAAGCAGAACTCCATACATTGCTGAAAAATAAACCTTTATTGGCCCATGTGATGTGAAAGTAGAGGTTTCGGTTACATGAACTTTTCTGAAGCCTTGAGAACGGTTCTTGTAACCGAAACGCTGCTATCACATCACATGAGCCAATAAAGGTCTGTTTTTCAGCAATGTATGGAGTGCTGCTTCTTTTTATATTTTTTCTACATGTATATATTTTTTTTCTCAATCCTCTTGTAGACATGTCAACTTTAAGAAATTCAATTTGATTTCTAATTGATTCAAAGCTGACTAATCTGCTCATCTCTAGCTCTTACAGTATGATGACATTTATTTACTGTATAAAGTTCCCTTCACACAAGCGTGTCTCCCGTACATGTGTTGTCCGTTTTCACATGTAACGGAGACACGGGCACACGTAGACCCATTAAAATGAATGGGTCTGACCATACGTGCGTGTTTTCACATGGACCGTCTGTCCATGTGGAGCATACTTGTATCTGTGTACTCCACACGTAAATATGTCCGTTTTACTCTGGCAGCATGGGTGTCACACAGACCTCACGGATGTTCTGTGTGTGACATTGGTGTAGTACGTAACAGAGAGAACCATGTTTCTGTGAAATAAAATGAATTTTTACACTCACCTTCTCCAGCCCAGCTGTCTCTGCCGCTGCACTTCACTCAGGAACCAGCAGCAGTTGAGAGTCAGCAGGGTCGGAGACCGCAGAGTGGAAGACATTAGCACCACGGACAGCAGCGACCGGGACAGGTGAGCAGAAAATTCCTGCTCTCCATGTGTGATCATGGATAGCACATGGAGAGCATTCATGTGCCAAAATCACGGCACATGGAGGGGAATACGTACATTTTACACATCCGTGCAAAACGTGTGTGGTTTTCACGAACGTGTAAAGGAGGCTTAATTAACAGTCCTTAGAGAATAGAATTCTTTTAAGTAGCTTCAGATGTAAAAATAATTAGTATACTCAAAAAGGCAAAAAATATTGTTTATACTTATTTTCAGTATTCAGAGTCATACTGTTAAAAGATTCTAACTGAAAGAGTTTTCTAATATTCTGTACCAAATATTTAAAAGGGTTGTCACTACTAGGATAACCTAAACTCAACTAACCAGCATGTTTGCCTTTAATAAAATAACACTTTTACTCATCTCCAGTGCCGCTAACTTTACAGTGTTGTTGGCACTCGCTCTCCTGATACTCACATGACATTATTATGTAAAAAAAAATACAGGACCACTAGCGCTCAAACACAAAATTGCTTTCATTTCACCAGAAAAATAAAAAGTATAAAGCCACTGGTAGAGGACAGAGACCATGTCAGGATCTGTCTAAAAAGGGATAAAAATATATACTAAATTCTATTGTGCTATTATTAATTATGACTCTACAATTCTTGGTTCAAATGGGTGTGTAGTATACAATTGAAAGTGTATAGGATGAGAATCTATGAGAGACTTGCCTGGGCAAGATGTAGAACACATCAATCCCACCTGGATTGGGTATGGTTTGTACAGGTCAACTTTGGTAGAAAGAGGCACAGGCTCCTTGATATAATCAAGCAAATTAATAAAATAAAGTGACCTGTACTGTAAAATAAAAATACTTAGAAAACCAAATCAGTTGTCACAAACAATAACTTGCCTAGAAAATTTTTGAATAGGCACAATCCACAGGGAGAAAATCCTTACTATAATTCTCACAGCATGAGGTGCTGAATCCAGTCTAGTGAGAAACTTTCAATTATACACTACACACCCATTTGAACCAAGATGTTTAGCATCATAATTAATAATAGTGAGGTAGAATTTAGTACACCGTGAGCATAATTATTAGGCAAGTTGTATTTTAGAGGATTTTTTTTTATTATTGATCAACAACTATGTTCTCAATGAACTCAAAAGACTCATAAATATCAAAGCTTAACATTTTTGGAAGTTGGAGTTCTTTTTTTAGATTTGGCTATCTATTACTGTGCAGAATTATTAGGCAACTTAATAAAAACCAAATATATTTCCATCTCATTTCTTTATTTTCACCAGGTAAACCAATATAACTGCACAAAATTTAGAAATAAACATTTCTGACATGCAAAAACAAAACCCCAAAAAATTAGTGACCAATATAGCCACCTTTCTTTCTGGTGACACTCAACAGCCCACCATCCATAGATTCTGTCAGTTGCTTGGTCTGTTTACGATCAACATTGCATGCAGCAACCACCACAGCCTCTCAGACACTGTTCCGAGAGTTGTACTGTTTTCCCTCCCTGTAGATCTCACATTTTATGAGGGACCACAGGTTCTCTATGGGGTCCAGATAAGGTGAACAAGGGGGTCATGTCATTATTTTTTCCTCTTTTAGACCTTTACTGGCCAGCCACGCTGTGGAGTAGTTGGATGCATGGGATGGAGCATTGTCCTGCATGAAAACCATGTTTTTCTTGAATGATACCAACTTCTTCCTGTACCACTGCTTGAAGAAGTTGTCTTCCAGAAACTGGCATTAGGTCTGGGAGTTGAGCTTCACTCCATCCTCAACCCGAAAAGATCTCACAAATTCATGTTTGATGATACCAGCCCATACCAGTACCCCACCTCCACCTTGCTGGTGTCTGAGTCAGAGTGGAGCTCTCTGCTCTTTACTGATCCAGCCTCTGGCCCATCCATCTGGCCCCTCAAGAGTCACTCTCATTTCATCAGCACATAAAACCTTTGAAAAATCAGTCTTAAGATATTTCTTCGCCCAGTCTTGGCATTTTAGCTTATGTTTCTTGTTCAAAGGTGGTCGTTTTTCAGCCTTCCTTACCTTGGCCATGTCCTTGAGTATGGCACACCTTATGCGTTTTGATACTCCAGTAACGTTGCAGCTCTGAAATACTGTATGGCCAAACTGGTGGCAAATGGCATCTTGGCAGCTTCACGCTTCATTGTCCTCAATTCATAGGCAGTTATTTTGCGCCTTTTTTGCCCAACACGCTTCTTGCGACCCTGTTGGCTATTTGCCATGAACTGCTTGATTGTTCAGTGACCACACTTCAAAAGTTTGGCAATTTCAAGACTGCTGCATCAGTCTGCAAGACATCTCACAATTTTGATCTTATCAGAGCCCGTCAAATCTCTCTTCTGACCCATTTTGCCAAAGGAAAGGAAGGTGCCTAATAATTAAGCACACCTTATATAGGGTGTTGATGTCATTGCACCACACCCCTCCTCATTACAGAGATGCACATCACCATACCATAATTGGTAGTTGTCTCTCAAGTTATACAGCTTGGAGTAGGACAACATGTATAAAAAGTATAATGTGATCAAAATACACATTTGCCTAATAATTCTGCACACGGTGTATATATTTGACATTGTTATGTCACCCAAGCCCTGCGCCCAATGAGTGCTGGCCTCACTCTCCTCACCTATGAATGTATCAAATATCAAGAAGAAGTGAGAGGTCAGCTGCAGCTCTAAGTTCCTCCAGAAGTGGTGAGAATGAATCCAGCGCTGTTAGGGTTCATGTAGCAAAAAAAGTCTCATTAGCCCTTGGGAGAGCGAGTGCTGACAACACTAGAATTACACCGGTGATGACTATAATTGTTTTTATTTTATGGGGAGCATGTGTGCAATTGAGAAGGGAATATCCAAGTAGTGGAAAGCTCCTTAAGGGGAGTATCCTCAAAACCTCAGAAAAAGCTTTATAAAGTAAGTGGTAAAACTTGTAAACAAACTTATGTTCATGGTTTTAATTACCATTTTGCAGTGATCATAAATTCCCATGAATTGAAAGAATGGTCACATTCAGGACTGGACTGGCCAGTTTTGCACCCAGATGATACCCTGGTCTACTAGAAATCATTTGGTGGTAGGACAACAAACCATATAAAGCCCAATGCTGCATAGCCCTTTCTAAAGTTGTCAGTGGAAAGGTTCACAAAAGAATTGCCTTTAGGGTAAATTCACAAAAATGTAATAATTATTTTTTTGATATAGCCTGTGTACAATATTATAGTTTATGATTCAATCCTTCTGTATAACTATAGAGTGTGCCCTTAGTGCCCTTATTATCATAATCGCAAATGAGTAGCTGTATATCTGACCACTGTCAGAACATCGAACACATTTGGAAACATCTGTGACTCTGTATCGCAGGAGGTCAGAGGTCGCAGGGAAATTATTAGATGCAATGTCACAATGCGACACTGAAATTTCAGTGTCACAGGACATATGGCGCCGTGGAGCCTTAGCCTAATTGATACTGCTGTTGGTGAGATGACCCTACATATAGGAGTATGATCTGCCTGCGCAGTCATATTCCAATCTTATTTTTCATCACACCAGTAATAATCCTTGTGATTTGTAGAGGTTTTCTTCAGTTATTTCAATGCACACAGCAGTTCTGTGCTATTTGACAAACATTAGCTGTGATATTGCCGAGCACATCAGCTTCCTAAGTGTTATGACTGGAATTTTCTAAAAGGTCTATAAGAGACTTATCTCTACAGATGAGTTCTAAAATGTATATGACTAGCTTCAGCACATCTTCTTGTAATCAGTTTCCATTTCCTGCTTGTCAATGTGTCCCAGTTTTTGAAGGGCAGTTTGCCTGTTTATGCTTTCAATGTGTAAAACACATTCAGATCATTTTGACACCGCATTCAGAACATCACCTGCCTCTTCAAATACACTTCTTTTGAAAATATTAATGTTACATATTAATCAAGAGATTATTTGACATTTGAGACTCAAACTATAAATGCTATAAGATATATTGTAATGTCTCTCATTTTTCAATTTAGACTGTATTTTGGTAAGCGGGCAAACTGCTTAGAAATCCCAATTTATATTTTGCTCCAGGTCCTAGCATAGTTAGTTCAAACAACTTAATTAGATGGCTGTCAAATGTTCCGGGTGCTTAATAATAATTTGTAAAGTAATTGCAGCAACATATTCTGCAGCACTTTACAATTCCGAAGGGACTTGTACAAACAGTATGAGACTTTACATAGTAAGGGCTCGGTTCCACTTGCATTTTGCACGAATGAGTGCAATCCAATAAAACAGTGGATTGCTTCCACTCTAGTCGAAAACTATGGGTCAGTGTCCATCTGCGATTGATTTCTCATGCCATAGCGGCATACGGAATGAATCGCAGCCTGCTGTGTTTGACTATGAGTCTTGGCTCATGGGTGTGTGTGAAACATCGCACTGCACTCGCATGTAATTCTGACAGCAGTGCAATATACGCAGAGACATGCAGCGGAGGAGAGGAAGAAAGTGCTCCCCACTCTTCTCCACAGCTGTGATCTGATCGCAAGACCAGATCACAATCGCATGACCCTCGGTTCACACTCGCAATAGAGGGTCATTAGCATATCACTTCTGATGCTCTTTCATTGGAAGCTATATGCAAGTGGAACCGAGCCCTTACACATACCAGTAGTTTCATGCATACCATGGGGAGTGAGGGCCCTGCTCGGAGGCTTACAAACTATGTGGAAACAGAGGTAACACAAAAAATACACAAGTCCTATATTATGCTAAATCATATTATAATAGAGTGTTTGTCCGCATTGAAAAGACCTTCAAAGACAAAATGATCATTGTGGCAAGGATTGACTTCTACTCTGGATGACAACATATGACCATGTTTTTTATTTTAACACATTAATTTCTATGGACACCATGTAATGCATCATGCCTCTCCAATATACTGTACAGCAACCTGTTAGAGATGAGCAAATTAATGTGATACAAATTAATTTTGTGTAGGAAATTAGGACGTTGCACTGAGTTTGAACAATTTGATCAGTTTCTCATCAATCATCCAAAACTTTTCAGGGAAATTTTAAAGAGTACAGAAAATTGCATCAATCAGGAAATAGGCACACATGAAACTCTACATGTCATTACAATACGGTGGGCTGTTTTCCTGTAAAACATAATATTTTGGTTTATTGCCTTTTTCTTATTAAGGGGAAAATAGCATTTAAAAAATAGAAAGAAATATTGAAAGAACATTACACGTTTAACTTTTTTATTAGCTTCCTTTGATAAGCGTACACACCACCTAGCTACCAACATAGTATTTTTGGCTACAAACGTTTTGTCAGGCAAGGGAGAAAAGAATATAAAAAAAAAAACCCTTTAAAAAAATATCCATTTTACTTTTTGCACACCTGTTTTATTAGTCCACTTTAACAACCATATATGGAACAGCAATATTGTAGGCTGTTTACATTTTTTGGAGGGCAAGTGAAGAAATAATTTTGCTAATAAAAATAAATGAAAACATAAATAAATAAATAAATTGAATCTACTCATTTATCTTTCCAGGTCTGGTTTAACAAACCAATTTAAGTGATCAAATGTGAGACTCATATGCGCTGTACCATTACTACAGATGGGTTGTTATAGCATTAAGGTTTTTTTCAGCATCATGTAGCTGAATGTAGTATGAAACTGGGGCAGTAGCCATGAGTGAGTGTTGCTATTTCTGCACCCAGGCATACTACAGAAAAGTGAAAGTATTGGATGTGTATGTATGCTGGTGGTGTTACTGTAGGAGGTGGCCAGAATACCCCACTCCTATGGCGGTTATATATAAATCCTTTCAAATGGTAAAAAAAATGTTTTCTGATGCCCTCCTCTACATGTCTTCAATGGAGGGCCTCCTTTTAATTTTTAGTAGGCCTTGCACATAGTGCATTGGCTTTTCCAGTCTTGTAGTCCCACTCTTTCCAAATCTTAAAAAAATGTTTTCTGAGGCCCTCCTTCACATGTTTTTCAGAGTGTATCGGAGGGCCTCAATTGAAATTTTGGTAGAACTTGCAAATATCGCATTCATATTATCAGTCTACAAGTCCCAGCCTTTCCAAATGAGGCAAACATGTTTGCTCTGGCCCTCCTCTACATCTCTTCTAGGGTGTATTGGAGTAATGTATTTTAATTTTGGCAGTCCTTGCACATAGTGTATAGGCTTTACTACTCCAGGAGTCCCACTCCTTTATAAAGGGAAAAAAATATTTTCTGAGGCCTTCCACTACGTGTCGCCCAGGGAGTAATGGAGTGCCGCCTTTTAATTTTTGCCACTTCTTAGTTTAAAGGGGAAAAAATGTTTTATGAGGCCCTCCTTTATCTGTATTCCAGGGTGCATTTGAGTCCCTCTTTCTAATTTTTGGCAGCCCTTGGACTAAGTGGATAGTCTTTACCTGGGTAGGGAGTCAGAATCTTTTTAAAATAACCCCAATATGTTAGTGTCCTTTGTCTATATTGCTGCATGTATTCCCTTCTTGGAATTTATGTTCATTCTTGCATTGAGTGAATAGACTTTACTATGGTAGTGTAATAAGCAGCAGGTAACGGGATACGCAAGGACTGCACGGAACCACGGGGGTTAATCAATGCAAATTTAATAATGTATTGCACAACACAGGTGGAGGAAAAGTGAGGGAAGGGAGCACAGCAGTGGAGATAATGCAATATACATACAACTACTTTGAATAACTTGTCAAGGGTAGGAAGCCTCAGATTGTACTCCCAAAAGCAAAACACAGAAATCCTTATTAAACAAAAAAAACGCAGAGTCCTTGTTATCTTACTTGTATAACACAGTGCAGAGTCTTTTCCTATCTGTCCCTAACTAAAAGTAGTGTGCACACTTAACTGCAGGGTTCAGCGTGGGGTACCTCGTCACCGTTGGGGCCTGTATTCCGCCAGCAGACACCTCTAAAGTTCAGTCTTTGTCCCGGATCTGTAACTTGCACGTGCTGGCTGTCTCCTTGCTCCACATCCAGCCTCTTTGGATCTGTGTCTTGAGGGGGACGCCACCAACACTATCAGGTACTTGGACCTCGGAAAACAGGGAAGACTGAGGCCTTCTGTTTTTCAGCCCACTCGAGCACACTCCTCTCTCCAAAACAGCACATGTAGACTCCTCCTCCTCCTGTTCCAGACTGTACCAAGTCACTTGGATCAGCAGGGGCTTTAGCCTGCTGTTCTCTGTTTTGACAGCAGGTGGCAGCATCAAGGAAGTCCACCAAACAGTCTTTTAACCTATATATATATAAATGTTAACAGGTCTTACATTTCCCCCCCTCTTTAACCTCGGCCGTCCCGGCTGATACACTCCTGAGGCACTCTGCACAAGGGCACACGGTGGCAACTCATGCCCTGCTTCACAACCTGTTGCTTGGGAGCCATTGTCTTAAAACAGGATCCAGTGACAGAACACACAAATTCATCTGCCAAGTACCGATCAGGGGGAATACCAGCATTAGCCCGCTCAGTCCGGCGTGGCACTACAGCTAAGTATCCAGACGTCGGTGCCGTATCAGGGAGTACAGTATTCTCGTCCCCATCGCTGGAGATTGGGGACTCCTGCTCTGCAAAGGTGGCACCTGTGTCTTGAACGGATGGGGGTGTGGATCTCTCCCAGTCTGCTGGGTTGGTCGGGGCCCGCCACCATTCTTCATCGTCAGAGCCCTCTTCGAGGGTAACAGGGACGGGCACGGGCACCATCTCCGAGGTACTTTGTCTGGTCCTGTCTTCTGAATAGCAGGGCCTCAGCATATTACGATGCAGGATGAGGGTGCCGCCTCTTTGCTCGCCTCTCACTTCGTATACTGATCCATGGGGCGAGATTCTTCTGATCACAATGTACGGCTCTGTTTTCCAGCGCTCGCTCAACTTGTGTCTCGGGTGTTTCTCTGCAACTAGTACTCTGTCTCCTGGTAAGAACGGGGTTTCACACACAGGTTTCCGCTGCGGGTGTGTCTTTTCTTGCAACCGCTTGGTGACAATTTGATGGATAGTCTCCAGCCGTCGACGGTGACAATCAACCCAGGAACCTACGCTCTGACCTTCACTGATCTCGGGGGGAGCTAGGTTCAGCTCTTCAATGCCTCTTCCGGCTCTTCCAAACAGTAGCACGTATGGGGTGTACCCAGTGGTGGAGTGGACACGATTATTGTACGCCCACACGAGTTCTGCGAGATAGCCGGGCCAGTGATTCTTACGATCATCCTCCAACGTGCGTAGCATTTGTAGGAGGGTCCGGTTAAATCTCTCGCAGGCTCCGTTGCCCTGTGGATGATAAGGCGTTCTGCATTCCGTAAATCCTTTGCAGCTCTCTCATGACACTGCCCTGAAAGCAAGCTCCTTGGTCAGAATGTATTCTTTTGGGGCAGCCGTACACCCGGATAAAGTCATCACTGATGGCTCGAGCAGCTGATTCAGCCGTCTGATCTCTGGTGGGCGTCACCACCGCAAATTTGGAGAAGTGATCTGTCATCACAAGGCAGAACTGATAGCCCCGGTGGGAGTGGCCAATCTTGAGATAATCGATCATGAGTACTTCCAACGGCTCTTTGGTTACAATAGTCTGTACTGGTGCTTGCTGTGGAGGAGCCTTACTTAACTCGCAGGAACGGCACAGTTTACAGGCCTTCTCTACTGCCCGAAGCATCTGAGGACAGTATACTATTCTTTGCAACCACTGGTAAGTCTTGAAAAACAAGAGAACAAGAGTAAAGTGCAAAAAAATTGACAAAATTTTATTGAATACACAACAAGACATATAATACATTAAAATGGTGCACTACCAGTATATCCTGGGGATGCCGACATAGAATAGACCAGTGTTAATGGCCAAAACAAATCAGAGAGACATACAAGTCACAGTCTATATATATGTGTGGCTACAACTGGCCTAAACAGGTCACGAATATTGGGAACATACCCAGTAACGAGGGAACTGTTAGATGGAAAATAAATAAAGGTCAAAACAAACCGTGATTGCCCACCATGTCAGGGTGGGGAATCATGGTGAAGCCGCTGGCTATGCTGCAAATAACCATAGAAATATAGCAGGGAGTAAACATACAATAACTATATAGCACAAGTGTGCAATTAAGATGTATTCCCTTACCTAAAGTGCTGAAGTGCAAGCTAAGCGAATGCAGGGCAGCCAGCCGTGGACACAGATAGTTCCTATGGAGTTGGGAAAGGCATCCTCAGGTGTCAAAAGGTCTCCATCCAACGCGCGTTTCGCGGGGATAGCTTTTTCAAGGTGGAAAACCAAGGTAATAGCCCCATGACCTGCCTAGCGATTATATATACCCCTTCTAATCTGAACTCCAACAGCTGGGTGGCCGGAAGTGGCGTGAAAACAGGAAGTGATATTGCTTAGCAACAGACTTCTGTCACCATTGTGCCTCAAAGTGATTACGAGTGCATATAGTCTGCGGGTCCGTAGTGTGTCCGGACTAATCTTGGCCAGAACGCTAGTAGTTAAAGCAGGATACATCAAGAATCCAACCCTGGCATGTATCATTACAAGGACGCACTTCCTGATGTAAACAACAGGAAGTCGTCAGCATAGGAGGCAGGGAGGGCCCAGTAACCGCTATGTGTGCTGGTATATGGTAACTATGGACGCTATTCCGGATCATTGCCGGAAGTCGTCATAAAAAGGGGGCGGGAAGATCTCACGTGTCCGCTGTGGACGTCGGTAGCTAAGGACGCTATAAGCGTGCTGTGGTGAGGCAGGAAGTCATCATAGATCCGGGAGTTAAGTCCGCCCTATCACTAGGTGAGTGACGCATGGATAGTCCAATAGCGATCTATGTACGGGCATATGGGGATCATAACAGTGAGGGAGTGGACAAAGAAAAAATCATCATATGACCATTATACACACGTCCATCCCACGGACCCGCCTCTCCATCACCGGCTAGTACAAATGCTAAAATAGAGCGCACATCCCTATCAAAATAGTCCGTGCCACATTAGGTAACTAAACTGGGCAAGAAGAGGTGCTGCTATTAGAAGAATGCAAATTATGAGCACTGGGAAAGGAGAGAGAAGAAAGGCGATCCATGTACGGGCATATGGGGATCATATCAATGAGGGAGTGGACAAAGAAAAATCATCACATGACCATTATACACACGTCCATCCCGCTGACCCGCCTCACCATCCCCGGCTAATACAAATGCAAAAATGGGGCGCACATCCCTATCAAAATTGTCCGTGCCACATTGGGTAACTAAACTGGGCAGAAAGAGGTGCTGCTATTAGAAGATGGTAATATAGTGATCAAGACTGCTAATTATGAGCACTAGGAAAGGAGAGGGAAAAGAGATAGCCCTCGTCTCTCTAAGCTTCGGCACAATATGTAAACCCTCATATCGGTCCTCCAACAGAATGTCGTCAGTTTTCATACCTGGTGGGAAGGCCCCACGTGGCTAGTGAGGACGTGTCACCCCACAGTCACGCACCACCAATCCCAATCAGGAAGACCAAACCCAGGGAGGACCGTGAGGCACCACATCGCATCCTAGGTCCTGTCACCACAAGACCACCTGTTCCGAGGGACACGTATCTCCGGAGACAGGATGTACATGTGTACAAGACAAGAACCGAGGAATACCATGGAGAAATGGAAACAGATCAAAATTGGTAAAAAAGTTTGTTCCATATCACCAAGTTGTTAATAACCAAAAATAAAGTGCCGAAAAAACTAGAATTACATGGCAGATAGAATCACATGGAAAAATGAGACAATAAGGACTGCTCAGAAAACCACTTAAGGACATGCGACATAAGCTTCAATGAAACTTGAACATGCAAAGGGCCGCCGGAGTAAACGAATCCAGCTGTTCTCTCCGTAAGGTGGTAATATTCCTTCATTTTTCCCACATATCAGATATCCGGCAGAGATCCAAGCCATACTTCAGCCAAACGGCACTCAGTCACCCGCACCGCATAAAGGAGGAATACATCTAAGAGGTAATATGTCAAAAAATTAGAAACAGGTCAGAGGTCATTACAAGATTGAGCAAAAAATTGCCCCCGGTAGCAAAAATTTAAAAACATATAAAAACAACACACAAACAAACAATAAAATTAAAAAAGGGAGATTGTAAAAGAAAGAGAAGCGAGAAATAGCTGGAACATCAACTAGATATCAAATTATAAAAAGGAGACGAAGCTGATGTTCTCATTGAGCCCCTTGGGGGCCAGAGTGTCCAAAGTGGAGATCCATCGAGCCTCCACTTGGGCTAGACGCTTTTTCAGATCCCCGCCACGAGACCCCCCACGTATATGGTCAATACCCCGTACCCTCAATCCCGACGGGTTACTCCCATGAAACTTGAAAAAGTGTCGAGGGAGTGTTTTCAGCGTGGCAGGGTCAATGGTGTCCTTGGCAGCACTAATGTCCCGTACATGCTCCCTCGTGCGTACCCTCAGTTCACGAGAAGTGAGGCCAACATACACGAGGGAGCAAGGACACGTGGCATAATAAACAACGTATGTAGTACCACATGTGATGTAACACCTGATGTTAAATGTCTTAGTGCCATCTGAGGACGTGAATGTAGAGGTGCGAATGATGTTCTGACAGGCCAGGCACCGACCACATGGAAAACACCCTAGCAGGGGACCACAGGTACTGAAAGGGTTACAGATAGGTGGTACGTAATGACTTCTTACCAAAATGTCCCGAAGGTTTTTAGACCGACGGGCTGTCATGAGAGGGCCGGGAGGGAGGACATCAGCCAGAATAGGATCCGATCGAAGAACAGGCCAGTGCTTATCCAGGATGCCTCGCATGGTCTGCCAGTGATCGTTATGAGTACCTATGAAACGAATAGGTGGATCAGTTTTTTGTACTTTAGGGGTGTATTGAAGCAGCTGCTGACGTGGAGTTCATTTAGCACGTAGATACCCCTTTCGGACACAACGGTTACTATATCCTCGATCCCTGAATCGGCTCCTAAGGTCGGCCGATTGTAACTCAAATGTCTCATCAGTGGAGCAGATCCGCCTAGTTCTCAGGAACTGGCCGGTCGGGATAGCGCGTATTGTTGATGGTGTATGGGCAGATGACGCATGCAGCAGGGCATTAACTGAAGTGGATTTACGATGGACACTAGTCTGAATCATAGCCAAGGGGTCCACTTCGATGTTAATATCCAGAAAGTCAATGCACCTGCTGCTGTGTTTGTATGTTAATTTAATATTAAGGTTATTGTTATTCAATTGCCTCATAAATTCGTCAAGCTGCTCCACTGTGCCCTGCCAAAAAAACAAAACATCATCAATATATCTGAGCCAGCACTGCACATGGGAGCTGAGCCCAGTACCACCCTCGCCGAAAACCGCCCTCTCCCACATGCCGAGGAAGAGGTTGGCATACGCGGGGGCACAGGCCGCCCCCATGGCAGTGCCGCGTTGCTGCAGATAAAATTGGTCCTTAAAAATAAAAAAAATATGTGTAAGGGCAAAGTGGAGCAGCTCAAGGATGAATGTATTAAGTTCGCTATCCCGACCGGCCATCCCCAAGAACAGGCGGGTGGCTTCCAAACCATCATGATGTGAGATACAAGTGTACAGGCTCTCCACATCAGCTGTAACAATCAGCATGTTATGATCCATAAAGATGCCATCGATCCGCCGGAGCACGTCAGTCGTGTCCCGGACATAGGAAGGCAAGGTTTCAACTAAGGGTTTAAGATGGTAATCAATAAATTTGCAGATGGGATCGCACAAGCCTCCTATGCCGGACACGATGGGGCGCCCCGGAGGGCAGAGGGCATCTTTATGGATTTTAGGTAACAAGTAAAAGGTGGGTATCGTAGGATATTTGGTGGAGAGCCCGCACACCATTTTGTTAGTAATTAAGCCAACCTCAGAAGCCGACTCAAGGATCTTGGAAAGGTCACGAGAAAAGGGCTGTACGGGGTTGTAAGATAGCTTAGAATAGGTACTCCTGTCACGCAGCTGCCTCAATGCCTCCTTCTCATAACTTGCTACCGCCCAGATCACAATGTTGCCCCCCTTGTCCGCTGGTTTTATCACGATATCAGGTATGTTGTTTAACTCCTCTAGCGCTAGTCGCTGTCTATGAGTAAGATTGTCATGCCGTCTCCGTGATGAAATTTGTTTAAGATCACTAGACACTAGGCGAGTAAAGATTTCAATAGCAGGACAAAGGGACAGGGGGGGAAAGCTTGTGGATCTGGGCAGGAGTGACCTGGGAAACACACCTGCTGTGGCACTGGACTGTTCTTCAAGCAGGTCCTCTAATACTCGCAGAGCCTCTCTCTCCGCGGGACTATCCAATCCCGTGTCATCCCGTCTGTAGTGGAGTCTCTTAAGTATAAGCTTCCGTGCAAAGAGGTGGGTGTCTTTCAAAGCTGTAAAAAAATCAAATTTATTGACAGGAGAGAAGGTTAGACCCCTTGATAGTACCTCCAACTGATCGTTGGAGAGTACATGTGTGGAAAGATTAATCACCTGGAGTCTATTCCTCCCCCCCTGGCGGGTGGCCTGTTGCCTGTTGCGGGTGGTTTTTACTCGGGCACCGACGCTTGATTCAGCCTCACTACCGCCGCCTGATGCCTCCGATGACTCCCCAAGGGAAGTGAGGGATGATAGGGATACAGACTGGCCACGAGTGATGGTTCTTCCCCGAGGGCCTGTCCTGGATCTAATTTGCCATCGATATGCAGTGGAGCTGGCATAGTCACTCAAATCCCTATTGAATTTTTTCAATTTCTGGCCACAGACCTCCTTCTCCAATTTGGACAGCTCTTTTTCAATTTCGGCCTCCATCCCAGTGACAACATCAGCTGTACAATTACTTTTGATGGTTTTCTCAAGTTCCTCTAGCTCAGCCTCCATAGTGGAGAGAGTCGTTGTGTTGTGCTCCTTTAACAGAGACAGGAATCCCAGGGAGCATGTCTGGGCCAGACACTCCCACCTCTCACGGAAGGAGGAATCCTCCACCGGAAAGGATGGGAATATCTGGACCCGCAGGCCCCGAGGGATCATGTCTCTGTCAAGGTATTTAGAGAGTAATGCGCGATTCCAGCAGATTCTCAATCTCTTCTTGAGCAACTCCTTGTATTTAAAAATCAAAATGTCACTGTTGGGCGTATTGACATCACTAGTGGTATCCTTGTTGCGATCTTTCAGAACATTATCAAAATGTACTGACCAAGCCCGATCACGGGCGCGGAAATCCATGCTCGGATGCAAGTAATCTGTGAGAAGCACAGAAACAAACATTAATATAACATAACTCACATCAAGAGCCATTAGAAAATAAGCACCAAGCCTCCCTCAGTACGGCAGGGAAGGTGCCAGCACTACTCATTACAGGAATGAAAAACAAGAGAACAAGAATAAAGTGCAAAAAAATTGACAAAATTTTATTGAATACACAACAAGACATATAATACATTAAAATGGTGCACTACCAGTATATCCTGGGGATGCCGACATAGAATAGACCAGTGTTAATGGCCAAAACAAATCAGAGAGACATACAAGTCACAGTCTATATATATGTGTGGCTACAACTGGCCTAAACAGGTCACGAATATTGGGAACATACCCAGTAACGAGGGAACTGTTAGATGGAAAATAAATAAAGGTCAAAACAAACCGTGATTGCCCACCATGTCAGGGTGTTGAATCATGGTGAAGCCGCTGGCTATGCTGCAAATAACCATAGAAATATAGCAGGGAGTAAACATACAATAACTATATAGCACAAGTGTGCAATTAAGATGTATTCCCTTACCTAAAGTGCTGAAGTGCAAGCTAAGCGAATGCAGGGCAGCCAGCCGTGGACACAGATAGTTCCTATGGAGTTGGGAAAGGCATCCTCAGGTGTCAAAAGGTCTCCATCCAACGCGCGTTTCGCGGGGATAGCTTTTTCAAGGTGGAAAACCAAGGTAATAGCCCCATGACCTGCCTAGCGATTATATATACCCCTTCTAATCTGAACTCCAACAGCTGGGTGGCCGGAAGTGGCGTGAAAACAGGAAGTGATATTGCTTAGCAACAGACTTCTGTCACCATTGTGCCTCAAAGTGATTACGAGTGCATATAGTCTGCGGGTCCGTAGTGTGTCCGGACTAATCTTGGCCAGAACGCTAGTAGTTAAAGCAGGATACATCAAGAATCCAACCCTGGCATGTATCATTACAAGGACGCACTTCCTGATGTAAACAACAGGAAGTCGTCAGCATAGGAGGCAGGGAGGGCCCAGTAACCGCTATGTGTGCTGGTATATGGTAACTATGGACGCTATTCCGGATCATTGCCGGAAGTCGTCATAAAAAGGGGGCGGGAAGATCTCACGTGTCCGCTGTGGACGTCGGTAGCTAAGGACGCTATAAGCGTGCTGTGGTGAGGCAGGAAGTCATCATAGATCCGGGAGTTAAGTCCGCCCTATCACTAGGTGAGTGACGCATGGATAGTCCAATAGCGATCTATGTACGGGCATATGGGGATCATAACAGTGAGGGAGTGGACAAAGAAAAAATCATCATATGACCATTATACACACGTCCATCCCACGGACCCGCCTCTCCATCACCGGCTAGTACAAATGCTAAAATAGAGCGCACATCCCTATCAAAATAGTCCGTGCCACATTAGGTAACTAAACTGGGCAAGAAGAGGTGCTGCTATTAGAAGAATGCAAATTATGAGCACTGGGAAAGGAGAGAGAAGAAAGGCGATCCATGTACGGGCATATGGGGATCATATCAATGAGGGAGTGGACAAAGAAAAATCATCACATGACCATTATACACACGTCCATCCCGCTGACCCGCCTCACCATCCCCGGCTAATACAAATGCAAAAATGGGGCGCACATCCCTATCAAAATTGTCCGTGCCACATTGGGTAACTAAACTGGGCAGAAAGAGGTGCTGCTATTAGAAGATGGTAATATAGTGATCAAGACTGCTAATTATGAGCACTAGGAAAGGAGAGGGAAAAGAGATAGCCCTCGTCTCTCTAAGCTTCGGCACAATATGTAAACCCTCATATCGGTCCTCCAACAGAATGTCGTCAGTTTTCATACCTGGTGGGAAGGCCCCACGTGGCTAGTGAGGACGTGTCACCCCACAGTCACGCACCACCAATCCCAATCAGGAAGACCAAACCCAGGGAGGACCGTGAGGCACCACATCGCATCCTAGGTCCTGTCACCACAAGACCACCTGTTCCGAGGGACACGTATCTCCGGAGACAGGATGTACATGTGTACAAGACAAGAACCGAGGAATACCATGGAGAAATGGAAACAGATTAAAATTGGTAAAAAAGTTTGTTCCATATCACCAAGTTGTTAATAACCAAAAATAAAGTGCCGAAAAAACTAGAATTACATGGCAGATAGAATCTCATGGAAAAATGAGACAATAAGGACTGCTCAGAAAACCACTTAAGGACATGCGACATAAGCTTCAATGAAACTTGAACATGCAAAGGGCCGCCGGAGTAAACGAATCCAGCTGTTCTCTCCGTAAGGTGGTAATATTCCTTCATTTTTCCCACATATCAGATATCCGGCAGAGATCCAAGCCATACTTCAGCCAAACGGCACTCAGTCACCCGCACCGCATAAAGGAGGAATACATCTAAGAGGTAATATGTCAAAAAATTAGAAACAGGTCAGAGGTCATTACAAGATTGAGCAAAAAATTGCCCCCGGTAGCAAAAATTTAAAAACATATAAAAACAACACACAAACAAACAATAAAATTAAAAAAGGGAGATTGTAAAAGAAAGAGAAGCGAGAAATAGCTGGAACATCAACTAGATATCAAATTATAAAAAGGAGACGAAGCTGATGTTCTCATTGAGCCCCTTGGGGGCCAGAGTGTCCAAAGTGGAGATCCATCGAGCCTCCACTTGGGCTAGACGCTTTTTCAGATCCCCGCCACAAGACCCCCCACGTATATGGTCAATACCCCGTACCCTCAATCCCGACGGGTTACTCCCATGAAACTTGAAAAAGTGTCGAGGGAGTGTTTTCAGCGTGGCAGGGTCAATGGTGTCCTTGGCAGCACTAATGTCCCGTACATGCTCCCTCGTGCGTACCCTCAGTTCACGAGAAGTGAGGCCAACATACACGAGGGAGCAAGGACACGTGGCATAATAAACAACGTATGTAGTACCACATGTGATGTAACACCTGATGTTAAATGTCTTAGTGCCATCTGAGGACGTGAATGTAGAGGTGCGAATGATGTTCTGACAGGCCAGGCACCGACCACATGGAAAACACCCTAGCAGGGGACCACGGGTACTGAAAGGGTTACAGATAGGTGGTACGTAATGACTTCTTACCAAAATGTCCCGAAGGTTTTTAGACCGACGGGCTGTCATGAGAGGGCCGGGAGGGAGGACATCAGCCAGAATAGGATCCGATCGAAGAACAGGCCAGTGCTTATCCAGGATGCCTCGCATGGTCTGCCAGTGATCGTTATGAGTACCTATGAAACGAATAGGTGGATCAGTTTTTTGTACTTTAGGGGTGTATTGAAGCAGCTGCTGACGTGGAGTTCGTTTAGCACGTAGATACCCCTTTCGGACACAACGGTTACTATATCCTCGATCCCTGAATCGGCTCCTAAGGTCGGCCGATTGTAACTCAAATGTCTCATCAGTGGAGCAGATCCGCCTAGTTCTCAGGAACTGGCCGGTCGGGATAGCGCGTATTGTTGATGGTGTATGGGCAGATGACGCATGCAGCAGGGCATTGACTGAAGTGGATTTACGATGGACACTAGTCTGAATCATAGCCAAGGGGTCCACTTCGATGTTAATATCCAGAAAGTCAATGCACCTGCTGCTGTGTTTGTATGTTAATTTAATATTAAGGTTATTGTTATTCAATTGCCTCATAAATTCGTCAAGCTGCTCCACTGTGCCCTGCCAAAAAAACAAAACATCATCAATATATCTGAGCCAGCACTGCACATGGGAGCTGAGCCCAGTACCACCCTCGCCGAAAACCGCCCTCTCCCACATGCCGAGGAAGAGGTTGGCATACGCGGGGGCACAGGCCGCCCCCATGGCAGTGCCGCGTTGCTGCAGATAAAATTGGTCAGCGGACACGTGAGATCTTCCCGCCCCCTTTTTATGACGACTTCCGGCAATGATCCGGAATAGCGTCCATAGTTACCATATACCAGCACACATAGCGGTTACTGGGCCCTCCCTGCCTCCTATGCTGACGACTTCCTGTTGTTTACATCAGGAAGTGCGTCCTTGTAATGATACATGCCAGGGTTGGATTCTTGATGTATCCTGCTTTAACTACTAGCGTTCTGGCCAAGATTAGTCCGGACACACTACGGACCCGCAGACTATATGCACTCGTAATCACTTTGAGGCACAATGGTGACAGAAGTCTGTTGCTAAGCAATATCACTTCCTGTTTTCACGCCACTTCCGGCCACCCAGCTGTTGGAGTTCAGATTAGAAGGGGTATATATAATCGCTAGGCAGGTCATGGGGCTATTACCTTGGTTTTCCACCTTGAAAAAGCTATCCCCGCGAAACGCGCGTTGGATGGAGACCTTTTGACACCTGAGGATGCCTTTCCCAACTCCATAGGAACTATCTGTGTCCACGGCTGGCTGCCCTGCATTCGCTTAGCTTGCACTTCAGCACTTTAGGTAAGGGAATACATCTTAATTGCACACTTGTGCTATATAGTTATTGTATGTTTACTCCCTGCTATATTTCTATGGTTATTTGCAGCATAGCCAGCGGCTTCACCATGATTCCCCACCCTGACATGGTGGGCAATCACGGTTTGTTTTGACCTTTATTTATTTTCCATCTAACAGTTCCCTCGTTACTGGGTATGTTCCCAATATTCGTGACCTGTTTAGGCCAGTTGTAGCCACACATATATATAGACTGTGACTTGTATGTCTCTCTGATTTGTTTTGGCCATTAACACTGGTCTATTCTATGTCGGCATCCCCAGGATATACTGGTAGTGCACCATTTTAATGTATTATATGTCTTGTTGTGTATTCAATAAAATTTTGTCAATTTTTTTGCACTTTACTCTTGTTCTCTTATTTTTCATTCCTGTAATGAGTAGTGCTGGCACCTTCCCTGCCGTACTGAGGGAGGCTTGGTGCTTATTTTCTAATGGCTCTTGATGTGAGTTATGTTATATCACTGGTAAGTCTTGTCCGGTCCGAAATGGGCTCCCTTCTCATGCGCCTCTCGGGCCAATGGTACTGCCATCTTCTGGGGTATCACTACTTGCCACCGTACTTCCAACTCTGTAGCTAGGTGCACCTTCCGATACAGCATCCCTTCTTGCACCGACAGCTTATCCCACTGGCTGAGAATCTGGAGGGCCACGTGCGACAGCGTGGCCCGTATTTCCTTTCTAGGCTTGCGCTGCTGGATCACCCACTCTTTCACTTGAAGCAGTTCTGGGTCAGATGACTGGATTTTCACCCATTCCTCTCTGGTTTGGCCAAGCAGGCGTGATGTCATGCCCAACGTAATTTCCAGCATACGAGCCTCTACCACTTGAGCGGTGAATTTACTGAAGTCCGGAATTTCATCTTCCTCCAACTGTTCATCTCTCTCCCCCACTGGGGCTTTGGTGGTAACACGAGAAAGGGCATCCGCATTCTGATTTTCATGCTTAGAGCGGTACTGCACATGATAATTGTATCTGGAGAGTCGTGCCAGCCACCTCTGTTCCATTGCTCCCAGTTTGGCGGTGGAGATGTGAGCCAGGGGGTTATTATCCGTATAGACTTCAATTTGAGCTCCCATGAGATATTCCGAGAACCTTTCGGTTATTGCTCATACTAGTGCCAGTAACTCCAACCGAAAGGAACTGTAATTCTCGGGGTTGCGCTCGGCTTCTCACAACGTCCGACTTCCATATGCAATCACCCGTTCAGTACCATTCTGTACCTGGGCCAGTACTGCACCCAGGCCGTAGAGGCTCGTGTCTGTATACAACCGAAAGGGGAGGTTATAGTCTGCATAGGCAAGCACAGGGGTGCTAACCAAGGCCTCTTTCAATCGGTGTAAGGCTTCTGCTTGTCTTGGTCCCCAGCAAATTTTCTGTGCTTTTGGTCCTTTCGCAGTCCCTCGGAGCAATTCGTGCAAAGGTTCTGCCTCCTTCGCGAAATCTTTGATAAAGCGACGGTAATAACCGGCTAGCCCCAGGAAAGCTCGAACCTCCCGCACTGTGCTGGGTGTGGGCCATTGTAGCACTGCTCTCACTTTTCAATCGGAGGGCTGTATGCCGGCTTCCGACACCTTGTGTCCGAGATATTCAATCTCTTCCTGAAAGATCCGGCATTTTTTTGGTTTCAGTTTAAGCCCATGGGCCCGTAGCCGCTGAAACACTTGGCCCAGGTTTTCTAGATGTTTCTCGAAGGTTGCAGAATACACTACTATGTCGTCCAGGTAAATCAACGTGGCCTCGAAGTTCATGTCTCCAAGGAAACTTTCCATGAGGCGCTGAAAAGTTCCTGGGCCATTATTTAGTCCAAACGGCATGCAATTGAACTCGAAGAGTCCCATGGGTACAATAAATGCGGTCTTGGCCTTGTCTTTCTCTGCCACAGGGACCTGCCAATATCCGCTGTCCAGATCGAGGGAGGAGAAGTAACGTGCCTTTCCCAGCGCCGACAGGGACTCCTCTATCCGGGGCAGAGGGTTGGAATCACGAACCGTGCATCCATTAAGCTTGCGGTAGTCAACACAGAAGCGGGTAGACCCATCTTTTTTCTTGACCAGCACGATTGGGGCAGCCCATGGACTCTGACTTTCTCTTACCACCCCGCTCTTCAGCATCTGCGCCAAAAGCTCTTTCACCTCTTGGTAGTACTTTGGGGGTATTTGTCTGTACCTTTCCCTGATCGGTGGGGCATCTCCTGTGGGTATTTCGTGCTGAATCTTGTCAGTACAGCCGAAATCTTCCGCGTGACGGGAGAACGTGGCTTGATTCTCCCAAATAAAGTCAATATGGCTTGGGCTTGCTCCGAAGCGAAGGGGCTCAGGTCCACTCCCATCTGCCCTAAGATGATGCGACTGTTCCACTGATCAGTGGGTTTCTCTTTTCTTTCCATAGAAACAGCCCAAGTCCAGGCTTCCCCTGCCATGGGCTGCAATTCAATCGATTCTGCGGTCGCCACCTCTTCAGGCGCCAGGTAGACATGGGCCAGAACAACTCCCGAGGTCAAGGTGTAGGCCTGTTCACCGGTGTTCACGCAACGGAAAGGGACTCTTCCCTTTCTTACTGTTGCTAAAGTGCAAGCCACCAACGGTTCATCTCCGTTCTCTTCACCACGGTAAGGCTCCACCAACACCTCCATCCCCTCGAGTGTACGGTGGGCTCCGACTGGCAAGGTGAGGACTGTCTCACGATTTGGAGGTAGAGTAACTGTTGTCTGTCTTGGGACTCGAACCCTCCCCACCGGGTAGCGGCTCCCACCATTCTTCCACAGTCCTCGGGCACGGATAAGGTGTTGGAAGACCTTTTGGGCGGGCCTGTTAGCAACTGTCGTCTTCCAGTAATCACAGCCCCCCTTGTTGAAGAGCAACTGGTCTAATTCTTTCAGGACGTTCATGCCCACGATAGCTGGCACCTCTCTGTCGTACCGGCCCTCCGTTAACACAATCCCTTTTTTGCCTAAGTTCTGGCCACAGGCACGTATGTTCATCCACACGACCCCTACAACCGGAATGGGAAGATTGTTTGCAGCCCTCAGTTTGATATGTGCCCCTTTGTCAATGGATACAGTTTGTCCAAAATGTTGGTAGAAGAACTGTTCTGGCATGGTGGTCACTTGGGACCCAGTATCCATCAGGCATCTTACTTCTTTCCCTTCAAATTCGGCCGTGATCATCGGCGTGCAGGCTGCTATATCTTCAGGGCGTTGGTTTTCTCTAAGCTCAGTTGGTCTCCCCACCATGTGCCCATCCATGGAGGGAGGCACTAGTTTAACGGCGGTCTTTCTTGCGACGTCTTCCTCTCCGGACAGTGTCGGAATAAATGGTTCCGATTTCCACAGTTCCAACACTGGTAGTCGCCAGCGGGTCTCGGTCGTCTCTGCTCGATCTGTCCCCTCTCTTCTTGATAGGTATGCGCGCGGGTATTTGGTCACGGTGCTGTCGTTCTTACTTCTGACGCCGGGGCTTGCATATTTTTCAGCAACTCTTGTAGAGCAGTAACAGTCTCTTGTAACTGATCCACTTTAGCCTCAAGTTGGCTCGGTTCTCGGTTTTTCTCACCCGGGACTACCTTATGCATACAAACTTCACCCCAGGCGTTCTGTGGGTCGCAATTTTCAGTTTGTGTGCGGGAGACTGCTTCTTCCAATATTTCCTGGAAAGTTAGTTTTTTTTCTACCCTGAGCCGTTCACGGAGGGCACCTTTGATCTTGGGGTTATGTAACCCACGGAGGAATTGATCTCGTAGGGTACGGTCAGCATAACCGGGGGATTGTGCTAGCTCTGGCTCTGCTATAAGCATTTGTCTCATTATTCTCTTGAGTGCATTTGCATACTGTGGCAGACCTTCCTCTTCACCCTGCAGCCTGTAGAACAATTGCGCCTGTAAATCTCCTGCTTCTGGTTTCCCGCCATACACTCTCTCAAGAATCTTCACCACCTGCTCTAACGTCTTTCGTTCACTCTCAGGGCGCAATAAAATGGTCTCTTGAGCATGGCCTTCAAGGGCAATCAACAGTATCTCCCCTTGATTTTCTGCAGTCACTCCTGCTACTCTCAACATGCCCCTCACTCTCTGCGCCCAGTCATGGAGAGGTACATTGTTGCCAGTAAATTTTGGTATATGGGTCAGCATAGCCCCCAGGGACAGCTGCCTTGCTGGTATTCCCCCATCAGGTTGTATTAGAACACCTCCATCAGCGAAAGCCCCATCAGCGACACCCCCCTGTCTGTCCATGGTTCCGTACCAGCCTGCGTATCCTGCCGACTATGCCAAATGTAATAAGCAGCAGGTAACGGGATACGCAAGGACTGCACGGAACCACGGGGGTTAATCAATGCAAATTTAATAATGTATTCCACAACACAGGTGGAGGAAAAGTGAGGGAAGGGAGCACAG
The DNA here is from genome assembly GCF_048569485.1 of Anomaloglossus baeobatrachus. NCBI lineage: Eukaryota > Metazoa > Chordata > Amphibia > Anura > Aromobatidae > Anomaloglossus > Anomaloglossus baeobatrachus. The sequence continues at coordinate 606,500,831 of NC_134354.1, forward strand.
CAGTAGAGATAATGCAATATACATACAACTACTTTGAATAACTTGTCAAGGGTAGGAAGCCTCAGATTGTACTCCCAAAAGCAAAACACAGAAATCCTTATTAAACAAAAAAAAACGCAGAGTTCTTGTTATCTTACTGGTATAACACAGTGCAGAGTCTTTTCCTATCTGTCCCTAACTAAAAGTAGTGTGCACACTTAACTGCAGGTTTCAGCGTGGGGTACCTCGTCACCGTTGGGGCCCGTATTCCGCCAGCAGACACCTCTAAAGTTCAGTCTTTGTCCCGGATCTGTAACTTGCACGTGCTGGCTGTCTCATCGCTCCACATCCAGCCTCTTTGGATCTGTGTCTTGAGGGGGACGCCACGCAACACTATCAGGTACTTGGACCTCGGAAAACAGGGAAGACTGAGGCCTTCTGTTTTTCAGCCCACTCGAGCACACTCCTCTCTCCCAAACAGCACATGTAGACTCCTCCTCCTCCTGTTCCAGACTGTACCAAGTCACTTGGATCAGCAGGGGCTTTAGCCTGCTGTTCTCTGTTTTGACAGCAGGTGGCAGCATCAAGGAAGTCCACCAAACAGTCTTTTAACCTATATATATATATAAATGTTAACAGGTCTTACAGTAGGAGTCATAATCTTTTATAAATTTCCAAAATATAGTCACAGTTTCCCTCTTCATCTCTTGCTGCGTGTATTGCAATTGCACATCACATTTGAGGTGATTTTGAGGGGGCCTTTGTAACAAAAAATAACCCAAAGTGACACCATTCTAAAAACTGCAACTCTCAAACTGCTCATAAACACATTGAAGAAGTTTATTTACCGTTCAGGTGCTCCAAAGAAATTAAAACAAAGTGAAAGGAAAAAATGAAAATTTTACTTTTTCTCGCAAAAATGTTACCTTAGCCTAAAATTTTGCATTTATACAAGGGTAACAGGAGAAAATGCACCACAAAATTTGTTGTGCAATTTCTCCAGAGTATGCTGATACCCCACATATGGTGAAAGACTACTGTTTGGGCGCATGGCAGGGCTAAAAAGGGAAGGAGTGTCATTTGATTTTTTGAACATAAAATTGGCTGAAATCATTAGCGGACGCCATGTCATGTTTGGAAACCCCCTGATGTGCCTAAACAGTGGAAACCCCCAAGTTTGACCTCATTTTGAAAAATAGACCCCTCAAGAAATGTATTTATATACGTGGTGAGCAACTTGAACTCCTAGGTACTTACCGGAATTTAAAATGTTGAGCAATAAAAATGAAACATACATTTTTCCCAAAAACTTGATTTTGTCTCAAATTTTTAATTTTCACAAGGATAACAGGAAAAAAAGGCACATTACAATTTCATGTTGTGGAAAATTATTGCTTGAGAACGCAGCAGGGCTTTGAAGGGAAGGAGTGCAAAATTGGAGAGCAAATTTAGTTATAATGGTTTGCAAGGTACCACGTCACACATTGGCAGAGCGCCTGACATGCCATAAAAGCTGACCCCATAAGTGACACAATTTTACAAACTACACTCCTGAATTAACTCATCTAGGGGTGCAGTGAGCAAATTGACATCACAGGTGTGTCACTGAATTTTGTATCATTGGGCATTGAAAAAAGAATAATTATATATAATAATTATATGTTTTTTCACTAAAAGCCCAAAGTTTGTCATTTGTGGGTGCCATGTCACATTGACAGAGCCCCTAAGGTGCCAGAACAGTAGAAATTCCCCACATGTGACCCTATTTTACAAATTGCACCTCTCAATGAGTTCATCTATGGATGCAGTGCTCATAATTACACCACAGGTGTGTCACAAAATTTTGTACTATTGAGCTATGAGGAAAAACTGATTATATTTTACCACTAAAATGTTGTTTTAACCCCAGATTTCCAATTTTCACAAAGGGAATAAGTAAAAAAGGGCCCTTTAATGTGTTGCATAATTTCTCCAAAACATGGCAATACCCCAAATGTGACTGTACAGAACTTTTTGGTCACACTACAGGGCTTGGGAGGGAAGGTGTGCTATTTGATTTTTGGAGCACAGATATTGCTAGAATAGTGTGTGGACCATATTTGCAGTGCTGCTAAGTGCCATAACATCAGAAACATCCTCAAGTGACCAAATTTTGGAAATTACATCTGTATGGGAGTTCATCTACTGGTGCAGTGATGGTGTCAAGTACAGTGAATGATGCTGAATAAAAAAATGAAATTAAGCCCTTGTAATGCTCAGAACACTGTTGCACCTATACATTGGGCCCATCTTGTGCTTCTTGAGACACACTCCTCATAAAGTAAGAGTGCTTTCTCACTACTACAATGACAAACATGTGAACGTTAACTATGGCTTATGCACGCTATGGGTCTCAGAAAGGAGGTGGGCATTTGCATTTCAGAGTTCAGATTTTACTGGTTTTCTTTTTAGGGGAAGACTTAGCGCTTGTCCAGAGCCTTTGTGATACCAGTAACGTAGAAGCCCATTATATTTCCTTCAAAAGATGACAGACCTGAGTAGGGACTTGTTTGTTTTATTTTTATTTTATATGGGTTGAGTTAAATGCTATTTGGTGGCAATTTTGGTACATAAAATTTTGGATCAGTTCCAATTTATCTTGAGAGCTATGCTGAGCACTTACCTTAGGGTTTCCATCTACATCTCCAAAATGTGTGATTCAGATGAAAACCCTACAGATCCATTTACTATAATTAGGCAGGAAAGGTACTTTGGACTCCATTTTGCCTGTTTTCAGCCTTGTCTATCTTTTCAAATGTGCACAAAGCTGTTGTTGACCTCATTTTTGTACATGTCTAAAAGGCTCATAAAAGAATGGACAGCCCTGTACCATAGGCCCTATTTCAAAGTGACTCCCTCTGTCTCATTACAGTTAATTTTCCGTCTGAATTAAATCTTTTGGGTTTAAGTACTCAGCGTAGAGCGCAGGAAAAAGTTGTGTCAAGCCTTACTGCTATGTTTGGGAGGCAGAATGAACAAATCAACAGCAATTGAAGAATTGCCTGTATTATTATTATTTATTACGCTACTAACCATGTAGTATAAGTAATTGGTTGGCTTTTTTTCTCAGATCAGTATGGTTACAGTGATACTAGATTTATATAGGTTTTTTAGGTTTGGCTACTATCACACTAAAAAAGCACTTTTTTTTACAAAACAAAGGTTTTTTGCATCACCATATTTTGAAAGCTATCATTTTTTTTCTGCTGACAGAGGCATATAAGGGCTTTTTTGTAAGTGAGTTGGAGTTTTATTGGTACCATTTTGGCCACATATTTTTTGGTCACTTTCTATTCCGATTTTTTATGAGGCAGAAACAAAAAGAAACAGCAATTCAGAAATTTATTTTTTTACGCCAATCACTATGCAATAAAAGTGATGAGACAGCTTTATTCGTCGAGTCAGTACGATTACAGCAATACCACATTTAATTTGTTATTTTCAGCTGCTTTTATCCCATAAAAACTACTTTAGAGAAAAAACAATTGTTTTTGCATTGCTGTATTCTGAAAGCTGTGGCATTTTTATTTATTCACTCACGGGGCATGATTTTGCAGGACAAGATGGTGTTTTCAGCAAAGCTATTTTTAGTTACATGCAACTTTTTGATCACGTGCTATTCAATTTTTTTTGGGGGGGATATGATGAGAAAGCATAGTTTTCTTGCCATGTTTTTTTTTTCCAGTGTTCACTGAAGGAGTTAACTAGCGTTAGATGTGGAAATACCAAACGTGTACTTATTTGTTTAATTTATTTTTTTACATAAATATATAAATTTTTGGGTGTATTTTTTACTCTTTATTTTGGATTTTTATTTTTATATTTTTACATATTTTTTTGCTTTTTTACTTAGTCCCTATGTGGAAGATAACCTTTTAGCGCTTTGATATCTGTTATAACCCATTGCAATGCACCAGCATTTCTTTTATTTTAACGCACAATTATTTTCTCTTTAAGGACAAATTCTTTTTACAGGAGCGCGGCACTGCGATGGGCGCGGCGTGCGCGCCTTCGTATGCAAACCTTTTCCTGGGTTACTGGGAGAGGGAGGTTTTTGGCGAGGGCGTGCCCGCCGCGTCTCAAGCGCAGTGCTGGCTCCGTTTTATTGATGATATTTTGATTTTTTGGAAGGGCACTGATTTGGAATTTTTTCAATTTATTTCTGTTTTGAATTCTAATAGCTATAATATCAAATTGACATCCAAATGTCATGCTGTTGCTATTGATTTCTTGGATATTCATATATCTGTGCATTCAGACCGCTCGATCCAGACTACTATACACCGCAAGGAAACTTCAGTGAACAGCCTTCTCCATGCCTCATCTGCGCACACTCCCTCCACAATCTCCGCGATACCAATTGGCCAATATCTAAGAGCCAAACGAGTATGCTCTAATGACCATCTATTTGAAGATGAGGCTAGAAATCTCCGGGAGAGATTTAATTCTAGGGGATATAGTGGGAGGAGTGTGCGCAGAGGGTATCATCGGGCCCGTAGTACACCAAGGAACGACTTATTGATCTCAAGGAGGAAAGTGGTGACAGCTCCTGTTGCTAGGTTCATATCCACTTATAACGACAGATGGCAGGATATGCGGACCATACTTAAACGTCATTGGGATGTGCTCAAGACTGAACCTTCCCTTGGGGATAAGTTACCATCTAATCCACCTATGACAGCTAGAAGGGCCTCCAACTTACGTGATTCATTGGTCAATAGCCATTACGTAGCTAAGGTGCCTCGTCTTTTTGGTGCCGGTGAGCCACGACATGGTTTCTTTCCTTGTGGCAGCTGCCTCGCTTGTCGTAATATGATAAGAGCAACCACATTCTCTTCTGCTGATGGCAGTCGTGAATTTGAGATACGCCATCATATTACTTGTCGCACAAGCAATGTGGTTTACTATGCCACTTGTGGATGCAACTTAGTCTATATAGGACTTACGACACGTGAATTGCGTCTACGAACACGTGAACACGTTAGAAGCATTTCTGCGGCATCAGATTTGGATATGGATGACCCTGGCCTTACTACGCTACCCCGTCACCACAAGGCGGCACATGGATGTGACCCAACCCAATTCAGGGTTGGGGGCATAGATGTGGTCCACCTTGGGGCGAGGGGTGGAGATTATGGCAAGATTTTGGCACAGAGAGAATGTGCATGGATTGTCCGCCTTGGAACTATGACGCCCAGGGGTCTCAACGAGAAACTCAGCTTCTCTCCATTCTTATAATATTTGTGCGGACTTCTCTGTCTCTCTAGGGGCATTTCATATGTGTTTGTTTATGTATGTTTTGTTTTTAAATTGATTTTTAATCACTTCCCATTTTCCTTTCTATCTTTTCTTAGTGCTTTTATGTCTGTTTGTGGCCAATATGATGGACTTTGTGTGACACAGGAATGAAGCCTTCAAGAATATGTTGCATTATATACATTCTGATTCATGTAAATGCTTCATGATGTGTCTTTTATATTTGTATTCTCTTTCCATTTATGCAGTGATTATTATCACTTTTTGGTTTCCCCAGCTCTCCTGTTGCTCCAGGGACTTCCCTGCCGGTCCTATACACATGTACCAGCTTATAATTGGTGCCATCACATTGGGTTTTCCAGTGATGGCATCTTAGTGCTCCCCTCTTTTTTTGAGGTGGATTAGTGTGGAACGGACCTATAATAATATTATGGGACGCCATGTTCCGTGCGGCATTGAGTTCGGGGACGCCCTTTCTCTTGCCCACACATAAGATGGCCGCGGCGCATGTGTCTTGCCGCTCCCCACTTCCACCCACGCTGAGGATCTCGGATGCGGTGGGAGGTGACGCTGTTGTGGCGTCACTTCCGCCGGGGAGACCCGGAAGTGATGGGTGGATGGGGAGCGCTGACGCGACACATGCGGCACAGATGGCGGCTATCTACGTTAATGCACAGGGGTATTTAGGGGTGTTTGGCCACATAGGATGCATGCACTGCCCCCCGAAGAAGCAACGCAAAGCGAAACGCGTTGGGGCTTCTCCCACGTACTTCTGGACATCCGCCCTGGCACTATTGAAGCACTTTGCACTTTGTAATGGGTAAGCAGCCTTGTTCTAGGGACATCCTTTTGTATTTGCAGTCAGAGGAACTTCCTCGACTACATCTTTTGGGTGCTGCTTGCCAACTCTGTGTATTTGCCCTTACTTTATTGGGCTGATGTCCTTGTGTTTTGGGATTATTTATCTGGGACTGATCTCCTACCTATCATGCTTTTTTCTATCTATGTGATTTTACCATTGTCTGAAATTGTATTCAATAAACTTTCTTAGTTTTCATATTATAATGACAATGGTCTTGATGATTTTTTCTGACTATATGGTTGGCCATTTAATACTCCTTTTCTTTTGTTTTCTATTGATGCCCTTATGGAGTGGCCGTACTTTACTTCTATTATATACCCCATCTGTCACCTTGAAATTTTTGAATATAAATTTTTGGGTGTATTTTTTACTCTTTATTTTGGATTTTTATTTTTATATTTTTACATATTTTTTTGCTTTTTTACTTAGTCCCTATGTGGAAGATAACCTTTTAGCGCTTTGATATCTGTTATAACCCATTGCAATGCACCAGCATTGCAATGCATTATACCTGTCAGTTTTACATTGACACAAGCGTCTGGGATCATGCTCCTGGCATGATACAGAGATTTGCCATAGCTTGGTAACCCAGAGGTCATCACAATATTGTCATGATGACTTTGGGTCGCCATAGCAATAGTCAGGCCTCTGTGATAATATTGTGGGGGTCCCAATCGCATTAGAGAGGGAGTGAACTCCTTCTTTCAGCCCCTAAATGCTGCGATTGCTATTGATTACAGCATTTAGGTGGATAAATAGCCAGAAGCGATGTGGGAATTGCACAATGCTGTGAAAGCCGGGCCTTGACTGCCAGGAAAGCAGAAGACCTGGAGGTGATCACGTGGGCACAATGGCTGTGCCCTCGCGATTGCCATGATGTACTCCAAACGTCCTTCTCCTGTAACAGCTATCAAGGTTTGCCGTCCCCGTGCCAGCAGCCGAGCCACTGCTCGGATCCGGATCCGTGGTGGCTCGAGGGGTCTCCGGACCCGGGGGATCGCGCAGCCACTAGATGAAGGGAAGGGGGGCTATGTACAGTGGGATTAGAAGTTCGTGATGCCACCCACGGTGCGTGGTAAGATAGGGTACTACCGCTGCTGTTAGGGACACCTGGTGGTGGTGGTAAGGCAGCAAGATGTTTAACCCCTCCATGGCTAATGGGTCTTTGCCCCGGGAGCCCGGTGATGGTGGTGAAGGGGTGCCATTGGGGAGGAAAGGGTTTCTGCATACTCACTCAGTCCAAGAATACTGACACCGATAGCTTGTAAACCAGAATTCTGAGCACCGCTGCAGCAAAGAGGGAGCACGCTTTGATCCGTGCCCTTGGTGTTGCTTGTTAGCCTGTGACCTTTATCGTGGCACATTCTTCACTATTTGGACCCTTTAGTGTGGAACTAGTTGGGTCCCGCTCACCCGTATGGCTAACGGAGTGAGCTTGCTCTCAGGGTTCACGCTCGGGATTTTCTGGACTGTGTTTGGGAAAGTCCTATCCCATCTGTGCGCTAGTACCCCGATTTTGGAGTTAGTGAGGGATGAATCCTGAAAACTTCACCTCCGTTGGGTAAATTACCGGGCTGTGTGAAGCTACTTCCTGTCCTAGGGTCCACGTACCCAGTCGTGCCCTGGCCCCTGCCCGGAGATGGCTCAAGGCCACCAGCTGCCCTCTTCGGCAGATCCGTGCCCCTTGACATGATCCCCTGCGACCGGGGTCCAGCTCCTACGAGGCCCAGACCAACATCTGCCACCTAGTATTCTACAAGAAGCACAGCTCCTGACCTCCTCTCTCCTCTCACTTCCCTTCTATTTTTTTTGACACTTCTCACTTCCCCTTTCCAATCCCCCAAGTGGGTGACCCTATTCCCTTTAGGCCCCCCAATGGGGTGTCTGGTGGGTGTGGTGCAAAGTGTTCCTAGGATTTTGACTGGCTTGGCTATTAGCAACACCAACAGACAGGGATCCGTAACCAAAGAGGATGCGGATACTGTGCAAAAGGGCAGATTGCACAATACCCTGTGACGACCTGATAGGCCAGGGCGTCACACAACCATGACATACTGGGAACGTTTTATGTCAAGAAAGGGTTAATCTAGGTGTGACAATGAGTGAATAGGCTTTACCATGGTATTATAATTTTTGCTTGTAAAATTTGTTGCACTGCCCTGTGATGAAGCTGTGTACTGACAAGTAACAGGAAGTGAGTAGGGAAAGTTATAGTTCTTATTTGGGACTAGCTCAGAGTGCAGACACAGTCTAGAGTGTCCTGTCAGAAGCACAGATAGAACCAAGCATGTAACAGAGACAGACCTGAGGTCTGGTAAGTAAGCAGAGCCATATGAATTGGGTTTCTCTTCAGTGAGAGGAGTCCAGAACAAAGGATAGTGAGATCCCAAGAGAGAGAACACCAAGAGACACTTATCGGGTGGATACAGGTCCGGAGAGTGACCAAAGGGCTGAGTGGCTGAGTGAAATTGAGTCCAAAGAGAGGACACCTATTATTGTGGCTCAGAAGAGTTTACAGCTCTCAAAGCTGGCTCAGGAGTCAGGACAGAGCAGAGTGTGAGACAAAGTGAGTGCCCCGAACAGGAGTTCCCTAAGCTTCAGCAAATTGCAAGCTGAGTCTGAAGCTAGGTCTGATATTGATATCATATTGACAAATCGTCCCTCTAACAGCGAGAATTAGACATAGAACTGTGGGAGAAAAGTATTACTTTCTTAGACTTTAATGTGTTACTAGGATAGGTTGTGGTGGATCAGAGACTAGTGAGGGTTAAAGGTGAAGCAGAGGAAATGAAGAGAGTATAATAGAGATATTCTGTGATAATAAAATGTACAAGAAGACATGTGCCAGCTATCTTATCTACACACTTGTTATCAAAGTACCGTTGAGTAATGTCACATTTTTAAAGAAGTGGTCTCTCTCAATGAACTGGTTAACATCTGGTCCTGGCCAGCAGGAGTCAATGACAACATGCAGCCTGTAAAGGTGTGTCGCCTCCCTAGGACAAGCACACATGCCAAGCCAGGACCCCTTTTTCATGTAGCTTGACAGGGAACTGAAGACACTGACCTTGCCCATAACTGCTGCCCTGCACCATGCTACTGATACACTGAATGCAGCTTAATGTAATACAAAACATTAGGCTGGTCAAACAAGGATCTTAGCAGGTTTAGGATTGATAAGCAACATTCAAGATTTATTGTTTATGTGTTCAGAGTTATATGTATTCTGCCTTTCAGTTCCAGATGGGTTTGATAGAATAGATGGAATTTTCCCTATTTTTACATTGTATACACAGCTGCATTAGATCCTCTTTGGCAAAAGCTTGGAGACAATATCATTATTCCTTTAATCTCACTCACTGCTGCCCAGACATGTCAGATTTGTAGTTTCTAAGAGACAATATTGATTACAATGCCACAATAGTCTAGCTTATTATTTCCATTACAGATTATATACATAAATTCGATAGAGAGACAAAGTTCAAAATCCATATTAATAAAAAATATAAATACTTTTTTTAATAAATTTATTGAACAAATCCCTAAAACTACATATAAGCATACAAATGGAGGTACAGGTGTGATACACAGCAGGTGAGTCACATAACACTAGTAAAAAATACGGAGGTGGTAAGCTGAAGCCACACAGAGCCAAAATCAGTAACAGATCAACAAGACCAATAATTGCTAATACCCACTAAAAGTAGTTCCAACACAGCCAAAGTGACAAAGTACATAAAATTTGCTCTGGGGTGGAGCAAGGCAACCAGATCCGGATAGTAAAAAGATTTATATAAGCTTATGTATTGAACTCTCTGTACTGGTTGGTGAGTCACAAGCCCTGATGCACTTTTGACGGAACTCAGAGGAAGCCCTACGCGAAACGAGCATCGAGGCTGATGACTCACCAACTAGTACAGGGAGTTCAATGGGTTAGCTTAAATAAATCTTTATACTATCCTGATCTGGTTGCTTTGCCTCACTTCAGAGCATATTTTATATATGCAAAGCTCAAAAGGTTTGAGTAGTCATCATGTGACTGGTCATGTGCAATTTGCATACTTACAGTCAAATGTTGACTAGCTGATATTCCTTAGTCTCTCATTTTCTAGTAAAAAACTACAGCCTTCTGTAGCCTGCTTCATTGAGGGAATGAGGAAAATAAGCGCCTCAGCAAGTGACTATAAGTATGAAAACCGTACATGGGTGAAATCAGCAAGCATAGAAGACAAATCCAAATAGGATTTTGCATGTTACAATGTTTCATATATGATTAATTCTACTAACATAAGAACATATGTAGTATTCCTTAACTTTGTCCAGTGCTCCTGCACTCCCCCCTCCCCGTGTTTGCTGTAACTATGCCGCAGTTTGTGCAATAAATTTGCCATTTCATATCTACCAGTGAGTTGCCGCCATTCCTTCTTTTTTGAAATTCCTTAACTTGGACAGCACAATACTTTATTACCATTGTCACGTATCAGGTTTCTGATATGTTATGAATTGCTACTTTTGCAAAGGATCAGAATCAATAACAGCACAGAAATACATCACAAAAGCCACAATAATTACATTAAGACAACATCAGAACCTTCATCAGTCCTTGAATACAGCACCACAACCACATTCAGTACAGAAATACATCAACAGACCACCATCAGTGTAGGAATACATCACCAAAACCTCTATTAGTACTTGAATACATGACCAAAACAACAATCCGTACATTAATGTAGCACCAAGCTTAGTACAGCATATCAATTGTAATGTCAGGTCAGATGTCAAAAATATATCACTAGAACCACAATCAGTACAGGAATATATCACCACAAATAGTACAGAAATACAGCATCACAAACACCATCAATACATGAATACATCTGACCGGCACAAGAGGATGACATTGGTGTACCAGAGAGAGAGAAATACAATCTTGGCTGCTGCATTCAGGACAGATTAAGGAGAATAAAATTTGATAAGATGGCAACCAATCAGTAAACAGTTGCAGCAGTCCAGAAGAGAATGAACAAAAGTGACAGCAAGAGTTTTTTTGGAGTTTCAGAGGTGAGAAAAGTTTGGATTCTGGATATATTTATAGATGCAAGTGACATGTGTTACGATAATGTAGCAAATCGCAAAGGATATTGCTAACACACTAAAAACTGCAATTGACTCTGCTGTTTCCTGTACAGACTTGAAATCCCAAAGTATAAGCCGCCTACTTACTAACAACAAACAGAAGATAAGTGCAGAATAAAAAACATAAACAGGAGAGAGAGGTTTTCTAGCTGTTCTTCCACTGACTGGCATGAACAAACAGTAATATGGCTAGACAGAAAATATTAGCAGGAGGAAAGTATTTAAAGGAACACCCAAAAGGTAATTGGGTAGACAAACGAGAAAATAAATGACCCTGTTACCCTAGTAGAACTAAAGCAAATATAACACAAACTCATGTGTTTAAATCTAGACTCAAGACAACATGAACAAGTGAATGATTGGATATAGGGAATAAGTGAAAGTTCTGTGTCAAAAGCCAAGACAATTAGCGTGTCAAATATGATCCCAAGACATTGCCAAGTGAGCACTCCTGTGTATAGTAGAGTTTGGTGAAATAACTGCCAGCCGAATAGATGGTGAAACCATTGTTCACTTGACAATTATCTAAAGTGTATAGGAAATTATGCTAATATGGAAAGAATACAGTGATGCAATGGAAAATTACTGTCCCTGGAAGTCAGGAAGATGTTACTTTGACACTTATCACCTGCCTAACATGATTTTATACCAAACATAACACATTATGGAAAATGTAATTACTAATGGCAGTGGCCTCTTTCATGCAAAAGGTGAAAAAGAGCTAAAAAAGGTGATCTGGCCTTCAATTTTCTTAGATTTCAATCAGTTAACATAAAACAGTTGTAAAGTTAGATCCAAGGAGGCCACACCAGACAAGTTACAAAACTTAAGTAAAGTCTCAGAACCAGAATAATAATAATTTATTCATTTATATAGCGCTATTAATTCCATAGCACTTTACATACATTGGCAACACTGTCCCCATTGGGGCTCACAATTTAAGGTCCCTAACTGTATGTTTTTGGAGTGTGGGAGGAAACCAGAGTACCCGGAGGAAACCCACGCAAACACAGGGAGAACATACAAACTCCTTGCAGATGGTGTCCTTGGTGGGAATTAAACCCAGGACCCCAGCGCTGCAAGACTGCAGTGCTAACCACTGATCCACCGTGCCGCCCAGAAGCCACAGATCCTGTCTTGGGGACTTCATGCCTCGATGGGTCATAGCTGTTTTGGTGGCATAAAGCAGCATAGTTTTAATATCGTATAAATATATGTATATAGCAAATTGAAATAGACGTATATAGAAGATGGAAATTGTCACACCCTGTCATATAATACCAGATGATGTCACTCCCACACATTTCTCAAGGCATGGCTTCATATTACTCATGCACAGCTATCACTTTTCTTTTACAGAGATTTAGTGAATTAAGGACATGTGTCCTAATAAGACAGATAAGCCATCTTGTCTGATTTAATATTAATACTGGTAATACCGGGTTTTGTGAAACCTACTTTGTTTCAAATCATAATAAGTGCATTCTGTAAAGTAAAAAGATTCCATAAACATTTCATTTTTATAATTGGAAAAAGGAAATCTCACACACCTTAACCTGAAATAGACACTGGTGTGTAAAGAAATAATAGTGGAGCTATTACAGGTAAGTAATTCCCATTCTACGGCTGCACACAAAAAGTAGATGCATTACACATAATTATATTGTTATAAGCTCCTAGTTTATGGAAGCTTAAAATGGTGTAAATATGGGAAAATGATATGGGAAGCTGATAAAGTAGAGTACCCATGACAAAATGAGTTACTATTTGAAAGTAAATTACTGGTTAATAACATAATAATCACTTATATCACAAACGAATAATCCGTTTCAAAGCTTTGTGATGAAATAAGTAGTACTATGCAGATAGTCAATCTGGATTGAATAGCAATGTAAGGAAACAAAAAAAATTCACATTCACTGCTGGACATTTTGAGCAATGACAGATCTGCCATCACTGACCCTGGGGCAATGTACAAGAAAGTTCTATAAAAATCATTAACTATAAAAAAAACATTTGATCATCAATCTGTACCTAAAGTGAACCTGTCCGGTCCAATAAGACTATTAATTTGCAGATATGAGGTTAATCTGCATGCTAATAGCATTATGAAGGTGCCTAAACACTATTCTGTAAGTGCAGCACTAAGGGTGAACGAATCCGAACTGTAAAATTTGGGGCTTGTACCGGACACCTAGTGTCTGGTGCTCAAATCTGAACAAGGACTAGTTGCAGCGCAGAGAAATCAACAGGCTTTTCAGATTTTTTATGGCATGGATATTGGCACGACTATTGGCATGGCTGTGATTGACCCAGATGACCTGGCTTGTATAACTGCAAGATCACAGGTGGTGCTACCATTTTGCTCTGACTAACGTAGGGACAGGACGTTGCCTATTTTACTCACTTATATAGCACTATTAATTCCATATCGCTTTTCAGATATGATCATCACTGTCCCCATCGGGACTCAGAATCTAAATTCCCTATCAGTATGTCTTTGGAATGGGGCAGAAAACTCATGCAAACATGGTGAAAACATAAAAACTCTTTGCAGATGTTGTCCTTGGTGGGATTTAAACCCAGGACACCAGCGCTGTAAGAGCCACTGTACTGCCCTTAGATTACTCCTCTTACTGCTCTGTCTGCCTACTCATAAAACAGGCTCTGCATGGCTACTCTGCACCAGGCTTTGTAGGGGTACACTTAAAAAAGCTCTGTGGGGGGTACTCTAAAAAAAGGCTTTGTGTGGGCAGCCTGCACCAAGCTCTGTGGGGGTACACTTAAAAATGGCTGTTTGAGGATCCTCTGAAAAAGGATGTGTGGGGTCACTCTGCATACAAGCAGTGCTGTGCATGCTCTCTCTGTTCACACTCATTGTAATACTCTGCACTTTTTTGTGGTACAAAGAAAGTGGAGAGCATCATGCTCATTGTGTTGCAGCTGGGGTCATGGTGGAGCTCCTGCAGGTATAGGATGGGGTCAGTTTGTGCCTGCTATACACCTGAGAAACACCCTCCTCTGGTGCACACAAGAAACAAGACGTTCTGTGGAATTTATTAGACCCGAGTACCACTGCAAGAATATAGAGGCCAGAACAAGTAAAGGCGGGTTTAGTTTGGATGGCTGAGAGTGCCTACATATCCTTCACTTTATATTCCACCCAGCTCCCTACTGAAAATACAGAGTTTGCACCTGTGGCCCATGAGCATATGGCTTCCACATCACACCCTAGCAAATCAGGCAAACAGTCTGAGTCCCAAGTGATGCAGCAGTCACTTCTGCTCTTTGACCCCACTGGCTGGGATTCTGTGGGCCTTCGACTTACCCCTACCAAAGAAGTGGAAAAGACTGAGGGCACTGATTGCCCACTACTTATTCAATTTATGGAAAAGGATGTGGGAGGGTTAGTGATCATGGTCAGTGGACCACCTTAGCACATCTCTGATGATGACGAAACATAGTTGCCAACTGCTGCAACTTTCTGCAGTGTGCAGACCAACAAGGAGGGCAGGGATGAAGAGTGGGTAGAAGATAATAATGGGGAGGAATGGGGTCCCTGACTCAACATGGAGTCAAGGTCATCCGAGTGATGTGCCTAGTTTGGAGGAAGAGGGGGCAGTAATGCTGTTCCAGCTGCACAGCAAAAGAGGGAACAGGGTTCAAAAGCACAGCAGCGGGCCCCTAGCCATTACATCAGCTGCTATTGCCCACTGAGCCAATGGACTGAGCACACCAACTGAGCTAACGGGTGTGGCATTTATTCAGGTAATGTGCTGACGAAAAGACATGGGTGGTTTGCCCACTGTGCTGTTAGAGACTGAATTGATGCATAACCTGAGCACTGCCTGCATAAGGAAACATCTGAAGGCAAAGCATGAGCTGCAGTGACGTAAACACCTGAATAACCAGGAAAGATTTGAAGCTCTTCCTTCCACCTCTTTTGCTGCATTCTTGACTTCTTCCTCCACCTCCCATGCAACATGGCCACCTGACTCTCCACAAAATGAGAACGTGACAGTACCACCAGTACCAGCAGTATTCCGAGCATCTCCACACTATCCCATGGAAGCATTCATCTGTACATCTTTAAACACTTTTGAAAATGAAGAAGTACGCATCTAAACATACATGAGCCATGGTCATTAAGGGTAGCATTTCCAAATTTCTGGCCTTTGAAATCCTGTCATTCCGGCTGGTGGAGATGGACACTTTTAAAAAACCTATTGCGTTGGCTGTCCCACAGTATGTAATTCTCATCTGTAATTAATTTTACAGATGGTACATCACAGCCATTGCATGAGCAAGTTGTGGACAAAATCAGGTTTAGGCCTGTTTCCCACGTCAGTGAAAAACACAGACGTTTTTCACTGACGTGTAAAAAACGCATATGTCCCTCCATGTGCCGTCATTCACGGCACACGTCGGTTGTCCATGTGCAATCCGTGATACATGATCCGTTATCCGTGATTGCACATGGACATATACTCACCTGTCCCCACTCCTGCAGTCGATGGTACTGAACTCTTTGGCATTGCTGTGTTTCCGGCTGGCGCTGACCTCCGCTGCTGTTACTTCCAGGTCGTGGCTGCATACATGAATATGCATGCCAGTAATGAGCTGGCTCTGAAGCAGAGCCAGCAGAGGTCAGAGACAAGCAGCGCTGGAAAAGTTGAGTTAAAAATGTTTTTTATTTTCAATGTCCGTGTTTTTCTGGTACGTGTTTCACAGATCACACCATAGTGTGGTCGATGGGACATCAGTGATGCCAGAAAAAAACAAACATGTCTCTATGCGGCAATCATGGACACACATGTATGCCGCATGGAAACACAGTCAGTGAAAAATCACTGATGTGTGCGCAGACCCATTGATTATAATGGGTCTGCGTATGTCCGTGATTCTGGTATGTATAAAAACTAGCACATACGTACCAGAATCACTGACATCTGAAACAGGCCTTAAATTGCGTAACGACATCAATGTCAAGGTGCATATAACCACCGATATGAATGGGCATGGATGGTAAAGCTAGAGATGAGTGATCCTGATCAGTAAATTTCGGAAAATGTTCAAATTGTACTTTGTTCGGCTGGATCGGATCAGGATCACACATCCAAGCATTTACCGCAAAAGTCGTCGATCTTGCCAAGGATTGGTAATTGATTGGATGTCAAAAACCGTCCTCTTCCTGCCCATAACAGCCATGTCAGGTATTGGCATGGCTATGATTGTCCACTATAAAAAAAGGACACAAAAGGGTTAAAGTTACTTACCACGTCTCGCTGCTGCAGCACTACTTCCGAGTTCTTTAATTATCACTAATGCATATTCACTGCTTTCCCCTTCTACAGACATCTGTAATTAGCTGGCATTTGACCATGCCCCCACCATCTGAGACAGTGTCTGTGATTGGTTGGAATCACACACGTATTGTTCTTATACTGGTGATAAGTAAATAAATAAATAAAACAATTGGCTTAGGGTCCCCCTTATATATTCATACCCAGCACAGATAAAGCTTACAACTACAGACTGCAGCCCCCAACCGTGCGTTTATCTTGGCTGTGTATTCAAAACAAGAGGAACCACATGTGGCTATTTGAAAAAAAAAAAAATATATATATATATATATATATATACATACAGTACAGACCAAACGTTTGGACACACCTTCTCATCTCTAGAACAATTATTAAGAGGAGACTTTGTGCAGCAGGCCTTCATGGTAAAATAGCTGCTAGGAAACCACTGCTAAGGACAGGCAACAAGCAGAAGAGACTTGTTTGGGCTAAAGAATACAAGGAATGGACATTAGACCAGTGGAAATCTGTGCTTTGGTCTGATGAGTCAGAATTTGAGATCTTTGGATCCAACCACCGTGTCTTTGTAGAAAAGGTGAACAGATGGACTCTACATGCCTGGTTCCCACCGTGAAGCATGGAGGAGGAGGTGTGACGGTGTGGGGTTGCTTTGCTGGTGACTCTGTTGGTGATTTATTCAAAATTGAAGGCATACTAAACGAGCATGGCTACCACAGCACCTTGCAGCGCCATGCTATTTCATCCAGTTTGCGTTTAGTTGGACCATCATTTATCCATCATTTATCCAGGCTGTGTAAGGGCTATTTGACTAAAAAGGAGAGTGATGGGGTGCTACGCCAGATGAACTGGCCTCCACAGTCACCAAACCTGAACCCAATCGAGATGGTTTGGGGTGAGCTGGACTGCAGAGTGAAGGCAAAAGGGTCAACAAGTGCTAAGCATTTCTGGGAACTCCTTCAAGACTGTTGGAAAACCATTTCCGGTGACTACCTCTTGAAGGTCATCAAGAGAATGCCAAGAGTGTGCAGAGCAGTAATCAAAGCAAAAGGTGGATACTTTGAAAAACCTAGAATACAGTTAGGTCCAGAAATATTTGGACAGTGACACAAGTTTTGTTATTTTAGCTGTTTACAAAAACATGTTCAGAAATACAATTATATATATAATATGGGCTGAAAGTGCACACTCCCAGCTGCAATATGAGAGTTTTCACATCCAAATCGGAGAAAGGGTTTAGGAATCATAGCTCTGTAATGCATAGCCTCCTCTTTTTAAAGGGACCAAAAGTAATTGGACAAGGGACTCTAAGGGCTGCAATTAACTCTGAAGGCGTCTCCCTCGTTAACCTGTAATCAATGAAGTAGTTAAAAGGTCTGGGGTTGATTACAGGTGTGTGGTTTTGCATTTGGAAGCTGTTGCTGTGACCAGACAACATGCGGTCTAAGGAACTCTCAATTGAGGTGAAGCAGAACATCCTGAGGCTGAAAAAAAAGAAAAAATCCATCAGAGAGATAGCAGACATGCTTGGAGTAGCAAAATCAACAGTCGGGTACATTCTGAGAAAAAAGGAATTGACTGGTGAGCTTGAAAACTCAAAAAGGCCTGGGCGTCCATGGATGACAACAGTGGTGGATGATCACCGCATACTTTCTTTGGTGAAGAAGAACCCGTTCACAACATCAACTGAAGTCCAGAACACTCTCAGTGAAGTAGGTGTATCTGTCTCTAAGTCAACAGTAAAGAGAAGACTCCATGAAAGTAAATACAAAGGGTTCACATCTAGATGCAAAGCATTCATCAATTCCAAAAATAGACAGGCCAGAGTTAAATTTGCTGAAAAACACCTCATGACGCTAGCTCAGTTCTGGAAAAGTATTCTATGGACAGATGAGACAAAGATCAACCTGTACCAGAATGATGGGAAGACAAAAGTTTGGAGAAGAAAGGGAACAGCACATGATCCAAGGCACACCACATCCTCTGTAAAACATGGTGGAGGCAACATGATGGCATGGGCATGCATGGCTTTCAATGGCACTGGGTCACTTGTGTTTATTGATGACATAACAGCAGACAAGAGTAGCTGGATGAATTCTGAAGTGTATCGGGATATACTTTCAGCCCAGATTCAGCCAAATGCCGCAAAGTTGATCGGACGGCGCTTCATAGTACAGATGGACAATGACCCCAAGCATACAGGCAAAGCTACCCAGGAGGTCATGAGTGCAAAAAAGTGGAACATTCTGCAATGGCCAAGTCAATCACCAGATCTTAACCCAATTGAGCATGCATTTCACTTGCTCAAATCCAGACTTAAGACAGAAAGACCCACAAACAAGCAAGACCTGAAGGCTGCGGCTGTAAAGGCCTGGCAAAGCATTAAGAAGGAGGAAACCCAGCGTTTGGTGATGTCCATGGGTTCCAGACTTAAGGCAGTGATTGCCTCCAAAGGATTCGCAACAAAATATTGAAAATAAAAATATTTTGTTTGGGTTTGGTTTATTTGTCCAATTACTTTTGACCTCCTAAAATGTGGAGTGTTTGTAAAGAAATGTGTACAATTCCTACAATTTCTATCAGATATTTTTGTTCAAACCTTCAAATTAAACGTTACAATCTGCACTTGAATTCTGTTGTCGAGATTTCATTTCAAATCCAATGTGGTGGCATGCAGAGCCCAACTCGCGAAAATTGTGTCACTGTCCAAATATTTCTGGACCTAACTGTATAAGACATATTTTCAGTTGTTTCACACTTTTTTAAGTATTTCATTTCACATGTTTTCATTCATAGTTTTGATGTCTTCAATGTGAATCTACAATTTTTAGAGTCATGAAAATAAAGAAATAAAGAAAACTCTTTGAATGAGAAGGCGTGTCCGAACTTTTGGTCTGTACTGTATATACTGTATATATTTAAAAAAATAAATTAAAAAATCAGTGTGCAGTTTCCCCCAATTTTTATACCCAGGCATAATAAAGTTTGACAGCGGGGATCTGGTATTCTCAGGCTTGGGAGTCCCATGCTTATTGGGGCTTATTATATATAGCCCCAGCCTAAAAATATCAGTCTGCAGCCTCCCAGAATTGTTGCATCCATTAGATGAGACAGTCCCAGAGCTTTACCTGGCTTTTCTGGATTGCCCTGGTGCGATGGCAATTAGGGTAATATAAGAGGTTAATGTCAGTCCACAGCTGCCACAAAGCCCTGGATTAGTGATGGCTAGGATCTATGAGACCCCCTACTAATCCTATAAGTAAAAAGATATAAACACAAACACCGAAAAAATATTTATTTAAAAAAATAGAAAAAACACCATTTTCACAAATTTTTTGTCCGCTAAAACACCCAGGTCCTACATAATCCACAATACAAAGTCCCACGATGCTTCTAGCTGTGCTACATCTGAATTTGCAGAGAACCCCATAGGACATAACTGATAACTGCCTGCTGTGAGTGTGACGCCCCAGGGTCTGTGGGGTACTCGGTCCCAGGCAAGTGGTGCACAGGAAGGACAGTCGTGGTCGCGGCCGATGACCCCCTCCATGACCCTGGGGGTTGCTCCGATAAAAAGGGTGAAAAATAAAGAGAAATGAAACAAAAGAAAAGAAAAGTTTTCGACTATGCCACTTGCTGTGTGTGGCCAGGTTAATGAAGCCGCCACTGCAGGGTCCTGCTGGGGTCTGGTGGAGTAATGCAGCTTAGGTGTTTTGGGACCTCCACAAGCAGGGCTAGGCCCCAGCAATGGATGATGAAGGGGCTATAGTAGGGGACAGTCAGTGTATGTGTATGGAGGCGAAAAGGAAACAGTCCACACCGGTATTGCAGTTTCAACTTGCCTTTTTTTAATTTGGCTTGCTCTGGCTTGGTACCTTGACCTGGTGCCGGTCTCAGGTCTTCCCACTCCCCCTGTTTTCCATGCCAGCTGTGACCTGAGGTAGCCGTCCTCTATGCACACTTGTTGATTTTGGGCTCCCGTGGCTTAGAGCTTCTGGGGGAGCCCCTCCGTTTCAGTCTTGGTCCTATTGCAGGCAGCCTGGACTATTTAATGGGTGGACTTCTGTCCCTCATCCCAGGTCCCCTCTTTCCTGCTGATGCTTCACACTCTTTGGTTGGTAAGGGACTCTGGAGATCCCCTCACCTGGCATATTTAACAGTTGACCATAAAGTGTCACGCTGTTGTAGGGTCTGCACCCCGCCTTGTGCTGAATCCTGTGAGCCTTGGTTCCGTACTTCCACAGGCACCCCGTGGTTCCTGGAGGCTTATACTTCCACAGGTCCCTCGCGGTTCCTGGAGTCCCAGTTTCTTACTCCACAGTCCTTATCTCTTTTACAGCGTCCCGTTCTTACTTTAGGTCTTTACACCTTTCCTTCTTTACTTCACTCCTCACTCCTTCACTGCTTATTCTCCTCACTCCTTCACTTCCTACTCTCCTCATCTCTTCTTCCCACCAACTTCCCAACTGACCACTTGCCTCGCCCCTTGCTGGGTCGCTCCCTACAGATTGGGTGGCAATTAGCAAATAAGTGCCCATCCCTATTAGCTTTTGCTAGGCAGTCTCCCAGTCTGGAATTGGCGTTATGTATGTGGCCTGAGGGTGCTGCTGTGTTGACTGGCATGTATATTCCGGGGTTTGGGTTTCCACAGGTTACATTTTGTGGCACTTGATACATCAACATGACCTTCAGGTAGAGACAGAGCAGCGCAATCAGTGGTGACATCACTCAAGTTATTTGTGGTCACAGCGGAAAGCAGGTAACCTGACCTCAGAAGACCTCAATGAACTTTCACTTAGTTCACAAACGTGCATCTCCTGGTAGAAAACTGCGTTTTTTGCCAAGAGTGTCAGATATGGTGCTAACATTTCTACAGCTCAATCCTGCACCCAATCTACACTTCGTGACAAAAAAAGTCATCACTACATGTGGTATGATGTGGTAGTGATGCAATATGTTGCCAGGAGGTGTAGATTGGGTGCAGAAAATGGTGTAAAAATGTCATCATCAAATCTGCATCTCTTTGAAAAAAATGTACAAAAATGGTTTTGATGCCATTTTGGTATAGTTTTCTTTCAGGAGGTGCAAATTTGGTGCTTATATCTGGTGCAGACATTTCAGCACCGAATTTGCACCTCCTGGAAGAAAACTGCACCAAAACGCATTCAAAACCATTTTTGTGCATTCTTTTGTGACATCCATGTGCTGCTTGTCGGATATCTATTTGACATCCGTGTGGCATTCGTTTTTCAAATCACCCCCTGGTGATGTCTTGTTCCAGAAGGTGTGATGGACCCTGTGGGGAGTGACTGCAATGCCAGCCCCTGTGATACCATACTTGAGACACCGCTCAAATGAAATGTCACAGGAAGTGGAGTAAAAAAAACACCTTTAGGGATTAGATAGATAGGGGAGAAATGTAGAGAATTGTATAAAGATAATTACAAAAGTGATTAGGTGTAAAGATAAATAGTTTGAAAATACATTTTAGATGTCGGACCACCCCTTTATAGTAATTATGAAACTTTATTTGGCAACTGCCCAGTGGGTCCTGGTCACCTTGTTACCTTGTCACCTTGTACCATAGGCTGTTTTTTTTCCAATAATAACTATTATACAATTTCAACTATTGTTATCTGTAAAACATTAAAACAGATTTCTATGAAAAAGGGAATGATTAAATCAGCAATAAAATCCTAATAACAATTTCTCTTTAAGCTAACTTTCTTGTGTGTAAAGCTATATTTACACTGAAATATTATTAGTGTTCATTATTAAGAATGCTCATTTTACAATAGGCTTTCAATGTAGACAGGCTGCCAATCATCCGATGAGTGAGCAAAATGCTTGTCCTTCAAGTGAAAGATCTTTTTTGCAGAGCATCATTATGCGTGAACAAAATTCACACTGCTGGGTATTATAGCAGACTATATGCACTAAACAATCTATCACAGATCATTCAGGCTCATCGTTTACTGCGGTCTGGTTGGGTAAACGTGCTATTAAAGGACCATTGATCAAAAATGTTTAGTGCTGTTTGTCCATGAAAAGAGACCCTGAGAAGTTGAAGCTTTCTCTCTTTTCAGGTATGAGTGCACGCTGCAGATTAGGTGCAGACATATTCAGCACCAAACAATGCACTGTATGGCAGAAAAACACACCAAAAAAATGCATTGCTTTTTTGGTGTATTTTTTGGTTCGTTTTGTGCCATGCGTTTTATTTTAGTGAAATCATTGGCTGGACAGGCTTAAAAATGGAGGAAAAATACACACCAACTAATGCCATGCTGCTTCTTTTTTCGGCACCAAAAATTGGTAGGAAACAAGAAGCAACATACGCATAGCACATTAGAATTCTCATTGACTTTGCTGGCATATGGATTGACATGCATATTTTGGGCAACAATCTGCATGATAAACTGCACCAAATTTGCATAAAAAAACGCACTTGCGCACACACCCTAAAACCACTTCATCACCTTGGATGTACTGCTATGTCCAGGGTCATCTCCTTGCCTTTAATCTGGGCTCTCACACTAAGGCCTGTTTCACACGTCAATAAAAAACACAGACATTTTTCACTGATGTGTAAAAACGCATATGTCTCTCCATGTGCCATAATTCATGGCACACGTGGGTTGTCCATGTGCAATCCGTGATATGTGATCCGTCATCCATGATTGCATATGGCAATAAACTCAGCTATCCCCGATCCTGCTTTCCATGGTGCTGAACTCTTCAGCTCTGCTGTTTTTCCGGCCACTGCTACAGCTATTTCCTGGTTGCGGTGTCATGTATAAAGGCATATGCATGACCCTAACGAGCCGGCTCGGAAACAGCAGCAAAGTGAGGCCGGAGACAACTTCGCTGGAGAAGGTGAGTATAAAATGCTTTTTACTTTCAATGCCCGTATTTTTCTGGTACATGTTTCACGGATCACACCATAGTCCGTGTGGTCCGTGGGACATCAGTGATACCAGAAAAAATGGACATGTCTCCATGCGGAGCACACGGACACGTGTGTTTGCCGCACGGAAAAAATTCCAAGTGCAGTGAAATTGCATGATAGTTTTTGGGGTCTTTAATTAGTTTTTTTGGGTATTTCATTCACTCTGTTCACTATATAGTAAAACTGCTGTGTCAGTATGATGCTTCATGTTGGTACAAGTTCGTTGGTACATACTGTATATATTTTTTCTTTTTTTTAAGGGGTGAAAAAAGTTTTTCACCCAAAAATAGCACTTTTGTAGCCATCTTCCGAGACCAGTAGCGTTCTCAATTTTAATGATCTCAGGCACGGTGATGGCTAATTTTTTGCGTTGTGAGTTGGTGTTTTTAACTATACCATTTTTGCATAAATGCAACGTTTTGATCACCAGTTATTGCATTTGAATGCAATGTTGCGGCAACAAAAAATGTAATTTTGGTGTTTCAAATTTTTTTATGCCTACACCGTGTAACAATCAGATGAATTGATTTTATATTTTGATACATAGGGCATTTTTTAATGCGTGATACCAAATATTTGTATTTTTTTTATTTTATTTTCAAGGAGGCATAAGGGGAGTGATTTAAACATTTAGAGTTTTTTATTTTTTGATATTTTTAAAAACTTTTTTTACTTTTTCTATTGATTTTACTAATCACTTAGGGGGCATTATGACTATGCAGTCCGATTGTTTATGCTAATCGGAACAATTCTGCAGCATAGCTCTGATCAGCAGAAAAGCAGCGTTCCTGTGAGAGACGGCGCTCTATCAGCTGTCACAGGAAATATGTCATAGTAGCATCAGAGTTCATCAGCTGACTCCACGCTACCATGGCAACCCATTGGCACCCCAAGATTACCTCGATGCAGTTAAAACATCCCATCTACTAAAAATGGTATCAGTATTAATCTTAGTTTAGAGCACAAAAAATATGCCATCCCACATACTCAGATCGTGAACAAAAATGAAAATGTTGTGGGTCTCTGAAAAGGGCCCAAAAAACTACATTTGTTTGTTACAAACTTTAGATTTTTTTTTTTCGCCAATTAAATAAAAGAAAAACTATACATATTTAATATCTACGTACTTGTACTGATCTGTTGATTCATATTGCCAGGTACGTTTTACCTTATTGTGGACATGGTAAATTTTAAAAAAAAGCAATTGTGGAATTGCCCTTTTTTTGTGATTTTACCACTCTTGGAATTTTGGAATTTATTCCCATTTTCCGGTAAACTATATGGTAAAATTAATGGTTTCATTCAAAAGTACAATTTGACCTGCAAAAAACAAGTCCTCATACGGTTATGTTGACAGAAAAATAAAAAAAGTTTAAGCTTTAGGAAGAAGGAGAAGAAAAAACAAAACTGAAAAACAGAAAATCGCCAGGTGGTTAAGGGGTTAATGTGCAATTGTCTAAATTACGACTTTGCTTCAAGCAGTCATATGAGTAACAGGTATGACTTAGTTAAGTTCACTGCATATACAGTGTGTTCACCCATATCCTGTCCACCGCCATTAACTTGAGAACGGCGGCAGCTATAGGAATAGAAGTGGTGTCTAGGTATAGTAAAGTAGCCAATGCGCTACACAATGAAACCACCTATAGCGCCACCTGGTGGAAAACAACGGAGGTAGCATTTTAATCTCGAAAACGGAACGAGATAAAGAAAAAAAGTGAATTACACAGTTGTAGGGCATCATCAATTCAATACGAATCAACACTTTGTATACAGAAATGCTATGATATGAACCCATGACCCCCCCAAAACATTGAATGCTGGTCACACATATGGCGCTCATTTAACTTTGATGTTCAAAAAAAGGCCACCGTCAGCTGCAATGCACATCTGGACTCTGGACAGCATACTGTATCTTGCTGCACGTTGCACAATGTGGTAGGTGACACGTTTGCACAAGCATCTGTAATACGTTGTCGTAGGTCCTACAATGTTGGTAGAGGAGTCGCATACACCTGCTGTTTGATGTGACCTAACAGAAAGAAGTCCAATGGGGTCAGGTTAGGTGAGTGTGGAGGCCAATCCACGCAGCCACCATACCCAATGACTTGTAGGAAGGTCTCAATGAGGTATCGCTTCAGGTCCGCAGCCTTGTGAGTTTTACACGTTCTAATCATAGCATTTCTGTATACAAAGTGTTGATTCGTATTGAATTGATGATGCCCTACAACTTTGTAATTCACTTTTTCTCTGTATCTCGTTCCGTTTTCGAGATAAAAATGCTAACTCCGTTGTTTTCCACCAGGTGGCGCTATAGGTGGTTTCATTGCATAGTGAATGGCTACTTTACTATACCAAGACACCCCTTCTATGCCTAAAGGATATGGGTGGACACACTGTAGATTTACCAAACAACCAGATAGAGCTATCTAAGGGCTTGTACAGATTATCATATGTAACGGACATCTACTATCTGATTATTTATCTGATAGCACACTGACCCATATTATTCAATGAGGCAGTGCAGATGAGCATTTTTTTTAAATTACAGAATGCTGCATTTTGACTCTGAAATTGGATGAAACTGACCCATTCAAGCATATGGGTGCGAGAAAAATATTGGATACCGCAGACGGCAACTGAACTTTATGGATAAATTGCAATTCGGTAATATAAGATACTATAAATGGTCCTGTATATGATTATTATTTCCTACTGAAAAAAAACAAACAGATTGTACACAAACTGCCACAAATGACAAGCGAGAGAAAAAATCATCTCACTTTTCTAGAAGAAAAGTGGACCACTTTTTAAGACTGTTGTGTGAACCTAGCCTAATGGAAAGCAGAGCTAAAATGTCAATAGCATATAGATTATTAGGTAAAATCGGTTAGACATCCACATTAAAACTGTAGTCTGCAGAAGTCACTGCTGTATGCAAGCACTGTGCCAATCTACAGAGTTAGGGTACAGTTCCACTTATGCATAGCTTCCGATGCAAGAACATTGGAAGTGATATGCTAATGACCCTCTGCTGCGAGCGTCAGCCAAGGGTCATGCGAGAAGAGGGAGGGAGCGCTTTCTCCCCATCTCCTCCGTGGCCTGTCTCTGCATAGAGCGCACTGCAGTTGGATGACATGCGAGTGCAGTGCGATGTTTAACACGCTCCTTGTATGCAGGAGTGGGAGCTGAGAATCGCTGCCAAACGCAGCATGCTGCTATTCATTTCTCAGGCCGATATGGCATGAGAAATCAATCGCAGATGGACACTGCCCCATAGTTTTGCACTGGTGCGAGTGCAGTCCAATGTTTTATCGGATTGCACTCACCCCTGCAAAACACAAGTGGAACTGAGCCCTTATTCATGTTTTCACGAACTTCCAATGTCAAGTTTAGTAAATATCTCCAACTGATTTTATCATGCAGAATGTTAAGCATGTTGTTACATGGACAATTGTTTCAGGTGTATGATTATTTTTTTATTAAAAAGGACCATTTATTGCTGTAACATATAGTTAAACCCAATAATTGCTCCCAAAACATAATAAACCTTGTAAATAGAGACAAACATAATGGGAGTAATGTGCTCCTATCCTAAAAGCCTACATGTAGCTGAAGCAATTTATGATTTCAATAAAATGTTTTGTGCATAGAAATGGAATCCGTAAACTGTCACTCTGTGGAAGTTAAAAGCTTTTTTTGAACTTGTGGTTGAATCAAGCCAATTCAAAATGTCATCTTTTACACACATCAAATCCCAAAGCAAAAGGGAGCTCAGCGATGATGATTCCCTTTAACATTTAATGGGTTGCTGAGGTTGCATATTGCTCAGAAGCATAACTTAAGCTGAGAAAATATAACTAGAAAAGGGAGCTCAGCAGTAAAGAAGTTCTCAATCAGCCTTATGTTACCTATGATAAAAAAAAGCTGTCACATAACAAGGCCTAGGATATATAAGGATTAGGCTTGAAGAATGCAATCACTGCTTATGAAAAAGAACTCACCATGGTTTGTTTACATTTAAATATTGTACCAAAATGTACTGTATTAAGTAACAATGTAATGAAATTAAGATGACAAATTTCATAGCTGTTACATTGTTATATAGTTACATAACTTTTCTGTCTATTGATTGATGCTATAGAAGCTAGATTAACATTATTTTGATAACATCCTTGAGCAGTTTAGTTAAATTTCACGCCACCATTCATGCATTTTAAAACCAACGCCATACATTTGAGAAACTAAAGGGGGCTTTACACGCAACGACATCGCTAACGAGATGTCGTTGGGGGTCACGGAATTCGTGACGCACATCGGGCCTTGGTAGTGACGTCATTGCCTGTGACACGTACCAGCGACTGCTAACGATGCAAATTACTCCCCAATTCATTGATTGTTGACACATCGTCCATTTCCCAAATGTCATTCCTTGTTCTGGACACAGGTTGTTCATCATTCCTGAGGCAGCACACATCGCTACGTGTGACACTCCAGGAAAGACGAACAACACCGTACCTGCGTCCTCCGTCAATGAGGTGGGCGTGACTTCCATGTGGCTGCTCTCCACCCCTCCGCTTCTATTGGACGCCTGCCGGGTGGCGTCGCTGTGACGCTGCACGAACCGTCCCCTTAAAAAAGAGACTGTTTGCCGGCCACAGCGACGTCACTAGGAAGGTAAGTATGTGTGACGGGTCCTAGCTGCATTGTGCGCCACAGGCAGCGATTTGCCTGTGACGCACAAACGACAGGGGCGGGTGCTTTCATGAGTGACATTGATTCGCTAGCGATGTCACTGCATTTAAAGCAGCCTTAATTCTTAATAATACTTTACTTTCCATATGACACCAAACTTCCTAATATATTCTCTCCTTAGATTTGTAAGCATGATACTTTGAAATCTACCAAGCTTAAAGGGTTCTTTATAAGTTGTGTCTTGAGCAGCACACAGCTTTCCAGTCTTCGTTCTTGCTTGTTGCAGGGGAGGCAGGCACTCACCCTTGAGTGACAGTTCTGGTTCTTTACCTTTGTCCTACTGCTGAGCTTATACTACTGTGGCACCTTAATATACTTTAGGCGTGTTCTGTAGTCTACACTGTTATTGTATTTGGATATAAAGATAGCAGAGTCTTTGAGTATGGCTCAATAAGGGGAGGGTTATTTTTCAGAAGCTGACATGGGGATGAGTAGATACCTTTTCTATAGAAACAAATAAGTTGAGGAGAGTTTAAGCATTAACTATTCTGTGTGAAATGTACTGTGCATACTGGGCCAGGTTCTGGTGTTTTTTTCTTTGGCAATTAGCTGTTCACTATGTAAGATAAAAGCTTTCATAGCAGAAAAATAATGGCAGACATACGTATAGAGGAAATTGTAAGCAATGTTCTCATTTTTATACTGTTTAACTATTTTTGTAAACATGTATTTTCCTAAAGCATTCTTGTAGCCTTTTGACAATGTTTAGATTGCATTAGGATCCATTCCAAAGAAGGGATTTGCATTTTGTTTACCACTAGGCATGTTTCAAAACCTCTTTAGGCTATGTGCGCACAGTGCATTTTTCGCGGCGTTTTTGCGCTTTTTTCGGGTGCGTTTTTGGCCTCAAAACTGCATGACTTTGCTTCCCCAGCAAAGTCTATGAGTTTTCATTTTTGCTGTCCGCACACAACTGTTTTTTTAAGCTGCGTTTTTGAGCTTGGAAAAAAAAAATGGACGTTGGATGTTGATCTATAATTTTATTCAGATGTGTCTTGAAGTCATTCGACATGGTGGTGGTGTTATTAGTACAGATTGTTTATACAGCACTGTAGTATTCTGCTTTACAGATGTGATCCTCACTGTCCCCATTGGGGCTAATCATCTAAATTCCCTATCAGTATGTCTTTGGAATTTGGAAGGAAACCGGATGAACTCGGAGGAAACCCACACAAACACTGGGAGAACATACAAACTCACAGCAGATGTTGGTGGGATATCAATCTAGGTACACAGTGCTGTAAGTTCTCCCACCTTCTTAGACTTTTCATTTGCCAGTGTAAATAATTGGAATTTCAACTCCTATTACAGTCCTAATCTGATAAGTCATAGGCTTATTATTTTTGAAGGGAGGTATTTTGATGTTTTAGCCAGAACATGCCAACTAAAGGCCACTTTACACACAGCGAGATCGCTAGCGATGTCGCTGCTGAAAGCACCCGTCTGCGTCGGTTGTGCATCATGGGCAAATCGCTGCCCATGGCGCACAACATCGCTAATACCCTTCACACATACTTACCTTCCTAGTGACGTCGCAGTGGCCGGTGACCCGCCTCTTTTCTAAGGGGGCGGTTCGTACGGCGTCACAGCGGCATCACTAAGCGACCGCCCAACAGAAGCGGAGGGGCGGAGATGAGCTGCAGTAACATCCCACCCACCTCCTTCCTTCCTCATTGCCGGCGACCGCAGGTACGAGGTTGTTCCTCGTTCCTGCGGTGTCCCACATAGCGATGTGTGCTGCCGCAGGAATGATGAACAACATCGTACTTGCAGCAGCAACGATATTTGAGATTAGAACATGTCAAAAATCAACGATCTGGTGAGTATTTTTGATCGTTAGCGGTCGTTCGTACGTTTCACATGCAACGACATCGCTAACGAGGCCGGATGTGCGTCACGAATTCTGTGACCCCAAGGACATCTCGTTAGTGATGTCTTGCGTGTAAAGCCCCCTTAACTCTGATTTGCACTTTCAAATCTCTGGTTCCATACAACTATTGTTTATATACATCCTCAATGTTGAATTTGCAACAAGAAAAAAAAATCATGAATTTCTTAAAAATGCAGGATCAATAGACATGCTATCAGCAGGCAAATAATGAAAATATGGAAAAAAAATTGAAAACATCCCAACTTATTCAGCTACATGCAGAATAACAAACTACACACCTTGGCATATTAAAGAGGCTATCAACCTCTTAAAGACCAAGGAATTTTTTGGTTTTGCACTTTTATTCTTTTCTCTCAAGAACTATTTTTTATTTTTCCATCTACATAGACATATGAGGATCAAGCTATTGCTTTGGATGATAACATTCATTTTGCCGTACAGTGTAGTAAAAATGGAAAAAAATTTCCAAGTGAGTGGAATGGTAAAAAAAACACAATTCAGCCATTGTTTTGTGGGTTTTGTTCTACGAAGGTTTTTTTGCAGTAAAAAGTATGTGATCCAGAACAGTATGACTATAGTGATACTAAAGATACATTTTGTTTTGCTTTGTGTCCCTATTTTCTTAGATCTGTAACATTTTAATTGCTCTGATGGGGCTGAGGGCTTGTTTTTTGTCTGGTGTGCTCTGATTTTTTTATTGACGTTAATTTTGTGCATTGATTGCTTGTTATAATAGTTTCACATGTAGGAGACGAGAATTAAAAAATGCAATTCTATCACTCTGATTATTTTTTTTCTCTCTACGACGTTTACCAATTGAGTTAAATAATTAAACATTTTAACAGATCAAACTTTTATGAATACCATATTTGATTATTTTTTATTCCTGTTTCTAAATGGAGGAAAAGCAATGTTATTCTATATACGTACATGTATATATATTATTTTATTTACTTTTTGGTCCACGTAATAAGGATTAAATGTAATCATTTGTTCGCTTATACTATACAACAGTATTGCAGTATACAGTGATAGAGAAATCATCCGTCTTCTAAGGAGCTCAGCCTATGGTCTTGTTGAAGGAGAGCTGTGGCTATCAGAGACAGTTACCTTTTCTTTTCAATGTTTATCCCCTCCCTCTGTTAGAATTAGCAAAAGTATTATACAAACGATTCACCTTGTTGCAGGACCTGTGTGAGGTCATACCCATGTGACCTGGTATCCAGCTTTGTTGGCTGAGGCCCCGCCCCTTCTGGTCACTGGGTATGACCTCACACAGGTCCTGCAGCAGACAAAGTGAATCGTTTGTATAATACTAATGCTAAATCTAACAGATCAGGCGAGAAAACTGTGGAGGAGACAAGCGCAAAAATAGGGTCTTATCTGGTGGATGAGGGGATACACATATAGAGACAGGTACTCACCTGTTCTGGTTGTGACAGGCACAACTCCTATGTAAGCATATAGGCAGATTATGCGGTAGTGGTCAGCAGCAGCCCCGATGGAGGAAATGTAGATCACAAGATGGCTGAGAGAAAACCGGGTTGAATGCTGCGCTAGAAAACCACGATTCCAATGGATATAATAAAATCCTTTCCTTTATTGGCACGAGTTAACGCGTTTCGAAGGCATAACCCCGGGTTATGCCTTCGAAACGCGTTGACTCGTGCCAATAAAGGAAAGGATTTTATTATATCCATTGGAATCGTGGTTTTCTAGCGCAGCATTCAACCCGGTTTTCTCTCAGCCATCTTGTAAATCTAACAGAGGGAGAGGATAACTATGAATATATTATCTGCTCCATTGCAACTGCCACTCGCAGCTAATTTTATAAACTTTGCTTTTTTGGATTTCAAAACCTAAACATCCAAGCTGACTGCTACATTTATATATTTCACATGGACTCACCTGTCCTGCGACCGTCGCTCTAGCCGGCGACCCGCCTCCTTGTTAAGGAGGCGGGTCGTGTGGCGTCACTACGACGTCACACGGCAGGCGGCCAATAGGAGCGGAGGGGCGGAGATGAGCAGGATGTAAACATCCCGCCCACCTCCTTCCTTCCGCATATCCTAAGGAAGCCGCAGTGACGCCGGTAGGAGATGTTCCTCGCTCCTGCGGCTTCACACACAGCGATGTGTGCTGCCTCAGGAGCGAGGAACAACATCGGACTGTCGCGTCAGCATAATTATGGATTACGCCGACGCTGCACCGATGACGCTTTTGCGCTCGTTAATCGTATCATCGAGCCTTTACACACTACGATGTTGCATGCGATGCCAGAAGTGCGTCATTTTCAATTTGACCCCACTGACATCGCACCTGCGATGTCGCAGTGTGCAAAGCCCGCCTTAGTCTTAAAGATCTGTGAGCTCTTATCAATTCAATTGTGCATGAATCTTCTGGGCGGAGAATTTAGAGAATATTTCCTGGAGGGCGGTACTCACAGGTTCTGCTGTGATGGATTTTGGGATGCCTTCGTAATCTATTTTTATGATCTTCCAGAATACTATAGATTTGATTAACATGTTGCTCTTGTGATTGCAGATATGTTAAAGAGGAGTTAGCTTGCTGTAACAGATTGTGTAGATTCTAGTGCTTCTACCCTGTGTCCTATCTGGGCAATGTCTTGTTTAATTTCTGTAAGGTCTTTCATTACAGGCACCATTGTTTTGGCCTAGATGCACGTAATTAAGGCTCTAGAAATTGGTTCTTTCTGAAAACCGTTTCCCTCTGAATAGCTCTCTCCATCAGAGTCAGAATCTTCTCCTGCTTATCCTGGATAGCTGGTCTGGAGGTAGAGGGCCATCAAACTTTGGTTATGCATATGTTTTTTTAAGGAATTTGTCCACGTCTGCCTCCGTGGTCAATGTCGACAGTCTTGCGGTGGCTCCTGCTGCCTTGTTATCAATTTTCAACATTGAATCTTCTGCTGGACAGTTTCTTTAAATGGATAAACACCTGTCATGTCCCCCTAGCTTTGTGGGTAGGGTTTATTCCATCTCAAGTGGAGCAGGATGATATGTGGGTTGGATACTGGATCTTGGACCCAGGGTGTTGAGCGGGAGTTATGGTGCCTTCATGGGACAACAGCCCTAGTTATGCCCCTGCAGATGGTAGCTGAGGCAGTTCAGTAAGGAGAGCACGGGGTCAAGTTGGACTCAGGTTGGGATAGGGTGGAACAGATGTCGCTCCGTTCTGATGCCAGTGACAGGCGGTCCCACGCTGTAATCCAGCTCCACAAATTGAATCCCATAAAAGTGAGGGGCAGTGGAGCAGTCCACAACTGCTCCAGGACCCAGGTGCAGCGGATTCAATGTTTGCAGGGCTCTTATTTGTGGGCCCCCATAAAAGGATGCCTTTAGGGTCAGGAGTATCTGCACTTTAGACCCATCTATGCTAGAGGATCACCAAAAGGGGGGGAGGGGAGGACAGATGGATGCTGCAGTGCTCCCCCTTGCACTTACCGAATCGTAGAGGCCAAAGAGGGGGTGGGGTTTTACTCCAGACCGGGTGACTTGTGCAGTGATGTCTGGGCTTGGTGGCGATGGGGGGACCCCCATCTAGGCAGGTTAACCACTTTCCAGTCTACAGCAGCCACCAGGTATGTGTGGAAAAGGGAGCGCGATGTTCTGCACCCCACACTGTTCAGCCACAGCCTTGCAGGATGTCCGGTTGCAGCTCCATTAGATGCAACAAGTCCGGTACTTCACTCATCTCTTACCGATTGCCCTTGTGCGGTGGCAATCGGGGTAATAGCAGGGGATAACAGCCCACAGCTGCCACTAAGCCCTAGATTAGTAATTGTAGGCGTATGAGACTATATGAGGACCGGACTCTGGACCAAAACCGGATTTTAAAAAAACATATAACACGGACCCGCTGGTCCCAGTTATTTGAGAGTCTGCTCATCACTAGTCCCAATGTATTTTTCAAACAGCATGACAAAGGCATTTGATTTTTTTTAATCCACCTTAATCTAGTTTGCTATCTAACTTTGTTTTTTGTTTGCCATTTTGTTTGGCAAATTTGGTTCAAGCTTTATGATCGACATATTTGCTTTTACTGGCTCCATTTAACCATCTGAAGCCTAATGCATGTAATTTTATTTACCAACAGTACCAACAGGGTGCTATCCTCTTTATATTTTTTCATAACTGTATAAGAAAACATAGCAGAATAAATGTTTCTATATAGAGAAACACCACTAAAAGATGCCATGGTATACTTTTTTTTACAATGTCAAGCTTTGGGTGACTTATGCCATTTTCATATCTGTACCCTTGCATACTTTTAACCCCTGGTCCCTCGCTGAGTCAAGGTATTGATAATTATAATTGGTAATGTTAAAAGTGCAAACAAGTTAAAGGTAGGTAAGAAGAATCATTTGTCCTCTCATGTATATAATTAAGTATCCTAAGACTTTGAGTTATTGATGTAAAATCAGCTGAAAATTGACAGACAGTTTGTAATGTGGAAAACTTGAACTAATTAGAATTGTGAACATTCAGCCTACAATGCCATGCCATTCTAGTATCCTTAATATACATTACCATAAAATGAATAGACTCCAAATGCTGCCGTCATAAGAAGAAACTACTAAACCAGCATTTTCTACAGGATATTTAATGGCACATTTTACTATAATTACTGTCAATGTTAACGTTTTTGGTAAGTAATTTATTTGACAATTTTTCAATAAATTTATTTATCTTAATGTATTACAAGCCACTTAATCTACATTAACATAATGCATCCAAAGAGGCTAAAAAAATTAATACAGTGTTTAAAGTAAAAGTATTAACAGAAAAACTTTAAATCACTTGTAACTTTACTGCATTGTTCAGGACAGATAAGCAGTTTAAAAGAGCTATTTGAAGAAAAATGTCACATGAATAAAAATTAAAGTCTGAGCACAGAAAAATTACAGCTTTAATATTAAATCTGTGCAATCAGACTATGAGCTAAGCTTGGTATTAAATATTCATTTACATCAGAAAGTATTGTAGCTTTGCTTTTAGCTTGGGGGATCATGGCCTATTGTAGATAACACCGTGTATAATATCAGCAATTGTAATAAAAGTAATAAATGAAAGAACTTGGTAGACTATCAGGAGCTGGATAACTTTCCGTCATTTACTTGACTCGTTTACTGACAATCTAATTGTAGAGCTTGTGTATAACATTTAACTCTTATTTTAGAAAACTTCTCATATACACTTATATTACAATACATCATACCTCTATTAGTGCAGTCTTTGTGTTACTTCCCTTGGTATGAATAAAAAGTAGGGCTGGGTGGACCCGGACTGAAAAATTCCGGATCCGCGTTGTATCAAAGTTGCCCGAGTGCCGGATCCGAGCCTGGGATTTTAAGGTTTGATCCGGAACCGGCACTCGAAAAAGTAAAAAAATAAAGGAAAAATAAAGAAAATAAGAATGAAGCAAGCACTTCATACTTACCCAGACTACGGCCCAGCTGTACACTGCTCCCACGCTGCTAGACACTGCTCCTGTGGCCTCCCTGGGCCACTCGTTTAATATGCATAGCTTTCCACACCCACCTTTTAGCCTGGACTCTGTGATTGGTTGCAGTCAGATACGCCCCCTGCCTGTGTGATGCGTCTCCCTGTATCCAGTCACCGCTCATCGCGGCTCATTCATTCTGAACTCACAGTGGGTAGTCATGCTGCTCTATTCCTGCTTGCTGTGATATTCAGATGTAGCAGAGCTGAATCGTCATGGGATCTCATGTGGATTACTTCGGACTTGCAGGGTGTGTTTTGGTTAGTAAAGTGGTGAAAGAGGGTGGGTTTTTGTGTTTTATTGGTTATGAAACAGCTGTTAGGAGGTTCACCTTTGCCACCAGAACCAGTCTTGTATACATCTCCAGGTACTGCATAAGCTCTTCTGACTACAAATGCACAGTGCTTTCTATTCTCTTGCACACTGCTCTTATCCTAGGCATTTAATTACTTACAGTGTTCACATAGATTTGACTCCATTGAGCATAGCACTGTTTGCTGAGATTGTGCTTCCCTTAGCATTTTATTTATGTGATGTATTTATTAGGGGGGCATGATTATTCACATGCCTGATTACAGGTGCATATATACATATACTCCTCTAACGTGCGCCCCTATTGGTTCATTACATTTGAGCTTTGCATACATTTCATACATTTTTATTTCACATCATGATACTGGTGCATGTATAATTAATATACATTTGTACAATTCATATTATAAAAACTAGTTTTTGGCTGGTTCTGTCTGGTAATTTTGTTACCCTTAAACCACTTTATAAAGGAAAAACGTTTTACTTTCCACACCATTGGCGACCCTTTCCATGTTTTGTATGTCTTTTTGTACTGTTTTTTTACCTGTCTTTTAGTGATTAACAATAAAAATATTTTTTAACCATTTATCTAAGCCTTATCTCCTTTTTTGATATGCCTTCCGGAGTTGGCACCATTCCCGAAGGATACTATTTAGTTATCTCCTCGGTGTATTAACCATGGCCAAACTTTTGTATCTAATAAGACTTGCAGTGTGTGTTGGGCTTAATAAAGTGGTGAAAGAGGGTGGGTTTTTGTGTTTTATTGCAAATAAAGGATTTTTTCGGTGTTTGTGTTTGTTTACTTTCATTTACCAATTAATGATATGGGTGTCATAGATGCCTGCCACCATTAATCTTGGGCTTAGTGGCGGCTGTGCGCTGTTATTAAACCCTTATTAACCTGATTGCCAACACATTAGAGCATTTGGGAAGAGCTGGTAAAGCACCCGGCTTGTGACATCTAATGGATGCGACAATTCTGGGCAGTTGGAGGCTGATATTTTTATCTGGACCTCCCTAGCCTGAGAATACAGCCCCAGCTGTGAGCATTAACTTGGCTGGGTATAAAAATTGGGGGACCACATTATTTATTTTAATAATAATAAAAAAAAACTGCATGCGGTTTCTCTTAGGCAGGAGTCACACTTGCGAGGGACTTGCACGAGTCTTGCATTGCATCACCCAGCACGGACGCATACTCTCCTTACATGAGCAGGTCGGCTGCATGTAGTTTTATGCAGCTGCACGCTCGTGTTTTATTTATTTTATTATTCAGAAAGAATGGAATAAAGTGCCAGAATTGTCAATTCAATTGGATGCGCCATTTGTGGGACAGTTGCAGGCTGCTATTTTTTGGCTATGAAGTGCTAAATAACCATGATCCTTCCCACTCTGATAATTTCAGCACCAGCTGTCTGCTTTACCTTGCCTGATTATCAAAACTAGGGGACACCCCCCACACCATTTTTTTAACCAATTTATTTAAATAATTTTAAAAAACGGCAAGTGATCCCCTCTATTTTTGATAAACAACCAATGTGAAGTTCACAGTTGAGGCTTGCAGCATGTAGTTGTCTGTTTTACATGCCCTGGTTATCAAAAATAGGAGGGAATCCAAGTCCTTTTTTATCTTTATTGCTCACAGCAGTGGACAGGCAACTTCTGCATTCAATAAAGCTTTTTGATTGGCTGTTTCTTCCTTCATAACACAATTGACTTATGTTGGCTTCTCTGTTTTGGGTATTCCAACACACATTGTCATTCATATACACCCTATTAATCTCTATATACCCTTATAGTTATCTATGCATGGAATGGCTACCACTCTACCTGAAGTGTAAAAGTCATATCTTCTATCTACAGCACGGACCAGCAGGGTTTTGTGTAAATCTACATCCTATGTATTCTGCTGTATCCTTATATAGGCGATGTGATCAGGGACAGAACTCCTTCTTGAACATTTTTGGGGACTAGAAACAACCTTTTACTTCTTAGTATACTGTAGGATCTGGTACTAAGCAAATTCTGAGAATCCCTAAAAAAAGAAATTACATTGTGGCCACAACAGGATAATGGATTCAATTAGTTCATGTTTAAAGACATTACTGAGTGAATTTTGATTGTACTATTCTTCTCTTTTGTTCTGTATTATTTCTGTATACACTGCTTCAGTACTATAACACAGTTGAAGCTTGTTTTTTCATAAAAAGTTATATCTCTTCCCATCCTTGTACATTTGTAAATACCTTGAAGAAAGTAAATGGGTAGTTGAGGCTCCCCTTCCCTCGCCAAACATGCCTCAAAAATCCCCCCACCCTACAATATCCCATCAATTTGTGCATTATCCTGCGCTCTGGCATAATTGTGTGCATTACCTCTGTATTGTTACCTTTCTATATATATTGTTACATCACTGAGTACATTATACTTGTATAGTCACATCACTGTGTGTATTATCATTTCTATCACTGTCAAATGATGCCATTACTATAATATTATTATCCTTGAATAATGATATCACTGTTCAGTAATAACATACAACTATAAACTATAGTAGCTAGAAATCAGTGTAGTGCTGGAAAAAGAGAACTGGAATAAACAATCACCTAGGGAATAACAAAAATAGGTTTGCCAAAGTGGAACTGTGGAACTACTAATTTTATTAGTTTGTTACTTTGTCTAATGTATTGAATAGGAAAAAAGGTTGTCTAGTTAAAGGGTTTCCGCCATCCTAGCAAGTCATCATACATCTATAAAAGAGGTGATAACCTGCTGATCCATGGGTGTGTTTTGATAACACTTTAAGAGAATGTGCGCATTGAGCATAATAGATTCCAGTGTGACTGGTAAGTTTTGGAAGATGCTTCAGGAGAATGCCAGCACTGTTTTTCATGAAATGTCTTCTCTTCTTTGCTTTATGCCAATTTTCTCAAAGACTCATAGAATGAGTTGGAAGGACCTTAAGGGCCATTGGGTCCAACCCCCTGAGAGCAGGTTTTCATAATACATCCCAGCTATATGTTTATCCAGCTTCTGCTTGAAGATTTCCATTGATGGAGAGCTCTCTACCTCCCGTGGTAGCCTGTCCTCTTCTTTGACTGCCCTCCCTGTCAGAAAGGTTTTCCTAATGTCTACTCTGTATCTCCTTCTTTTTAGTATCATCCTATTGCTTCTTGTATTTCCTTGTGCTTTGCTGCCGTGTTTTTTTTAACTTTATAAATAAAGTGTACAGCTTCCAAAAGAATGCCTCACGAAGAATGATCAGGTTACTGTTTTAGTCGCTTTGCAGTAAAATAAATAAAAAAAGAGAGAACATATAGCACAGAAAGTCGTCTTGACATTGCAGTGGATATGCTCTTTCCTCTTACCATTTTTAAGGGTCTTTATCGGCGGTTACCTGAGCAGACCAGCTATATAAAGATGTCAAGTGCACCTACTCTAAATCAATCCTTTTTAAAGCTTACTGCCTATAAACAACTTCATCACTGGATTTAGCTTTCTAATCCTCTTTTTCCCTACATATGCAACACATGACACAAACAGTAGTTCAAAGAATTCAACATTGAAATATTTCTCCTTTACTGTATACAATATGTCTTTCATTGAACCTCTACATATCCAAACACTTTCGTTGGTATTAAACAGTTGGGAAGTTTCCTGTCCCATTCAGCAATATTGCTATTTGATCACAAAATATGGAACACAGTAATTCATTCAGTGGATGGCATCCTCGACAGAATACTCATGATAATAAATCACATTACTCCTACCTGACCCATTTTTCTTTTTTTTTTTTCATCTTCAATGTTGGATTTTTCAAAAGTAGGGCAAACTAATAGAAGTAAAAGAGCACAATTAACCATATTTTAATATTTTTTCACATTTTATAATTTTATGAGCTTCAAAGCCACTTTTAAATTCTGCCAGCTGATAGTTTAAATTTCCACTCTAGTCTCATTATTTATTTCTACATAGCACTGAATGTTCCTTTTAAAGCGTTTCTAGTATCCTAGATCTTTCAAGATCACTAATTTAGAGAATGCTACTTTGTTGGAAGATAGAATAGGGAACAATAGTAAAGGGAAAGTGATAGCCTTCAAACAGTAGCTAACCGAAATTAAAAAGTGTACTCTTTCAATAGCACTCAGGATCTCTTGCCTAGTTTCCATTATGTTGTGAGTTTTAAGCTTTTGTACAGAGAGACTGTAAAAGGAAAAATTATATGATCTGCAATATGAGATCAAACTAAAATATTTTAAAAGTTAAATGATAAAATATTTACAGAATACCCTGCAAGATTCACAAAGTTTTTAGTATTTTTCTGCACTTAAAAACTACGTAAATATGATTATTTTGTTTCCTGTTTATAGTAGTTTTTAAACTTTTGTTGGCATTTTTTGCACATGCATTTTTGTCTTTATAATAACCCTATTGTACTCTATCGAAAAGCTAAATATATTGAAACTAACACTCCTGCAATTTCTTTAATTTTCTACCCTTCATGCCAAAGTTATTATGTGCCCACGGACACTCACAAGGTTTATTCTATGTTAACTTGAAGTGACTCTCTTAACCCCTTTGACCAAAGCTTGTTTTCACCTTCCTGACCAGGCCAAATTTTACAATTCTGATGAGTGTTACTTTATAAGCTAGTAACTCTGTAAAGCCTGAACATATCCCAGCGATTTTGAGATTGTTTTTGTGATACATTTTGCTTCATGTTTGTGGTAAATTTTGTTGGGTATGAGTTGTGTTTATTTATGCAAATATTGAAAATGTGACCAAAAAAATTGAAAAATGTTGCAATTTTAAAGATTTTAATTTTTATCCTTCTAAACCAGTTAGATATATAACACAAAATCATTAACAAATAATGTCACGTCTAGTTTACATCAGCATCATTTTTTAAATATATAGTTTTTTTTGTTTTATTGGGTGCAATAATCATGTTGACACCACAGGTGTGTCACAGAACTTTAGACCATTGGGTGGGGAAGAAAAATAATTACATTTTTACCTCAAAAATGTTGTTTTAGCCCCAGATTTTACATTTTTCCAAAGGGAAATGGCTAAAAATGAAAAACAATCGTCACACAACTTCTGCTGAACGCACAATACCCCATATGTAGGTGTAAAATACTGCTTGGTCATATGGCAGGTCTTGGGAGGGAATGAGAGCTATTTGACTCCTGGAAACAGATTTTCTTAGAAAATACATAGGGTGTGGAAATTTTGACTCTCAGGCTACATGTGTCCCATAATTACCTTTTCTGTGGCCCCAGGCAGATTCTGGGGCACTGCAGTGTTCAAGCTGGCAAATGCATTTTGCCCACTGCTAAGCCTTTACACCATGTTCCAAATAATTATGCAAATGATATTTTTCTCTAATTTTCCTAAATGGTCGGTGCAAATGACAGTCAGTCTAATAAAAGTCATCACACGAGTATACATCGAATTTGATTGAAGAAACCTCCCAATGATAACAGTATAATCTCAATTTAAAAAAAAACTTCAAAATGCACTGTTCCAAATTATTAAGCACAGTAGAGTTTCTAAATATTTTATATGTTTTAAAGAACTGAAAATGCTCATAGAATTTGCAGCATTAGGAGGTCACATTCACTGAAATAAAAATCTATTTAAATCTAAAACATCCCTTCTTTGATATCACCTTCACAATTTTTGCATCCATTGAACTTGTGAGTTTTTGGAGAGTTTCTGCTTGAATTTCTTTGCATGATGTCAG
Organism: Anomaloglossus baeobatrachus; assembly: GCF_048569485.1. Classification (NCBI taxonomy): domain Eukaryota; kingdom Metazoa; phylum Chordata; class Amphibia; order Anura; family Aromobatidae; genus Anomaloglossus; species Anomaloglossus baeobatrachus. The sequence continues at coordinate 606,542,603 of NC_134354.1, forward strand.
AATAGCCTCCCAGAGCTGCTGTTTTGATGTGAACTGCCTCCCACCCTCATAGATCTTTTGCTTGATGATACTCCAAAGGTTCTCTATAGGGTTGAGGTCAGGGGAAGATGGTGGCCACACCATGAGTTTATCTCCTTTTATGCCCATAGCAGCCAATGACACAGAGGTATTCTTTGCCGCATGAGAGGGTGTATTGTCATCCATGAAGATGATTTTGCTTCAGAAGACACGTTTCTGCTTTGTGTACCATGGAAGAAAGTTGTCAGTCAGAGACTGTATATACTTTGCAGAGGTCATTTTCACACCTTCAGGAACCCTTAAAGGGGCCTACCAGATGTCTCCCCATGATTCTGGCCCAAAACATGACTTCTCCACCACTTTGCTGACGTTGCAGCCTTGATGGAACATGGTGGGCCATCCACCAACCATCTACTACTCCATCCATCTGGACCATCCAGGGTTGCTCGACACTCATCAGTAAACAAGACTGTTTGGAAATAAGTCTTCATGTATGTCTGGGCCAATGCAAACATTTCTGCTTGTGAGCACTGATTAGGGGTGGCCGAATAGTAGGTTATGCACCACAGCAAGCCTTTGAAGGATCCTACACCTTGAGGTTCGAGGGACTCCAGAAGCACCAGCAGCTTCAAATACCTGTTTGCTGGTTTGTAATGGCTTTTTAGCAGCTGCTTTCTTAATCCAATGAAATTGCCTGGCAGAAACCATCCTTATTCTGCCTTTATCAGCATGAACACATATGTGCTCTGAATCAGCCACAAATATCTTCACAGTATGATGATCACGCTTAGGTTTTCGTGAAATATCTAATGTTTTCATCCCTTGTCCAAGGCATTGCACTATTTGATGCTTTTCAGCAGCAAAGAGATCCTTGAATTTCCCATGTTACTTGAAAACTGTGGCCTGCTTAGTATTGTGGAACATCCAGTTTTCCTTTTATTGGGCTCACCTGGCAAACTAATTATCACAGGTATCTGAGATTGATTTCAGTGATCCAAAGAACCCTGAGATACAGTGCCTACAAGTAATATTCAACCCCCTGCAGATTTAGCAGGTTTGATAAGATGCAAATAAGTTAGAGCCTGCAAACTTCAAACAAGAGCAGGATTTATTAACAGATGCATAAATCTTATAAACCAACAAGTTATGTTGCTCAGTTAAATTTTAATAAATTTTCAACATAAAAGTGTGGGTCAATTATTATTCAACCCCTAGGTTTAATATATTGTGGAATAACCCTTGTTTGCAATTACAGCTAATAATCGTCTTTTATAAGACCTGATCAGGCCGGCACAGGTCTCTGGAGTTATCTTGGCCCACTCCTCCATGCAGATCTTCTCCAAGTTATCTAGGTTCTTTGGGTGTCTCATGTGGACTTTAATCTTGAGCTCCTTCCACAAGTTTTCAATTGGGTTAAGGTCAGGAGACTGACTAGGCCACTACAACACCTTGATTTTTTCCCTCTTGAACCAGGCCTTGGTTTTCTTGGCTGTGTGCTTTGGGTCGTTGTCTTGTTGGAAGATGAAATGATTACCCATCTTAAGATCCTTGATGGAGGAGCGGAGGTTCTTGGCCAAAATCTCCAGGTAGGCCGTGCTATCCATCTTCCCATGGATGCGGACCAGATGGCCAGGCCCCTTGGCTGAGAAACAGCCCCACAGCATGATGCTGCCACCACCATGCTTGACTGTAGGGATGGTATTCTTGGGGTCGTATGCAGTGCCATCCAGTCTCCAAACGTCACGTGTGTGGTTGGCACCAAAGATCTCGATCTTGGTCTCATCAGACCAAAGAACCTTGAACCAGTCTGTCTCAGAGTCCTCCAAGTGATCATGAGCAAACTGTAGACGAGCCTTGACATGACGCTTTGAAAGTAAAGGTACCTTACGGGCTCGTCTGGAACGGAGACCATTGCGGTGGAGTACGTTACTTCTGGTATTGACTGAAACCAATGTCCCCACTGCCATGAGATCTTCCCGGAGCTCCTTCCTTGTTGTCCTTGGGTTAGCCTTGACTCTTCGGACAAGCCTGGCCTCGGCACGGGAGGAAACTTTCAAAGGCTGTCCAGGCCGTGGAAGGCTAACAGTAGTTCCATAAGCCTTCCACTTCCGGATGATGCTCCCAACAGTGGAGACAGGTAGGCCCAACTCCTTGGAAAGGGTTTTGTATCCCTTGCCAGCCTTGTGACCCTCCACGATCTTGTCTCTAATGGCCTTGGAATGCTCCTTTGTCTTTCCCATGTTGACCCTGTGTGAGTGCTGTTCACAAGTTTGGGGAGGGTCTTAATTAGTCAGAAAAGGCTGGAAAAAGAGATAATTAATCCAAACATGTGAAGCTCATTGTTCTTTGTGCCTGAAATACTTCTTAATACTTTAGGGGAACCAAACAGAATTCTGGTGGTTTGAGGGGTTGAATAATAAATGACCCTCTGAATAAACTTTTCTCAATTTAAAAAAAAAAAAAAAAAGAAATAACATTCTTTTTTGCTGCAGTGCATTTCACACTTCCAGGCTGATCTACAGTCCAAATGTCACAATGCCAAGTTAATTACGAATGTGTAAACCTGCTAAATCTGCAGGGGGTTGAATACTACTTGTAGGCACTGTACAATACCATCAATAGGATGCATTGAAAAAAAAAGTGTTATGACACTTAAATCCAATTTGCATACTGATTTGGAACATGGTGTTAACCCCTCTTGCACTGGGAGCTCAAATTCACTAATGAAATCTGCACACATATTGACAAATAATGTACTGACTCTGGCTAGTGCCACTGTCAGCACGTAATTTGTGGCCAGTAATGTCCTCCCTTTCTATAAATGAAGAAAGCAACTGCAACCTCAGCCTTCACAGTAATATGTATGCCCTAGCCTCAACCTCCCCAGTTATGTATTTGCCCTAGCCTCCCAAATGGTGTGTACGCTCTGGCCTTCCCACTGATGTATATGCCCCAGTATCCACAGTGCTGTATATTCTCCAGCTTCCCCACTTATGTATATGCTGCAGCCTCACCATTGATGTATCTGCTCCGCCAGCTCAGTAATGTACATTCACCCAGAATCTCCTGTAATGTATATGCCCAAGCCTCCCCAGTGATGTGTATGCCCCAGCATCTCCTGTGATCTATATGCGAAGCTTAAACAGTGATGTATAAGCCCCAGCCTCAACAATAATCTATATTCACCCAGTGTTTTGTTATGTATATGCCTAAATCTCTTTTCTTACTTTTTTGCAAACTACAGATGACTCTTCTTATGATGATATTGAAGTTGGGGCATCTTTACCTTATTTTAGGCTACCATTCCAGACTGGTGTAATGTAAGTTATACGGTGCTTTCATAGATGGCTATGATCTCCTTATTATGGAGCATATGTGCCAACTCCATTGTTGTGTTTGTTGCTCCAAAACTAATAAACCTTGTGGTGAGTTGACTTATTAACTCTAATATTTTGCCTGGACGGAATATGGGAATAATAGGTTGTACTTTGTAGCTTACAGGAAGAAAAAGATTTTTCCACCACCAGTAGCAAAACAGTAACAATGCAGTGATATGGCAAGAACCTGCATAACTAGGCATATGCTAAATAACTGCAAGTCAAATTTATGTATGAAATAGCCAAAATGATTGTATATAAAATTAAAGTAGTCTCAGTTTTGAAGCTGTAGTGGATGGTGAGATATGGAGCCTGAAAGTCAAAACTTTTGTTCGTCAGTGTAAAGCGGGCTTTACACACTGTGATATCGGTCCCGATATCGCTAGTGTGGGTACCCGCCCCATCTGTTGCGCGACACGGGCAAATCACTGCCCGTTCCGCACAACATCGCCCAGACCCGTCACACATACTTACCTGCCTGGCGACGTCGCTGTGACCGGCGAACCGCCTCCTTTCTAAGGGGGCGGTCCGTGTGGCGTCACAGCGACGTCACTGAGCGGCTGCCCAATAGCAGCGGAGGGGCGGAGCTGAGCGGGACGTAACATCCCGCCCACCTCCTTCCTGCTGCATTGCGGCAGGGAGGCAGGTAAGGAGAGGTTCCTCGTTCCTGCGGCGTCACACGGAGCGATGTGTGCTGCCGCAGGAACGAGGAACAACCTCGTTACTGCTGCAGTAACGATTTTTGAGAATGGACCCCCCATGTCACCGATGAGTGATTTTGCATGTTTTTGCAACGATGCAAAATCGCTCATCGGTGTCACACGCAACGGCATCGCTAATGCGGCCGGATGTGCGTCACCAATACCGTGACCCCAACGAGTTCGCATTAGCGATGTCGTAGCGTGTAAAGCCCCCTTAACACTTCCAGCACCGGAAATGCCATTGTTTCTTCATGCGGAGAATGAAAACTGACTAGCAAGGTGCCAGACTGCACCCACAAGCAGTGTCTTGTTGTCATAAAACCTATCTACATCCCCATCTACTGCTTTCCATACATGTCCTTCATTACCTCCAATGCAATTTCAGTTCCAATTTTGTGTGTTTAAGAAACATGTGATCGTCCAGCCAGTTACATGGATAGTGTATTACCATATGGCTAAGTTCACCACAATTGACCCCAGACTACCTGGATTGTATTGCCTTTTCCAAAAGAATTGCATGCGCTCTGGTTCAACGGAAAATCCCTAACAGCTACAATTAATTGCACCAAAAAGCCATCACTGCCAGATTTTTCCACAGAATGCAATATTTCTTTAACCAAAATGTATTCTATTTCATACATTCGTTTTTTAGATCAAACAAACTTTGTAATTTTGGTTGAAATTAAATACTGAGTTGAATTTTCCCAATACTATTCTAATTAGGTTTGAGAGAATAGGCAAAATTGTTAAAAATTATCCAACCAAACTTCTTTAACCTGCTCCCATCCACTCGCTCGTATAAATGTTGCTGCTTGCTGGTTTTTGTGCAGCGCCAAGATTTCTCTATGGTCGGCGATCAGGCTGGGATCTGGACCCCCTGATGCCTATTTCTGACTGGAGACATCATAGGGACCTGATTGGATCAGGTCCTGATGATGTTAACCCTTGTTATGTTCCATATACAGTGAATGATAAGTTTGTGAGAGGGAGCTTCTTCAATCACACCTCCAGGACCCTCATGACATGATCACAGGGGAGCCGAGGGTAGTTATGGCAGCTAGAGCTCAAATGATAACCTCTAGGTTTGCTATGTATGGTTGCCTGTTAATCCCAGCCAGAAACAAGGTCTAATAGATGATCTCTTAGTACGTACTAAAGGACAGTATGGCTCTATCTGCTTAATTATGTGGGTTCTGAGAAGAAAACAGTAGATGTCCGGGAGGTAAGTAATGTATCTCTGGCATACTAAAAACAAAAAAGGAGATTCCAATAGTCTTGATGAATTAAGAAGACATACACAGAGAAACTACTTCTCCACATCTACCAGCTTTGACACCAAGCAAGGCCGATATAAAATATTTTTTTTAGAATAGCTCCACAGCCAAGCACAAAGAGTTAAGGGTACTTTACACGCTGCGATATCGGTCCCGATATCACTAGCGAGCGTACCTGTCCCCTTCGGTTGTGCGATATGGGCACATTGCTGCCTGTGGCGCACAACATCTCTTACACCCGGCACACAGACTTACCTTCCCTGCGACGTCACTCTGGCCGGCGAACCGCCTCCTTTCTAAGGGGGCGGTTTGTGCGGCGTCACAGCGACATCAGACAGCAGCCGTCCAATAGCAGAAGAGAGGTGGAGATGAGCGGGATGTAACATCCCGCCTACCTCCTTCCTTCCGCATTGCCGGCGGACGCAGGTAAGGAGATATTCGTCGTTCCAGCGGTGTCACACATAGCGATCTGTGCTGCCGCAGAAACGACAAACAAATTTGTACCTACAGCAGCAACAATATGAAGGAAATGAACGACGTGTCAACGAGCAGCGATTTTTGACGTTTTTGCGCTTGTTGATCATTGCTCATTGGTGTCACACGCTGCGATGTCGCTAACGGTGCCGGATGTGCGTCACTAACGACGTGACCTCAACGATATATCGCTAGTGATGTCGCAGCGTGTAAAGCACCCTTAAGACGAGGAAGGGTAAGCTGAACTATCAAAACAGATCTCACACAAATGGTAACCCAGCTCACAGGCAATGCCCCAGATATAGTTTATAATATATCCTCCTATAGTCTTTCTCCCACTAAAACGAAATTACTTCAATTTTTTTTATGCCCAACTCCACCATTCAACCCATTCAGGGTGAATTAAGAGCTGCAAAGGCTCTATTGATCATTAAGACTTAAAGCCCATTTTGCAGTCATAACTAATATGAAGAATCCTGGGGTTTATGACAATATTTTGTCCACAAATAGGTTCTCATAAAAGGCCTTTAATCTTTGGTCAGTCAACAAAGTCCCTCCTGTAATTATCATCACATAGAAATTTACATTTCTTTGGTCCAAGGAGACATAGTCAAAAGATTAATAGACATTAGATGGGGTGCCCCACATCTGAAACATAATCTCATAGAGTTCTACTGGCCCTTAAGTCTAATATAAAACTTAGAATCAAATCAATGGATCAGGGGGGCTCTATTGTCATTATGGACAAATCTTATTATACATTGGAATTAAATCAGAACTCAATGACAGGACAAGATCCACAAGAATATACAACACCCAGGTTGTCCAACAGTGACTTCTACTAATTCAATACTTTCACCACTCCCCATTACTTTAGAGAAAATTTTGACTCCACTGAATTCAAAGATACCATCTTTTCTTAAAGGCATCTCACATTTTCTTTCTTGTGTTCAAGCATTGGGTCCTCTACCACTAAACTGTCACCTTGTTACTATGGATGTAACTAGTCTATACATGAGTATTAATCACTAGAGATGAGCGAGGTTCGCCAATTTCATGTTCGAGTGATTTTGGGGGGTTCTCGAGATCGAACTCGAGCTTTTTGCTAAAAGCTCGACAGTTCGAGTTACATTTGAGAACGGTTCGATCAGCATAAATGTGGCTTTTCACAGTAAGGCTATGTGCACATGTTGCTATCTGCATGCATCCTGCGTCCCCAGCACAATCCCTCTCCCTTTCCTACTCACCGATCATGGACGCCTCGCTGTACGGCTGTCACAAATCTGCTGTGTCTTTTCATCTTTAGAAAATGGCTGCTTCTTCATTAGTCAATTAGTTATTCTAAGGTTTCCCCGCCCACCGACGCCCATGATTGGTTGCAGTCAGACATGTCCCCAAGCTGAGTGACAGCTTTGTCTTTGCAACCAATCACAGCCGCTGGTGGCGGGTCGATATCGTGCAGTAAAATAAATAAAAAAAAAAAATGCTATTCCCCCCATACTTGATACCAGCCAGGATAAAGCTGCATGGCTGGAGGCTGGTATTGTCAGGAAGGAGAGGACCACGTTATCGGGAGCCCACCACCCTAACAGTATCACCCAGCAGCCGGCCAGAATGGCCGCATCAATTAGATGCGACTGTCCTGGGGAACTCTACCCAGCTCATCCCGAATTGCCCTGGTGCGGTGGCAATCGGGGTAATAATGAGCTTAATCATGCCAGGCGTCTCCCTTCCATGATTAAACTTAAAGTGAAAGTAAAGAAACACACACACCGAAAAATCCTTTATTTGGAATAAAAGACAAAAAAAAAACCTCTTTCACCCCTTTATTAACCAACAAATACTCCTCCAGGTCCGATGTAATCCACACGACACTCTCAGCTCTGCTCCCTAAAGATGTAGCAGCACCGTAGAACACCATCGCGCTGTATCAGGTCCACGTAGCAATGAAGTGAATTGCGCTGTCAGCAGAGACTTCAGTCAGCACTGCAGGCTTCAAGATTACAAAAGCCTATGTTTAGCAACAGAGGTAATAGCTCAGTGAATTGGGTGCTCGTATATAAAGCATGAGGTTGTGAGTTCTAGTCCTGGTAAAAAATTTAATTTTTTTTTTTCTTTTAATTTTTTTATTTTTAATTATATCGTACCTTCCATGATTAAACTTAAAGTGAAAATAAATAAGCACACACAATGAAAATTACATTAATTGGAATAAAAGACAAAAAAATCACCCTCTTTCACCCCTTTATTAACCCACAAATACCCCTCCAGGTCCGATGTAATCCACACGACACTGTCAGCTCTGCTACAGAACACGAGTGCTCTGATCAGCTCCACGTAGCAATGAAGTGAATCGCGTGGTCAGCAGAGACGTCAGCAATGCAGAAGTCAAGATTACAAAATCCGCCTAGTGGTTAGAGCGCTCGCTTAAAAAGCATGAGGTCGCGAGTTCTAGTCTTGGTAAAGAATGTTTTGTTGTTTTGTTTTTTTTAATTTTAAATATATTTATAATATATTTAAAATTATAATTTAATTATGCACTGAGGGGAGGAGCCAGACATCAGCTGTGAGCTCTCTCTCTCTCTCTCTCCTTTCTCTTTTCTTTCTCTCTCTCTCTTTCTCTCCTTTCTCTCTCTCCTTTCTCTCTCTCCATTCTTTCTCTCCTTTCTCTCTCTCCTTTCTTTCTCTTCTTTCTCTTCTTTCTCTTTCTTGTCTCTTTCTCTCCCTCTCTTTTTTCTCTCTCTTCTTACTCTCTTTCTCTCTGTCTTCCTTGTCTCATTCTCTTCTTTCTCTCTTTTTCTCTCTGTCTCTTATTTCTCTCTCTCTCTCCTTCCTCTCTCCTTTCTTTCTCTCCTTTCTCACTCTCTCCTTTCTCTCCTTTCTTTCTCTTCTTTCTCTTCTTTCTCTTCTCACTCTTCTCTCTCTTCTTTCTCTTCTCTCTCTTCTTTCTCTGTTTCTCTCTCTTTCTCTCTCTCTCTCTCTTCCTTCTCCCTTTCTCTTCTTTCTCCTTTTTCTCCTCTTTCTCTCTTTTTCTCTTTCTCTCTCTTCTTTCTCTTTTTTTCTCTCTCTCTTCTTTCTCTCTTTCTCTCTCTCTTTCTCTTCTTTCTCATCTTTCTCTCTTTTTCTCTCTCTTTCTCTCTGTTCCTTCTCTCTTTCTCTTCTTTCGCCTCTTTCTCTTCTTTCTCTCTTTTTCTCTTTCACTCTCTACTTTCTCTCTTTCTCTCTCTTCTTTCTCTCTCTCTTCTTTCTCTCTTTCTCTCTTCTTTCTCTCTCACTCTTTCTCTCTCTCTTTCTCAGACCTGGCAATGATCAGCTGATGCGGTCACCTGATGGAATCAGCTGACACTATAAGTTGAGCGGTGATGCAGGCTTTTTACCGCCCAGCAGGCTAAACTATCAGCTGATGCTGTCGGACAGGAGTCTGCACTGAAGTGTGTAGTTTGTTTTTTGTTTTTGCCCTGATGCATCAGCTGATTGTATAAAAGCCGTTTATACAATCAGCTGCTGTGTCATGTGATTCAGGCCCTTGAACCTGACAGATCATCTGATCGCTTTGTCTTCCAGCAAACCGATCAGATGATATTGGATCCAGATTGGATGGCGCGGGACCCTTGACCCAGGATTACTGCGGAGGGGGGTTCTTTGTTTCAATAAAGATGGAGTCACTAATTGTGTTGTGTTTTATTTATAATAAAAATATTTTTTCTGTGTGTTGTGGTTCTTTTTATCAGTACTAGAAATTCATGGTGGCCATGTCTAATATTGGCGTGGCACCATGAATTTCGGGCTTAGGGCCAGTTGATAATATATAGCTAGCTCTAACCCCATTATTACCCAGCGAGCCACCCGGCTTCAGGGCAGTTGGAAGAGTTGGATACAGCGCCAGAAGATGGCGCTTCTATGAAAACACCATTTTCTGGAGCGGCTGCGGACTGCAATTCACAGCATGGGTGCTCAGAAAGCTTGGGCACCCTGAGCTGAGGATTGCAATCCCTAGCTGCCTAGTTGTACCTGGCTGGACACAAAACTTGGGCGAAGCCCACGTCATTTTTTTTATTTATTTCCTGAAATTCATGAAATAATAAATAAAAGAAGAACTTCCCTATATTTTTGGCTCCCAGCCAGGTACAAATAGGCAGCTGGGGGTTGAGGGCAGCCCGTAGCTGCCTGCTGTACCTGGCTAGCATACAAAAACATGGAAAAGCCCACATAAGTTTTTTTGGGGGGCAAAAAACTCCTGCATACAGTCCTGGATGGATTATGCTGAGCCTTGTAGTTCTGCAGCTGCTGTCTGTCTGTATGGAGGAGAGCAGACAGCAGCTGCAGAACAGCAAGGCTCAGCATGCTCCATTCACTAGTGTATAGCATAATTCATCCAGGCCTGTATGCAGGAGTTTTTTGCCCACCAAAAAAATGACGTAGGCTTCGCCATATTTTTGTATGCTAGCCAGGTACAGCAGGCACCTACAGGCTGCCCCCAACCCCCAGCTGCCTATTTGTACCCGGCTGGGAACCAAAAATATAGGAAATCCAGTTTTAATTATTTCACGAATTTCATGAAATAATTAAAAAACAAATGACGTGGGCTTCGCCCCATTTTTGTGTCCTGCCAGGTGCAACTAGGCAGCTGGGGATTGGAAGCCGCAGCACAGGTTAGCCCGAGCTTTCTGGGCCTCTCTGCTGCGAATTGCAATCTGCCGCCGCCCCAGAAAATGGCGCTTTCATAAAAGCGCCATCATCTGGTGCTGTATCCAACTCTTCCAGCTGCCCTGATGCCGGTGGCTCACTGGGTATTTATGAGTTAATACTAGCTTTGTTTTACTAGCTAGTATTAAGTCAGAGATTCTTAATGTCAGGCAAGTTTGACCCAGCCATTAAGAATCTCCAATAAAGGGTTAAAAAAAGACACCACACAGAGAAAAAATACTTTAATAGAAATAAATACACAGACACACTTAGAGACTCCATGTTTGTTACTCCCTCTTATCCCTCCACGATCCATGGTTTTCTGTCTTCTTTCTCGTTCAACCCATGCAGCTCTGCTACATCAGCAGCGCTTCATGGGAGGAAGATGCTGCTGTTCCCTGTGCAGGCTTTTCACTCCGTGAGTGATCAGTGCTGCTGGCTGTAAGCGATGATGTAACTGTTGACAGGCGCGTTGCTATAGCAACGGTGATCTCCGTTATTGACCGACTGTGGCAGCCGGTGAATAACGGAATGGGGAAGCAGAACAGGGAGTCGACCATGTGCCAGAGCATGTCGCCGGTACACGGATATACACAAACGATCACGACGTACTGGAGAGATGTACTGACGGTCCTAGCATGACGTCAAAGCCATGTGACCAGTCTGTAGCCAATGAGATAATAGACAAGTGACTGGTCACATAGCTATTTTGACGTCACGATAGGTCCTATGCTGGTGCTGGTTACCGGGAGGAGGCAGCGATTATCGGAAGGAAAAGTGGTGAGAGACAGAGTGCAGGACCCATCGCGGGGACAGGTAAGTGTTATGGCAATGTTTATTAACTGTATGCGTACATTTATAATGTGTTTTTATATGTTTGTGATTGCCTTCCATTGGTTTCAATGGGGTTTGAGAGGTTCATCGAACGACTCGCCGAACCGAACTCGAACGCGGCCTCCGTTCGACGAACCGAACCAAACTCGAGCCTCTAGAGGTTCACTCATCTCTATTAACCACTCTAAAGGTACACTGGCAGTAAAAAAAAACTTCCTCAACAATCACACTGAGGTCACACAGGGAGAAAATAATTTCTTCATGGAACTGCTTGATATCATCATTTCCAAAAACTTTTTTCAAATATAGGACCTGTTCTGGGTACAAATGAGGGACAGCCATGGGATTATGCCGCATTTGAAGACTCCTTTTTATAGTCATCCTATGTTTCAAAAAAATGCTTTGTCCTGGAAACAATGCATAGATGACATTTTTCTTATATAGCATGGTGACAGTATTTTCCTTGAACAATTTTATCAACATGTCAATACCTGCACCTCAAACTTGACTGTTACATTATGCTATGACAGCAATACTAATAAGTTCTTGTAAACATATATATCCCTCAACATTAGTGAGTAAATCACTACAGACCTGTATATCAAACTGACAGATCACAATAGTTTGCTGCATTTCTGAAGCTTTGACCAGATTCACATTAATCTTTTTACCCCAGGTGATTTTCCATTTTTTGTTTTTGTTTGTTACTCCCCTTCTTCCAAGATAGCTATATGATGGCTTGTTTTTTGCTGGATTAGTTGTACTTTTGAACAACACCATTCAGTCTCCATCATATTTGTCACACATGGACTTGGGGAAGGTCCGGCAGATGGAAAGACACACAACAAACAGGGGTTAAAGCACAACAAAAAAGGGCAACACCGGGGACACTTTAACAATGGTGGGCCCTGAGGCTAGTGAGGGGAAAGTTTGGACACCTCCTGCACTCACATGCAGCTGCAACCTGCACTCCTCACCAGTCCCTATACAGGTTCCTTACCTGTCACTGAGCAGCAATATTGAAGCCCTGAAAGACCCTGCTAGTGTGCTGGGAGGTAAGATCAATAGTCCCACAGTTGCACTAATACAACATGAAAGAAAAGGTATGCCAGACAAGGGAAATAACAAAAGGATAAGCCCAGCTTCACGGCTGCAGTCAGATACTTGGACCGCAGCCTCTACCACTACACTGCAACAAAGGCTCAGCAGCTCCTTCCACCTTCAGGACAAGCTTCAGATTGGATTCAGAATAAATGGTGTGCTCTACTGGGAGATGTGACCATACATAGGAGAAGAAAGTTTCCCCCATCCAGAAACACCTGAGGTCTGGAGTCAACAGCTGCTGGAAAGCAAAACTGACATTAACCATTTCAGAACTAAAGGAAAGGGAATATATTTAATGTGAGGAGTCTTAAATGGCAGATACTCTCTGGCTCAGATCCTGCCACAAGTCTCTAACAACAGAGAGACAGCCATGATAATATTTTCCTGGAAAATGGAAAAAAAATTCCAAGTGCTGTGAATTTGCCAAAAAAGTGCAATTCCACAATTGATTTGTGTTTGATTTTTTATTTACCATGTTCACTATATGGTAAAACTGAAAAATGAGTTTGTAACTACCAAACATGTATTGTTTTACTTTTATCTAAGTGGTGAAAAAAAGAAGCGTGTAAAAAAAATAGAATTGCGCTTTTGGAGATATTTCTGACACCCATAGAGTTCAAATTTTTTGGGCTAGCTTTTTACAGCGCAATGTTATGGTTGGTCCTCATAGACTTATTTGGGGTTCAATGTCTGGACAGATGTTAGGTTTCATGTCTGGTCCCGACCTTTTCTCAAGTCCAGTCGGACCCGCCGAGCCCGAACATCTGCGGCTTCACCCATCTCTTGCTACAACCAATCATATGTGAGGAAGCAGCTTATGCTGAAGAATGTGAGCCTTTATTGTGTGCTGTAGAGCCTCCGTGCTGTAGTACTAGCATTACAGCCGTAACTAATCAGGGATACGTTTCCTGAGCATGCCCAGTTTGTTTATAAATGCAGTCCATGTGTTGCAGTTGGCCCACAGATTTAATCTTTTTTTCTTATTATATCACTTGATCTTTATCTTATATATCTATGGTATAAGTAATGCCTTTATAATGTTTTAAATGTTTTATGACATATTTGCTAAAAGAATTATATTTATTACTTGATATATGCAGTAATTCTGATTGAATACACGCGGTTTACATAGAAGCAAAGACCCATACTTTTGCCTTTGGTTAAAATGTTGTGTGTTTTACTTGTGATGCTGCAACAAAGCAAGATGATCATCATTGGATGCTGAAGCCACCTTCATTTTCTTGGATTTTGCTTGGTAAAAATTGATCATCTCACATTTGACATTTGTGTATCTATATGTTACTGAAGCTTGATGCTGTCTCAGCACCATTTTTGTCAGGTTACCTGCTAGATCTGCTATAAGCGTGAATAATTAACATTTATCATAATGAATCAGGCAGGAACATACATGCATCACCGGATGGTGCCAATTTTTAAGTAGGTTGTACCCTCTCTCTGCCTACCTGTCTATTGACTGTCATCTGCTGCCAGACTGTTGGATATCTCATCCTGTCCATCAGGCCATGTATGCTGTAGTACTGCTGCTGCAGAATATTACTAGCCCTAAACTTCCAAGCATTTTATGGTCTGCTCTGTCTGCAAACACTCACAGCCACATACGTAAGTCACACATCTCCTAACTTCCCATTATGGTTTGTTGTAGCTGTTCTGTTTTGTCACAAGTCAGCTTATGGGATCACCAGTGAGGTCCTCTGAATTAGGCCTCTTCAGACCTAATCAAGATCGAGCGCTCGGAGAAAAAAGACCTGCATCCATGTGGGCATGATCAATTTCTTCTCTGTTTATTTAACCAAAGTACAGTTTATTTATACCATTTACAGATCAATGTGATATTGCAAAATAAAGCTTCTAGCTGGACTTTACAAGTTTGCTCATATGACCTTTAAGTTTTAGCAAAACAAAAATGTAGAGTCATGCATATGAGATAAGAAGAAGATAAGAAGAACATTTAGAGACAATAATAATCCTTGAGACTGTCTCTTACTCTGTAGACTCCATGACTATAAACTACCATCAGATATACTTACTAATAACAATAAATCTTTAATGAAGAAATAGAGAAACTATTAACCCTTCTATATCAATTTCCCCCTTTTGTAAATGGTATAACCTTCACTACAGGGTCAGTAGGCGTCCAAACAGGAGCTGCTGGCTCATGGGCCTAGTACCCATGAGGGGTCTTCCTACCACTTCACCCATCCACCCTCAGTGTGGACACCTACTCCCCATCAGCAGAGGCCATTTGGGGTCCGTAGTAAACTACAGAGGGTTCAATGTTGGGACTCTTAGAACATACATCATCATTTAGCGGCACGGTGGCTCAGTGGATAGCACTGCAGCCTTGCAGCGCTGGGGTCCTGGGTTCAAATCCCACCAAGGACACCATCTGCAAGGAGTTTGTATGTTCTCCCCGTGTTTGCGTGGGTTTCCTCCGGGTACTCCGGTTTCCTCCCACACTCCAAAAGACATACAGATAGGGACTCTAGATTGTGAGCCCCAATGGGGACAGTGTTGCAAATGTATGTAAAGCGCTGTGGAATTAATAGCGCTATATAAATGAATAAAATTATTATTATTATTAATGCATATATCAATGATTTTACAGCTATATAAAGCAGTAGACAGAACAACAATATTTGCATACAGGTTTGTATAATGCCAGAAACCCAACCTGCTAGGCCCTTAAACCAATTGGCTGGATTCATAAAAGAAAATGTATTTCCCCACCAGGAGTCCTTGTTGGCATCGTGCTCTTTTAACCATTTATCCCTAAGTTCACTTGTTTTCTGTATATCTGCTCTAACCTGGAGATTGCCTGCAGGGTCAATGTAATTGCAACAGGCAGGACCAATTATTTGACACATTCCGCCGTCTTTTGCTGTCACAAAGTCTAGCACTATAGTATGCTGGTTGGTGACTACAATTAATTGTTTTTGTATAGCATTGGTAGCATTTAGAATCTCAAGAACCCGAAAAATTTGATCATCCAGGTAGTCAGTGGACTCTACTAGCTTGTCCCACATTTGCATTAAGAAAGGGTGTATGAAAATAGCACTAAATACCTTATTTGCTTTTCCCATTTCTACTACATGAGGCCTACCATTTGGCCGGGGTTTATTATCTGCTGCTCGTTTATACAAGGTATGAATTGGGACAGCTGCTACATCTACTTTACTATGAGGAACTATGAAAGTGGCTGGTGTAAGTCTGGCAAGTGTGCAAACCCCTCTCATGTCAGGGCTCACCCACTTGTGAGCACAATTCCCACAAACCAAAAACACTCCCTCTGGGAAAATACAAAAGTGAGTTTGACTTTGTACACAATAAAGCAGATTCAGAAGCCCCTTCATGACTTTATGAGCACACCATGTATTGTTCATTTGTTTTCCGGTCATACCCGAGATACAGCTACCCCGCTCCCTCCTAAAAGTCCGTCTAATAAATGATGATGTACAGCCCTCAATACCCTTCTGATATACTGTCTCATTGTCCTTGGTTAAGTCATGTGTATGTATATAGTGAGTGAGCGCCCCCCGCAGGTGACTCCCTGAACTCGCGGCTTTCCATGATGATGAGGAATGGGGCCTGAATGAGGAATCTTAGTCTTTATTTTGGCAATTATGCCCATGTCTGAATCGTATTCCATCCACCACGAGTATCCATCGGGTCGTGTGATATTTAGCTGGAACCAGGGTTTAGTGACCCATCCAACTATAGTCAATGTAGCAGATACATCACGAGGTACATCTTCTCCCAAAAATCTAGATTGAGTCCAGGTTTCATTGTGTATACAGTCTGGTACCAACACCTCCTGTGGTTCCAGAGGTAAGGCTAAATAAGGCGTAGTCTTTGAAGAAATAGGACTGTGTGTGCAGATCCAACAGTCTTTTGGCTTTTCTCCTTCCATGTCCTCAGTAAGAGAAATATGGTGGCGAATGAGTTTATTATCCTAGTCCGTATTTAAAAGTTCGCTCAGTGTCTTTGTTTGGCGCAGCAACCCTGCTACACCTAGCAGGATAATTAGCAAAACTGTCATTCTGCCGGTGGAGTGACCTTTTTACAGTGACTGGCGTGGATCCAGGTGGGTTTTCCCTCAAGTTTCACTGAGGTGGATGTGGTCAGCTGGACTTGGAATGGGCCATCAAAGCGTGGATCTAGGCTCCTTATCACGTGTCTGCGCACGACCACCCAATCACCTGGATTCATCTGATGCACATCTGCACTTGCATTGGGATCTGGAATGGATGAAAAGACATGTTTATGCACCACATTAAGTCTTTCCTGTAAGGCCTGGACGTAGGCTGTCATAGTGCCGTGTTGCATCTGTAACACTTGTGGAAAGTAGAGACCTGTTTTTGGGGCACTACCAAAAAGGACTTCAAAAGGAGACAAGCCTGTCTTTCTATTTGAAGTGTGTCTGACTGAAAAGAGTGCCGGGGATAAGCACTCTACCCAATTCTTTCCTGTCTCTGCCATGGCCTTTTGAATTTTTAGTTTAAGTGTCCCGTTTAATCTCTCTACTTTTCCACTGCTCTGTGGATGATAAGGGGTATGGAATGCCTGCTCTATTCCCAGGGCCTGCATAATGTCCCTCATTATTTCTCCAGTGAAGTGTGTACCCCTGTCACTTTCTATGGCTTCTGGGATGCCATACCGACAGACTAGTTCCTTCATCAGTTTTTCTGCAGTTGTTTTAGCATTTGCACATTTTACTGGATAGGCCTCAACCCATCCTGAGAAGAGATCTACACATACTAGGACATATTCATACACTCCTACCTTGGGTAGTTGTATGTAGTCTATTTGCAGTCGTTGAAACGGGTTGAGCGGTCTGGGTGTTGCTTTCTTAGGGACTTTTACTGTTTTACCTGGGTTGTGTTGTGCGCAGATAATGCAGGATTGTACGTGTTTGGAGGCTACGTAACTGAAGCCAGGAGTGATCCAGAAGGCATTCACCTGGTTACACATGTGACTTTTTGAGGCGTGAGTGGGGCCATGTGTTGCTTGTGCCATCATAGGGAACAGGGACCTTGGTAAACACAACCTATCCTTACTTTCCCATACTCCATTCGAGTTCAGCCCAGCTCCCATTTTCTCCCAGTGTTCCTTCTCTGTTTGGGCAGCCTGATGCTGGAGGGATTTCAGGACATCCAGACTTACTGTGACTGGGACTTGCTGGCTCCCTGCCACTATCCTCTGATCCCTAGGCCTCTTTGCCGCTGCTTTCGCAGCCGCATCTGCCCTTCTATTGCCCGCTACCTCCAGTGAGTCACCTTTTGTGTGTGCTTTCACCTTAATGATGCCAACCTGGACTGGTAACATAAGTGCCTCCATTAACCGTTTTACCAATTCTGCATTTTTAATAGGCTTACCAGCTGACGTAAGAAAAGCTCTACTTCTCCAGATAGGGCCAAAATCATGACAGATCCCAAATCCATACTTTGAGTCTGAATAAACATTAATTTTCCTACCTGATCCCGCTCTACACGCCTCAATGAGCGCTGTTAGCTCCGCCTCCTGCCCGGACATGTGCAGCGGGAGTGGTTCAGCTCGGATTACCTCATGTGAGGATACTACTGCATATCCAGTGTAGAATCTCCCATCCAGGTGGTATCTGGAGCCATCTACAAAAAACTCAAAATCTGCATTAGTAATAGGTGTATCATAGACATGTGGAAAACCTGCTGTCTCCTGACTCATCAGCTCTATGCAGTCATGCTCGTGCGTCATGTTAAAGTATTCATCCTCACTTGCTACCATTGTCACCAATTCCCCCTTTTCTGAATCTACTGGCAAAAGGGTGGCTGGATTCAGAACATTACACCTCTTGAGGGTGACATACTCAGGAATCAGAAGGGCACATTCAAGTCTGAGCTGTCTGGCCATAGACAGGTGTTTCGGTTGGACTTGCACAAGTATAGCATGGATGTCATGCGGGGAGTAAATTGTTAAGGGAAATGTCAATGTGATCTCGCAAGCTTTCCCTAGCAGTACTGCAGCAGCCGCTACAGCACGGACACACGTGGGCGACCCTCTGACAACTGGGTCCAATCGCGCTGAGTAGTAAGCTATTGGTCTTTGTTTGTCACCATGTTGCTGTGTGAGGACGGCTGTCGCATGCCCTCCCTGTTCTGTGCAAAACAAGAAAAATGGTTGATCGTAATTTGGAATACCCAGGGCCGGGGCAGATACAATGAGTAATTTAAGGGAATGAAAGGAATCAATAGCTTCCTGAGTGAGGTCAAAGGGGTCAGATGACAGACAATCATAGAGGGGTTGCATCATTTGCGAGGCAGACCTTATCCAAGGCCTGCAGTATGACACTAAGCCCAAAAAGGTGCGTAGTTGCCGGTGGGACCTGGGTAAGGAGAGATTTTGGACTGCTTGTTTTCTCTCCTCAGTCAGGTGTCTTGTACCTTCAGAGATACAGTGACCCAAAAAGGTTACCTTTTGCTTACAGTACTGTAATTTTTCACGTGAAACTTTGCAACCATTCTCTGCTAGAAAACACAGCAAAGAAATTGTGGCTTCCTTGCAGGACGTCTGGTCTGGACAGCAGAGCAAAAGGTCATCCACGTACTGCAATAGCGTAACCTGTGGATGAGGCGGTTGCCACTGCTCCAGAATTCCTGCCATAGCTGTAGAATAAATGATAGGTGAATTCATTCCTCCTTGCGGGAGGACTGTCCACATGTACTGTTTCCCCTCATGTGTGAAGGCAAAAAGATACTGACAGTCAGGGTGTAGAGGCACAGAGAAAAATGCATTTGCCAAATCAATTACTGTAAAACATTTGGAGGTCCCTGGGATTTGTGACAGTAAGGTATGTGGGTTTGGAACAATTGGTGTTACACTCTCAGTGACAGCATTGACAGCTCTCAAATCATGCACCATTCTGTATGTATCAGGGGAACCTTTGGGCCCTTTTTTCTTGATTGGATACAAGGGAGTGTTACAGGGGGAGGACCTTTGTACTAGAGCCCCTGCTTCCACATATTCTCTTATATCTCTGGTCAGGGCCATTGATTTGGCTGGACTTAAGGGATACTGTTTTAAACAAGGAGGAGTGGAGCCTTCTTTTAATTTTATCATGACTGGGGGAATAGGAAGCCGACCAACATCAGTTTTTCCCTTTGCCCATACAATGTCTGGAACTTGTTGCATTGCTATGTCTTCACTAGTTCTGGTATCGGACACTCTCGCAGATTTGGACATGTACACCATTGCTGCAATCTTGCACAAGTGTTTGTCAGAGAGGGGACTTGTGACTGTAATACCTTCTGGGGTGTATTGTATGGTAGCCTGGATAGCACTTAACACATCAGTCCCCAGCAAATTCATAGGAGTATTTTCACTAACAATAAGCTTTGTGAGAATTTCCTGGCTATCTTGTAATCTCAGCTTCATCTGTTTTGTCAAGGGAGTTTCAGACACCAATCCCTCCACCCCGACACACTCCACAGTCTCGTCAGTAATCATATCTGGCTTTATCAGGTCTTTATGTACCACAGTGCCGGCTGCCCCAGTGTCAATTAAAAATTCTGCCTCTTTCCCCCCTGGCATTGTTATGGTCGTAAGTAAGGTGGGACCAGGTCCTGAGGGAACGAAAACAGGGTACACATTTGTCACTGGGTTGCCAGTTTCCTAGGTCAGAGGCAAGGGAGGAGGGAAATCAGTCTGCTCACTCTCCTTTTTGGAGTTTTTGCACTGTCTGGCATAATGTCCATTCTGTCCACAATTCCAGCACTGTACGGTCGCTCGGTCACCTGGTGCCCCCCCTCTCTGCTTCCACTGTCTTCCTTGTGCTCTAGCATACATAACTGGTCACTTGCATTTTGTCAGTTCAACCCCCTTAGCTACTTGCAGAAGGTCTGTTGGGTCCATGTTTCTCCACTCAGGTCTGGCTGTCTGTACTGCTTCTCGTAAAAACTTATTCATACCGTCAATGAATGCATTCACCAATATTTTGATATCAAGGTCGTTTCTTGCACTGTACCCCATGTCTGTCCACTTCAGCTGTAACCTCCCAAAGTACGTCTCTATACTCTCCCCTTTTTGCTGTGTCACGTCAGTCATCAGTACAGACTGCTCTGTTTGTTTCTTTATAGCCCATCCTTTCAATGCCTCACAGTACGTCATTCCAGACCTCTCAGACTGAACATCCATGACCCATGATTGCTCCTTCATCATATCAGTATGCGTTTTAATTATGTGTCCCAGCATGTCACCTGCCTTTGCAGTCACCAAACTCTCGAGGTCTACCCAAGTGCATTTATAAGTCACCTGTATTGTCTGTATTTGCCTGTAAAATGGGAAAGGTTGGTTTTCAGGGTCAGGTAACTGTTTCAACATAGCTAGCTGGTCAGAGGGGCTCCAGGGGTAATATTCCTGTGTCTGTCTGATTCTTGTGACCTTCCTCGGTCGGGATGTATCTGATTTTTTTGTACTGGTCCCAGGGCGTTCTTTCCTTTCCTCACCGTCAGCTTCCTCCCCAAAACTCAATTCCTTCACTACCTCTGTCTCAGTGTCAGCGTCCTCTGTCATCACATGTGATCTGGTTCGAACAGGATTTAGTGCAATCTGCTTAGGGCGAATAACATTACACGTAGCACAAGTACCTCTCCAGTCTGGGTTTTTCTGACTACAATGTTTACAAGTCCATTCATCTGGTCTGGGTTTCTGCTTATGTGAAGGTGGGGCGGTAGCAGTCACAATTCCTGCTTTTGGTGCATTAAAACATTCATAATACACCTTATCTCCCGCTGTGGTCTCTTTGTATCCACAATGCTGCACCTCTTCAGCCACACGACACCATTTATTTACTTGTTGCTCTACCCTCTTATCTTTTATCCAACCTCTCTTTTCTTCCCTGAATCTGTGCCATTTCTCAACATCCAAACATCCGTACTCTGGCATGTCTGCCTTTCTGAGTATCGGTCTGACATTTTTCACTGCTTCTTTGCCTTCTCTTTCTTGCACTATCTGTTTGGCTGTTTTGGATCCTGCTGGAGCCCCACGCTGCACACTGAACAAGTTGCCCATGGCTTCAACTTATTCCCACACAGCCCACCTTTCTGCAAATGCCCTCTCAGTGTCCCTGAACCTTGTTAACAGGCCACACTTCTCCTGGCAAGTCAGAATGGGCTCTCAAGTGGTAGCAGGAAGGCTAAATCAGCATTCACTCTAACCTGCTACACTTGTAGGGCATATTGGGAAGGGTTAAAAAACACCTCTCACCCAATAGACCAGATGACTAAAGCAGGAAGGACCAGGTGTGATAGTCCTCTCACCTGCTAGACCACCTCCATGTAAGTGGGAAGGCCACAATGCTCTCTAACCCACTTCAAACCTGATGTGCAGTTGGGTACTTCACGCTGGTCCTTTCCAAAGTATTCCGGCAACGAGCGTAAACTAGAGTTAAAACAATCCTCAGAGCTGACTTCTCACAGAGGGCAGAAAATCGCGCAGCTGTTCACTTGACCCCTCCCAACAGAATGTCAGCAGCGCACAGTTTGTTTAGCAAGAGTGTTATCTCAAAAAGAATTCTTCGTCCAGATTCAGTTTTTCCAAAACATCCCTAATACCCACTGGTATAATACACAATCCCAGCAGAAAATTGAGACTACTTATATACCTTCACAGCACTTGATTCTAGAAACATATGTAACAATACACCTTCCAAGGGTCAGTGAACCTCACATGTAAATAAAATTATCTAAACCGCTCTTGACACTGATGGGAAAAAATACATATGTCAGTTATCCACTCAAATACTCTATATGGCTATGCCCTGTGACATTTCACAACCGGAACATCTTTTCACAGTCCACAGTATGACCTATAACCATTAGACTTATACATACATATTATTTCACCAAGTCTCTTATCTCAATTACTTGTCACTTTGTTATTCAGAGGCTTCTCATCAATATACAACAACCTATTGCCTGCCTACTTTATCTAGGCATTAATATGAAACCACTTATGAACACAAATCCCTAGACCAGTGTATTGCCCATCAAAGATGCAAAGATGGCCAAAGCAAAACACAAAACACAGCAACACAGCAAATGTAATTATACAGAGACTGTCCCAAATTCCGTGCTATGCAATCTATGCAATCAGTTAATGGACGGACAACAGATTATCTCATTACTCTATATTTCAACTCTCATTCAGACATGCATGAAAAAAAACAATACTCACTGGTGATGCCAGAGTTCTTGAACCGTGTGTACAGCCTTATCCAGAATATTTGGGAAATCAGAGAGAGTGAAATAAAGTGTAAGAATAAAGCTTCTCACCTTGCTGCAGCTGAAATTTCACTGTCTCAAGAGTCCCCAAAACTTCTTCCAAATAGGCTGGTTGGCCACGGCCCCACGTTGGGCACCAAAAACTGTTGTAGCTGTTCTGTTTTGTCACAAGTCAGCTTATGGGATCACCAGTGAGGTCCTCTGAATTAGGCCTCCTCAGACCTAATCAAGATCGAGCGCTCGGAGAAAAAAGACCTGCATCCATGTGGGCATGATCAATTTCTTCTCTGTTTATTTAACCAAAGTACAGTTTATTTATACCATTTACAGATCAATGTGATATTGCAAAATAAAGCTTCTAGCTGGACTTTACAAGTTTGCTCATATGACTTTTAAGTTTTAGCAAAACAAAAATGTAGAGTCATGCATATGAGATAAGAAGAAGATAAGAAGAACATTTAGAGACAATAATAATCCTTGAGACTGTCTCTTATTCTGTAGACTCCATGACTATAAACTACCATCAGATATACTTACTAATAACAATAAATCTTTAATGAAGAAATAGAGAAACTATTAACCCTTCTATATCAGGTTCATAGTGCTTGATTGTACTACTGAAGCAGGGAAATGTACTCTCACATTTTTGTACCCTCAATAAACAGCTCTGAAATTAAGGAACATTTTTCATTAATGGCAACATGCCAGAACTTCTTCACTTTCAAAGCAATGCCACTGTTTTGTCTCCAGAAAAAAATGAGATAATTTTTAGATTCCTTGATAAAAGCCTTTGTAATTACCTCATCATTTTATTAGTAGCAAGACAGTTGCCTACCACAAAAATGGAAAAGAAATACTTCTGATTGACAGGCCATTACTGTACTTTTTTTTACATTCAAAACAGTATAGTACATTTGTTTTGTCTCCGCAATAAAGGACTAATTTTCAGATGGCTTATAAAAAAGCCATACCTTCTTCATTTAGCAAACTGCAAGGCTTTTTATACTTCCCAAATGGAAATATTAGAAATCGTGTGTTGTTGCTCACCGCGGTCATATGAAAAAAGCCAAGCAACTGGTGTAACCAAAATGTGTGCAGACAAATAATAAAATATAACTTTTAATAATCACCTATTTAAAATATTTTGCACACACAACATAAATGGTTGTAAAACCAACCAATAATTACAGCACAAGGAGCTGATGTTATGCAAAGCTCCCAATGTATACACAGAGGACAATAAGGCTATGTGCCCACGGGGAAAGTGTCCTGCGGTTATATCCACAGGACATTCCGCAGGAGCTCCCAGAAAACCGCAGCACAACTTTGTCTGTTTTAGTGTTGTGGTTTATTTGCGGAATTTCCTGCGGATATGCTGCGGTCATTCTGCATTGAGGATACAGTACCATGGCTTCGGCACTGCATCCTCAATGCAGAACAAGTGCTGAGTGAGAGGGGCGTTCATACTTACCTCCATCACGCCGCACTTCCCTCTCCATCTCCGGCCGTGTCTACACTGTGGGCTCTGCCCACCCACTGTAGCCCCGCCTCACTGTTTCACCCTTCTATCCATTACAGTGTTGAGAACTGTCATCAAAACATGCAAATGGTCATAAAACACTGAAGCGATATAAATCAAAATAAGACGTGCTGTCTAGTGGGCGCAAAACAACAGTCTCCCAATAGCCCTCAAAGGCAACAATCTGACCAGTGGCGTAACTACCGCGGTCGCAGCGGTCGCGATCGCAACCGGGCCCGGGAGGTTAGGGGCCCGGCGGCCGCCAGGCAGATCAGCAGCCAGCTCCTGTCAGTATGAGAGGAGCTGCGCTGATCTGTCACAGACCTAGCGGCCGCTATTTGACCCGCTGCCGCCGCCGACACCGGGCCCCCCTGCCTGATGTCAACGGCGGGATCCGGGCCCCCTGCCTGATGTCAGCGGCTGCAGCGTCTCCCCCGTCACCGCGCACAGTAATGATGAAGCATAGCGCGGCCGGTGCCGCGCTATGCATCACCATTCTCCCCCTGTGCGATGACGTCACTCCCGAGCGACTGCTGTGCTGAGTGCACAGGGTGCAGGACAGGAGGACGCCGACCGCAGCACCGGGAGAACGAGCAGCAGGGAAGACAGCAGCGGTGGAAAGAAGAGAGAAGGTGAGTACTTGGTTTTTTTTTTAATATAAGTGAGTAAACGGTGGCCAGAGGCTTGGGAAGGCAGTTCTGGGGAAGCTGCATTATTGTATATGGAAGCCTGGAGAGGCTGCTTTATACATGGAGGTCTGAGGAGGCTGCATTATATGTGGAGGTCTGGGGTAGCTGCATTATTATACATGGAGGCCTGGAGAGGCTGCTTTATACATGGAGGTCTGAGGAGGCTGCATTATATATGGAGGCCTGGAGAGGCTGCTTTATACATGGAGGTCTGGGGAGGCTGCATTATATATGGAGGTCTGGGGTGGCTGCATTATTATACATGGAGGCCTGGAGAGGCTGCTTTATACATGGAGGTCTGGGGAAGCTGCATTATTATACATGGAGGCCTAGAGATACTGCATTATACATGGAGGCCTAGAGATACTGCATTATACATGGAGGCCTGAGGAGGCTGGGTGCATTGTTATACATGGAGGCCTGGAGAGGCTGGCTGCTATATTATACATGGAGGCCTGAGGAGGCTGGGTGCATTGTTATACATGGAGGTGGTCTGGAGAGACTGGGTGCTATATTATACTGTCACGGCCGGGCGGTCGGGTAGACCCAGGAGGTGGATCCACTGGACCGGACTCTAAGATGGTGGTAAGGAGTCCGGCAGCTGAAGCACTGAAGGGCGGCAGAACAGTCCGTGCAAGTGAGGGCAGCGGAGGAGTCCCTGGGACCACGGAGTCACAGATGGTGGTACTGGTGACGTAGCTCAGGTTCGGAAGCCGAGATGATAGTAGGCGGGGTCCGGAACCTCTGGAGCGGGATGACGGGTCACCGCAGGGATCCGAGATGGTACGGACTGTCAGTTGGCAGACGGACAGCGTGCGGGGTTCAGGACACGGCAGACTGGATGGCGCGGCAGGTACGGCTCTACAAAGAGAGATAGGTGAGTATAGGCACATAAACACCAGGAGACCTGACTCCTAGCTCAGGGAACACGAAGATCAGGCCCCGCCCCCTTGGACAATGACCCCCTATATACCCTGTACCTGTGCAACCTCATTTCCTGTTAATGGACGCTGGCCCTTTAAGAAAGGGTCAGTGACCGCGCGCGCGCCCTAATGCGCATGCGCGCCGCCCGAGTGCCAGAAGCCAGGGAAGGAGGCTGCGAGGAGGACGCAGGGGAGCCGGCCAGGTCCAGGGAAGCTGTCGGGCGCCGGGATCGGGGTCCAGGGACCCTGGGACGGACGGGATCCGGTGGCTGGAGAGCGGGGAGCGTGGCAGGTGAGCCGGGGAGCGGGGGTGAGGACCCGGGAAGCGTGACAGTACCCCCCCCCCCCACGCCCCCCTCCCCGCAACCGGGACATGAAGGCACGGATAAGAGGAGTGCCCACGTTCTCCCTGGGCTCCCAAGACCTATCCTCAGGACCATACCCCTCCCAGTCCACCAGGAAGAACTGCCGACCTCGTACGGTCTTCATGGCCACGATATCCCTTACCGCATAGATGTCATCATCGGCAATAGGTGGAGGAGCCGGACTGGCAGCAGCGGAGAAAGGACCAAGGACAACCGGCTTGAGCAGGGAGACGTGGAATGAGTTGGGTATCCTCATCGTGGCCGGGAGCTGTAGCTTGTAGGATACCTCATTGATCTTGCGGAGGACCTTAAACGGCCCGATGTAGCGAGGACCCAGCTTGTAGGACGGTATCTTCAATCGGATGTATTGGGAAGCAAGCCAGACCAGGTCACCAGGAGAGAAACACGGAGGATCCAGACGTCTCTTGTCAGCGTGTTTCTTCATCCGCTGGGAAGCGCGCCCAAGGGACGCCTTGACAGAGTCCCAAATGGTAGCAAAGTCACGGACAGCAGTATCAGCAGCCGGGACATCCGATGAAGGGGATATAGGCAGCGGGACGGCGGGCTGAAGTCCGTAAACAACATGGAAGGGTGATTTGGAGGATGACTCACTGACGTGGTGGTTATGGGCGAATTCAGCCCAAGGCAGAAGCGAGGACCAGTCGTCGTGATGGGCGTTGACATAGTGACGTAGGTATGAGGTCAAGATTTGATTGACCCTCTCCACTTGGCCATTAGACTGAGGATGGTAAGCAGAGGAAAAGTCCAGAGTCACTCCCAGATGTTTGCATAGAGCCCTCCAGAAGCGGGAGGTGAACTGGGTTCCTCTGTCGGACACGATGTGGGATGGAAAGCCATGCAAGCGAAAGATGTGATGTATATAGGCTTCCGCGAGTTCCTGAGCTGAGGGCAGTCCGGCCATAGGAACGAAGTGGGCCATTTTGGAGAATCGATCAACCACGACCCATATGACTGTGTGCCCGGAGGATAATGGCAAGTCCGTAATAAAGTCCATAGCTATGTGTTGCCACGGGACTGAGGGTATCGGCAGAGGCAGAAGACGGCCATGGGGCAAGTGGTTGGGCGTCTTGTTCCTGGCACAGGAGGAGCAGGCAGAGACAAAAGCAGCGACGTCCGTGCGAAGGGATGGCCACCAGTAATGGCGTACAATCGCACCCCATGTTCTCTTCTGGCCTGCATGGCCGGCTGTTTTTGATGCATGACCCCAGTGTAACACTTTTTGCCTGTCGGTCTCAGAGACATAGGTCTTCCCGGGCGGTATCTGGGCTAGAGTGACAGGGGCCACCGGAACGATGTTGCTAGGACAGATGATGGGTTGGGTAGTCGCTTCCTCCTGCTCCATGGGCATGAAAGACCTGGACAAGGCATCAGCGCGTACATTCTTGTCCGCGGGTCGGAAGTGAAGCTGAAAGTCAAACCTGGCAAAGAATAAAGACCACCTGGCTTGCCGTGGGTTCAGTCGCTGAGCGGACCGCAGGTATTCCAAGTTCTTGTGGTCAGTGTAAATTATCACGGGATACACTGCACCTTCCAGGAGGTAGCGCCATTCCTCCAGTGCCAGTTTGACTGCCAAGAGCTCTCGGTCCCCGATGGTGTAGTTGCGTTCAGACGCTGAGAAGCCCTTGGAGAAGAATCCGCAAGTCACCATCTTCCCGGAGGAGGATTTCTGCATGAGCACTGCTCCGGCTCCTGAGGAGGAGGCATCCACCTCCAAGGTGAACTGGCGGTTTAACTCCGGACGGTGGAGTACAGGAGAGGAAGCAAAAGCTCGCTTCAATGAGCCAAACGCGGCGTCGGCCGCAGGCGACCAGTCCTTTGGATTTGCCTCTTTCTTAGTCAAAGCGGAAAGTGGAGCAGTCAGAGCAGAGAAGTGAGGGATGAATTGGCGGTAGTAGTTGGCGAATCCCAGGAAGCGTTGGATTGCTTTCAGTCCAGAAGGGGGAGGCCAGTTGAGAATGGCGGAGACCTTCTTGGGATCCATCTGCAGTCCAGTCTCAGAGATGACGTACCCCAAAAAGGGGAGTGTAGACTGCTCAAAGACACACTTCTCATACTTTGCGTACAGGCGATTCTCTCTCAATCTTCGTAGAACCAGCTGTACGTGCTCTCTGTGGGTTGAGAGGTCCGGAGAGAAGACAAGGATGTCATCTAGATATACTACCACACAGGTGTAGAGGAGGTCTCGGAACACGTCGTTCACCAGTTCTTGGAAGACGGCAGGAGCATTACACAGGCCGAAGGGCATCACGCAGTACTCATAATGTCCATCGCGCGTATTGAACGCGGTCTTCCATTCGTCACCAGAGCGGATGCGCACCAGATTGTAAGCACCCCGAAGGTCCAGCTTGGTGAACACACGAGCCCCCCTAAGTCGGTCAAACAATTCGGGGATGAGCGGCAGAGGGTACTTGTTTTTGACTGTGATCTGATTCAGACCCCGGTAGTCGATGCAGGGGCGTAAATCGCCCTCTTTTTTCTTGACAAAGAAGAAACCTGCTCCAGCAGGAGAGGAGGACCTCCGAATGAATCCCCTTGCCAGGCTCTCTGAGATGTAAGCAGACATAGCCCTTGTTTCGGCTGGAGATAAAGGATATATCCGTCCTCGTGGTGGCGTTGTTCCAGGGAGCAGGTCGATGGCACAATCGTATGGACGATGTGGCGGCAGTACCTCGGATTCCTTTTTATCAAAGACATCCGCAAAGGTCCAATAGGCCGAGGGCAGCCCCGGTAGGTTCTCAGGAACCAGAGGTTGTCGGATGGGTTGTGTGGATTTTAGACATCTCTCATGACACGAAGAACCCCAGCGGGTGATGTCGCCTGTACCCCAGCTGACTGATGGTTCGTGGGCCCGTAACCATGGAAGACCCAGCAGGATCTGATGGGACATGTGAGGGAGGACGTAGAAGGCGATGGTCTCGGTGTGAAGAGCACCGATCCGCAGTTCAACCGGCCTGGTGGTCCAGGAGATGGTGTCAGAAAGGGGTCTCCCATCTACAGAGGCAATCACCAGGGGCTTGTTGAGTGGAATAACAGGCACTTGGTATTTGTCCACGGTGGCTTGCTGGATGAAATTGCCTGCTGCCCCGGAATCGAGGTAGGCCTCAGCCGTGAACCGCGTCTCTCCCGTTGTCACTTGCACGGTCCATGTGACCGGATCAGAGAGAGTCCCAGCACCTAGGGTGGCCTCTCCTACCAACCCTAGGCTTTGGAGTTTCCCGGCCTTTCCGGACAGGAACGGAGGAGGTGTGTGTCCTCACCACAGTAAAAGCAGAGGCCCTTAGCGAGCCGCTCTGCTCGTCGTTGTTCGGACTGCCGTATCCGGTCAATCTGCATGGGCTCGTGGACGGGAATCCCAGCGGTAGAAGACTGAGGTACGGAGGTCTTCTGTGGAGGAGAGGGATGCCGGACTGGACGTCTCTCCCGAGACAGCTCTTTGGAGCGCTCCTGAAAACGGATGTCTACTCGAGTTGCTAGGGCAATCAGGGCATCTAGGGTGGAGGGCACGTCACGGCCCGCCAACTCGTCTTTGATGCGGCTTGAGAGACCCTCCCAGAAGGCGGCTGTTAGGGCCTCATTATTCCAGCTGAGTTCTGAAGCCAACGTGCGGAAACGAATGGCGTATTGGCCCACCGTCAGTGTTCCTTGACGCAAGCGGAGAAGGGATGAAGCAGACGCAGAGGCGCGTCCCGGCTCGTCAAAAGTGCTGCGAAAGGCCTGCAGGAACTCTTGAAGATCCTTGGTCATAGGGTCCTCCTTTTCCCACAAGGGGTTCATCCACGCCAGCGCCTCGCCCTCCAGGTGAGACATTATAAAGGCGACCTTGGCTTGGTCAGAGGCGAACAGATGTGGCAGCTGCGTGAAATGAAGGGAACACTGGTTAATGAAGCCCCTGCAGGTCTTGGGATCTCCAGCATAACGAGGTGGTGAAGCCAACCGGAGTTGGGAAGCACCCGACGAGGCTGCCACTGGTGCGGGAGCCGTGGATTGTCCATTGGAGGACCTGGGTGCCGCAGGCGTCATGGAAGCTTGTAACGTGTACAGGCGGGTGTCCACGGAGGTCATAAATTGCAGCATGCGGGTCTGGACTTCACGCTGGCGTTGGAGTTCCTCTTGCAGGGCCAATAGTGCTGCAGCGGGATCCATGGCCTGATCTTACTGTCACGGCCGGGCGGTCGGGTAGACCCAGGAGGTGGATCCACTGGACCGGACTCTAAGATGGTGGTAAGGAGTCCGGCAGCTGAAGCACTGAAGGGCGGCAGAACAGTCCGTGCAAGTGAGGGCAGCGGAGGAGTCCCTGGGACCACGGAGTCACAGATGGTGGTACTGGTGACGTAGCTCAGGTTCGGAAGCCGAGATGATAGTAGGCGGGGTCCGGAACCTCTGGAGCGGGATGACGGGTCACCGCAGGGATCCGAGATGGTACGGACTGTCAGTTGGCAGACGGACAGCGTGCGGGGTTCAGGACACGGCAGACTGGATGGCGCGGCAGGTACGGCTCTACAAAGAGAGATAGGTGAGTATAGGCACATAAACACCAGGAGACCTGACTCCTAGCTCAGGGAACACGAAGATCAGGCCCCGCCCCCTTGGACAATGACCCCCTATATACCCTGTACCTGTGCAACCTCATTTCCTGTTAATGGACGCTGGCCCTTTAAGAAAGGGTCAGTGACCGCGCGCGCGCCCTAATGCGCATGCGCGCCGCCCGAGTGCCAGAAGCCAGGGAAGGAGGCTGCGAGGAGGACGCAGGGGAGCCGGCCAGGTCCAGGGAAGCTGTCGGGCGCCGGGATCGGGGTCCAGGGACCCTGGGACGGACGGGATCCGGTGGCTGGAGAGCGGGGAGCGTGGCAGGTGAGCCGGGGAGCGGGGGTGAGGACCCGGGAAGCGTGACATATACATTGAGGCCTGAGGAGGCTGGGTGCATTGTTATACATGGAGGCCTGGAGAAGCTGGCTGCTACATTATACATGGAGGCCTGAGGAGGCTGGCTGCATTATTATACATGGAGGCCTGGAGAGGCTGGCTGCATTATTATATATGGAGGTCTGGGGGGGCTGCATAATACAAAATGAAGGACACCTTATACATGGAATATAGGGGTGCCTTATGCATGGAGGAGTATGGGGCTGCATAATGCAATATGAAGTTTTATGGGGTTGCGTTATAATACATATAGGACTATGGGGGCTACATTATAATATATGGAGGACTATGGAGGCTACCTTATACATGGACTATGGGGGTGCATTATAAAACATTGGGGACTATGTGGTGCAGTATAATATATGGAGAACTATGGGGTGAATTATAATATATGGAGAACTATGAGAAATTCATTATAATAATTGGAGGGCTACTTTATACAAGGAGGACTATAGGGCTGCATTATAATATATGGAGGCCTATGTGGTGCAGTATAATACATGGAGAACTATGGGGTGAAATATAATACATAGAGAACTATGTGAGAAATTCAAGATAATAATTGAAGGGCTGCTTTATACATGGAGGATTATGGGGGTGCATTATAATATATGGAGGACTATGTGGTGCAGTATTATATATTGAGTACTATGGGGTGAATTATAATGCATGGAGAACTATGGGAAATGCATTATAATACATGGAGGACTATGGAAGTGTATTCTAATATATGAAGGGTTATGTGGGACCCTTTATACTATTTGGAAGGCTATGTGAGTGCCATTATTGTATTTGGAGAACTATATACAGTTAGGTCCAGAAATATTTGGACAGTGACACAAGTTTTGTTATTTTAGCTGTTTACAAAAATATGTTCAGAAATACAATTATATATATAATATGGGCTGAAAGTGCACACTCCCAGCTGCAATATGAGAGTTTTCACATCCAAATCGGAGAAAGGGTTTAGGAATCATAGCTCTGTAATGCATAGCCTCCTCTTTTTCAAGGGACCAAAAGTAATTAAACAAGGGACTCTAAAGGCTGCAATTAACTCTGAAGGTGTCTCCCTCATTAACCTGTAATCAATGAAGTAGTTAAAAGGTCTGGGGTTGATTACAGGTGTGTGGTTTTGCATTTGAAAGCTGTTGCTGTGACCAGACAACATGCGGTCTAAGGAACTCTCAATTGAGGTGAAGCAGAACATCCTGAGGCTGAAAAAAAATAAAAAATCCATCAGAGAGATAGCAGACATGCTTGGAGTAGCAAAATCAACAGTCGGGTACATTCTGAGAAAAAAGGAATTGACTGATGAGCTTGGGAACTCAAAAAGGCCTGGGCGTCCACGGATGACAACAGTGGTGGATGATCGCCGCATACTTTCTTTGGTGAAGAAGAACCCATTCACAACATCAACTGAAGTCCAGAACACTCTCAGTGAAGTAGGTGTATCTGTCTCTAAGTCAACAGTAAAGAGAAGACTCCATGAAAGTATATACAAAGGGTTCACATCTAGATGCAAACCATTCACCAATTCCAAACATAGACAGGCCAGAGTTAAATTTGCTGAAAAACACCTCATGAAGCCAGCTCAGTTCTGGAAAAGTATTCTATGGACAGATTAGACAAAGATCAACCTGTACCAGAATGATGGGAAGAAAAAAGTTTGGAGAAGAAAGGGAACGGCACATGATCCAAGGCACACCACATCCTCTGTAAAACATGGTGGAGGCAACGCAATGGCATGGGCATGCATGGCTTTCAATGGCACTGAGTCACTTGTGTTTATTGATGACATAACAGCAGACAAAAGTAGCCGGATGAATTCTGAAGTGTACCGGGATATACTTTCAGCCCAGATTCAGCCAAATGCCGCAAAGTTGATCGGACGCCGCTTCATAGTACAGATGGACAATGACCCCAAGCACACAGCCAAAGCTACCCAGGAGTTCATGAGTGCAAAAAAGTGGAACATTCTGCAATGGCCAAGTCAATCACCAGATCTTAACCCAATTGAGCATGCATTTCACTTGCTCAAATCCAGACTTAAGACGGAAAGACCCACAAACAAGCAAGACCTGAAAGCTGCGGCTGTAAAGGCCTGGCAAAGCATTAAGAAGGAGGAAACCCAGCCGTTGGTGATGTCCATGGGTTCCAGACTTAAGGAAGTGATTGCCTCCAAAGGATTCGCAACAAAATATTGAAAATAAAAATATTTTGTTTGGGTTTGGTTTATTTGTCCAATTACTTTTGACCTCCTAAAATGTGGAGTGTTTGTAAAGAAATGTGTACAATTCCTACAATTTCTATCAGATATTTTTGTTCAAACCTTCAAATTAAACATTACAATCTGCACTTGAATTCTGTTGTAGAGGTTTCATTTCAAATCTAATGTGGTGGCATGCAGAGCCCAACTCGCGAAAATTGTGTCACTGTCCAAATATTTCTGGACCTAACTGTACAAGGAGGGACAAAGATAAAAGCAGGGGATGGGAACGTTTTGTGCTGAGGGAAAAAGGCTCTTTTCCCTCAGCACCCAGCTTTCTCATGCTCTGCTATACATCTTCTCTCAGCACCCAGCTTTCCCATGCTCTGCTATACATCATGTCTCAGCCCCCAGCTTTCCCATGCTCTGATATGGGAAAGCTGGGTACTGAGGGAAAGATGTATAGCAGAGCATGGGGAAGCAGTGTGCCGAGGACAAGATGGATATCAGAAAATAGGAAAGCTGGGTGCTGATAGAGGGATTTCAGATCATGGGAAATCTGGGTGCTGTGGGTAAGAGCCAAGTGTCAGCATCATTATCCTGTACCCTGAATGTCAGTGTCATTATCCTGTACCCTAAATGTCGATTTACGTGGAGGGGGGGCCCAGGTCTGAACTTTGCACTGGGGCCCATCAAACTCTGGTTACCCCCCTGAATCTGACCGTATACGCTCCTGGACCTCCCGACGCGTTTCGTAAATAGCTTACTCATCAGGGGTTTGTGATTATTAAAAGTTATATTTTATTATTTGTCTGCACACATTTTGGTTACACCAGTTGCTTGTTTTTTTTAATATACTTCCCAAATGGGGATAATTATTGCACCCAATCTTTTGAAATTTCCACAGCTTCTTTTGTTTGCAACATCTGTCTATAAACAACAGCAATGCACCTCTGCCACCCACAAACATGATCAATTGCTGCTCTAAACATACTTTCCAGGCAATAGAGGCTTACTAATCACGGGTTTCCTGTGAATTTATTC
This sequence comes from Anomaloglossus baeobatrachus, assembly GCF_048569485.1. Classification (NCBI taxonomy): domain Eukaryota; kingdom Metazoa; phylum Chordata; class Amphibia; order Anura; family Aromobatidae; genus Anomaloglossus; species Anomaloglossus baeobatrachus. Next base: position 606,577,035 of record NC_134354.1, read on the forward strand.
CCTGCAAATAAAATGTTAGGGGGAAATTCAGCAAAGTTGGAAAATTTGAATTTTAAACAATCCGTTCATTTCTACTGACTCGGAACTCCAAAGGTGTTTCATAGAGCCTTATCTATTCCCTTTGTCACTGTTTCTAAAATCAAGAGTTCACCATCTAGTACCCAAAATGCTTCTCTAAGTACTAACTTGCTTCTCTAGGTGACCCATGTTTAGGTCTATCGCTATTGGAACAGCATGCACAGAAGTCTACCCCTCAATTCTATTATCTTTATATTCCTCAGATGCTGTAAAACATTCTGCTGATACGAGTTCTACTTTTGCCAACCTGTAGCATAACGGAGATGCGCATAAAAATCATTAAGCATTGCCTCCCATCTTCATTGGAGAAGGTAGAATCATGGCACACGCCGATGTATAAAAGTCCTTGCTTTATTATAAATGCATAAAAAGTGAACGGGTCCGAGACCAGATGCTGGCACTCCAGAGGACGACGGCTGTTTTGCGCTGCTGTGCTTCTATGGGTACCGGGAATCAGGAAATAGCCGTTGTCCTTCGTAGTGCCAGTGTGCCGCCCCCGTGGAAGCAGCCGAGCTGCTCGGATCCGGGTTCGCTATGGCTCAAGGGTCTCCGGACCCGGGGGTCGTGCGGCCAAGTGAGTGAAGAGGGGTATTTACAGGGGAGTTATAGTTCGTGATGCCACCCGTGGTGTGTGGTAATTGGGAGCACCGCCGCTGCCGTTGGGAGTACCCGGGGTGATGGAGCGGGGACAGCAAAGTGTTGTAACCCTCCACGAGTAGGGGGAATGCCCCGGGACTCGATGAAGGGGTGCTGTAGGATGAAGGGGTCACTCTCGTACTCACTCAGTTCATAAGCAGACACTGACAACTGGGTAAACCAAGTCTCTGGGTACTGCTGCCGCTTAGGGGAGCTCGTCCTTGTCCCGTCCCCAAGTGGGCTGCCTGGTGATCTGTGACCTGCCTCCTGGCACTTAGTTTAACTTCAACTTGATGGCCCGGTAGCATGGAACTAACCAGGCCCCGCTCCCCACTATGGCTAAGTATGGGAGCTTGCTCTCAGGGCTCACACTTGGGAGTTTCTGGATCGTTTTGGGTTGGAAAGTCCTATCCTTCTCGTTGCGCTAGTGCCCCAATTCTGAAGCGGGTGGGAACGGATCATAAAGGCTCCCTTCTCCTCAGGTGAATTGTCGGGTTGCCTGAAGCTACTCCCCGACCTAAGGTCTGTGTACCCCGTCGTGCCTTTGGTCCCGGACCGGTGAGAGTGCTAGGCTGCCGGCCATCCTCCTCGACAGGTCCGAGCACCTCGCCACAATCCCCTGCGACCGGGGTCCGACTCCTCTAGGCCCAGACCACCGTCTGCAACCTAGGCAGTTACTTCAGGAGTCACCACTCCCGACTTCCTCTGAGATCCTCTCAGCTCGAGGGCTACTTCCCAACCTCTCTCCTTCATCTCTCAGGCTCAACTCCTCACTGACTCACTACACTCCTCACCTCCCCTCCCCCAGGTCCACTCAAGCCGTCCACTGGTGTGTCTGGTGGGTGTGGTGCAGGGTGTCTCTAGGATTTGATTTGCTATGTGAGGCAACACCACTTAAGTAGGGACCCTGAACTAAGAGGGAGGTGGAATACTGCATGGGAGGGCAGCTTGTGACGACCTGATAGTCCAAGGGCGTCACACCAGCATCTCGGTATGATGATCTTCACTGGACTTGCTCCCTTCTGGTGAGCACAGCTGCACAGAGCCTTGGTGTTATTGTCGCTTCTCCTGTCCCTCGCAGTAGTGAATCAGGTGACCCAGTGGTGCGGATCCGCATCTGTTTTCCTTGATTGCCTTCCATCTTGCAGAAGTCTCCTCCTGGGCCCAACCATTACTCTGTACATGTCTATTATTCTTTGATTGTGTGGTGATGTGATTGCATCCTTACTTTAAGGTGTACCAATCATTTGTTTGAAAAATAAAACTGTTTTATACAAAATAGGGTCTGCAAAGTGCTGTTGATAGATAGTAGTATAGGTCTTGAGAATCCAGCAATCAGGTCCAGCGGGAGAGCACAAAGAGAGCAGTGTGCAGGCTCATTAGTAAGACTATGGACCTCCACGTTACAGTCACAGATCTTTATTATGGCCCATACACTGCTCTGAAATACACATTACCTAGACCCCCACCAATCAGCAGCACTTTGCAGCCCCGATTTTAGATAAAACATTTTTAAAACAATAAATACAGTAACTTTTAAGTTTCTGCTTATTTCTTAAACATATAAATGGCATGAGGCATTTAGTGCACAGAATCAGGCACATATTGTAGTGAATGTTTAAGAAATATTTTGCAAGTTAAGGAGAAAAAAATGTTATTTTTAATCTTTCATCCTTGAGTAGGATATGAAGTCATTTTTTTGTTTATTTTTCTTTTATTATATTGAATAGGCTGACTTCTATGTATGTCAGTAGCTCTGATGATCTCATCATAAATTTAGCAGCCCTGGTTTCAAAATATCCAGCATGATGGTTTATATGTTTAAATTGATCACTTCCAAACTTCAATATTACTTTAAGGAAAATAGCAATCTGGCCTCTCAGAATATTTTGTGGGATGCCATGAAGGCCTGCTTAAAGGGAACCTGTCACCACTTTTTTGGACTATAAGCTGCGGCCACCACCACTGGGCTCTTATATATAGCATTCTAACATTAACATTAATTATGCTGCCCCACTTTCCACATCATGCCACCCCCAATACTGCCACTCTCCATATTAAGCCCAACTACCCATGATGCCCCTCTATAGAGCATGAAACTGATTGGCATTCCTCTGACAATCTTCTTTTTGTCCTCCATCTTAGCGCCGCCACTTGCAACACACTGACATGGTGCCAAGTGATAAATATAGGCATACATGATTGTATTGTTCTAAATTTTTAAGGTTTTGTCTATACATTGACTGCAATGTCTGTACATGATTAGTTAAATATTATGTTTCTGAAAGAAAAAACATAATATTGAATATTTAATGGAATTTTATTAGTTTTTAAAATTCAGTCCGAATAATTAGGATATCACATACGTAGTAGAAGTAGGCCAAATGTATGATAGAAGTTTAATGTAAGAGGAAATTCATTGAATCTTTTGTAGAATTGCATTCGTTTTTGTACAGAGTCTGGCTAAATGATTAGGATATCATCAATGTAGCATAGGCTAAGGCCCTGTGCGCACTTACCGGATTTTGCCGCGGATTTTCTGCGGATTTGCTGCATGTTTTGCTGCAGAAAATGTTCATAACATCTCTGCAGTGAATCACCAGCAAATCCTATGGAGAAAAAAAATCCTGTGCGCACTAGGCGGAATTTGACAACTGCATGTTTTGCTGCGGGATTCCCGCAGCAAAAACAATTGCATGTCAATTCTTTTCCGCACGTTACTGCGGGATTTCACTCCATTGACTGCCATGTAATCGTGACATCCCACAGGGAATAACGCAGGCAGCAAATTCTGTGCGGTTCACTGCGTTTTCCTGCGTTATTCCCTGCGGTATTTCACGGTTTACCTGCGGTAATGTACATCGCTTGCCTGCGGTTTTGCAGGGAAGTGATGTCATTATGACAGGAAGAGGAAGCCGAGCAGAGAGTAAACACACACACATCACAGACACAGACAGACATCACAGACATAGAACACAGATACAGACACATAGAACACACATAGAAATCAAATGGAAATCTAGAAAACAAAACACGTGGGCGCCGCCATATTTTTACCGTCCAGCCGAGGTAAACACACAGCGGCGGCCCGGTATTCTCAGGCTGGGGAGGGCGAGGGGCAGGGTTAATGTCCCTCGCCTCCCTCCCACCTCCCGCAGCCGAGAATATCAGCATGCATTATGCGGCAGTACCGGAGTGTCCCCGGCTCTTCCTGCTACCGTGATGCACTGGCAGTCAGGGTAATACAAGGAGTTAATGGCGGCGGATCCCCGCCATTAACTTCAGGCTTGATCATGGCAGCGTCTATGTGACAGCTGACATGATCAACCTGTAAGTAAAGTGAAAAAACACAGACACCGAAAAATCCTTTATTTTAAATAAAACACAAAAAAGCCTTGTTCACCCTTTTATTAACCCCTCCCGAAACACACAGCTCCGGCGTAATCCACACGTCCGGCATAATCCACAGGTCCTGCACTGCTTACATCCAGCTGCGACTGACACACAGCGCTGAATGAATGCAGCCTCGCAGCGCGATAGCAGAGGTAATTACCGGTCATTTCCCACGGCCGGTAATGTGAACTCACTACCGACCGTGAGAAATGCAGCGATCTGTCCTCTATCTATCCCTCTATCTATCTATCCCTCTATCTATCCCTCTATCTATTCTTCTATCTGTCTCTTTATCTATCTACTATCTATCTCAGAAGGAAATGATTTTTTTTTTTTCAATGTGCTTTATTGCATTGAATGCAATAAAGCACATGTACCAACCCGCACGCGGCAAAACCGCGGCAATACCGCGAACAATACCGCGGTAAAACCGCAGCAAACTGTGGCAAACCGCATGCGGTTTTCGGGTGCGGTTTGCCGCGCTTTTTTTACCGCGGGTGCGGTAATCTTTTAATGCCTGCGGAATTTTCTTGAGAAAATTCCATTTTCCAGTGCGCACATAGCCTAAGGGTTGGATGGACCTGGATGACAAGAAGTCTTTTTACTGTTATATCATTAGAAGGTAAGTATTTCTTTTATTTTTGTTAGCCATTAAAAGGTACCACAACTGCAAGACTATTATTTTGTTTTTCCTACTGAGAACATTACAACTTCTTACAACTATTTAACGCAATACCAAACTTTTTATTTTGTCCATATTTTATTTGTTGCACATAGACACAGCATGGTTCCTTGCAATTTCTTTGACACTATAACCTTTAGTATTAGCCTCTGGGGAAAAGAACACATTTTTCCCTTAGTTTGTTAATTGGTGGCTTTAGTAATCAGTGTACAACCAAACTGTGTAATATTAATAACTAAAGGAAATTTGTAATTCCTAGAAAATAGATTTTGAAATAATCAGATATTTGTCAGTAAATGTTAATATTGACATTTACTTACCATTTCATATGTAGAGAATAACCCTTGAATACATACCATTAGCAATGTTAGCTAAGCTGTGACACCTTTGTATTAAAGGGAATCTGTCACCAGGATTTTAAAATGTGAGCTGAGGAGAGCATGCTACGAGGGTTAAAAATGAAAAAACGTCTGTGTTTCTCTTATTAATGTGCGAGCTATAATTATTTACTCATACATAGTCAATGCACAATCTCTATTGAGAGCCTGGTGTGGGCGGGGACAGCTCCCAGCTCTGCTACACTCAATTCTGAAATAAAGTCAGAATGGCTGAACACTGTAAACTAAGTTAAACATGGTTACTTTTAGAATTTCTTTGCCTACATTGTGCTGCTCTCAGATGAAGTAGCAAAAACCTGGTGACAGATTCCCTATAAGTGTAACTCTATAACTTAAAAGACAGCTCCTCATCTGTAGTTGGTATAATACAACCAAATACCTGGTTTAGCACTATACATCACTGTGATAAAAATATTAAGTCAAGAATTCATACTATAATAGCAAGGATGTACATATAAATCATGAGGCCAATAGCAAAAGTCCTATTTGCCCCTTCACCTTCTAAAAACAAAAATAAAACCTATGGATTAAAATGGATTAGGCAAGAGTGAAGACAAAGTAATTTTGCCCCTATTAAAGAAGTTTGTGTTGTAACCCTCTATGAAATCCTTTCATGTCCCCCATAAATTATGATGCCAACAAAAATATTCCCCAAACACAGTGTGATACGCCCACAGTGAATTCCATCACAGTACCTTCCACATTAGTAGTATGATACCAACACAGTTGCCCAATACAGTGTTCTCCCCTTAATTCCCCCATATGATTATGAGACTCCACACAATCTCACCACACAGTGTGATAACTACCCCAGTCCTACAACACAGTATGATGACCCCCCCAGGTCAACAACACAATTTTATGGCCCACACAGTCCCAAAATAAATTATGATGACCCACCCCCAACAGTCACACAATACAGTTTCATGGCTCCCACAGTACTGCAACAAAGTACTATGGTCCTCACATTACTAAAACATAATATGATAGCCCCCATAGTCCAACAACACAATAAAATGGTCTCGACAGTCCTACAACACAAAATGTCCCTCACAGCCCTCCACACAGTATAATGTTCACCCCACAGTCCCACAACACAGTATAATGGCCAGCCCACACTTCTACAACATGGTATAATGTGGTATAGGTATAATAATCCCACACAGCCTTCCACACAGTTTAATGGCACAACAGCTCTTCTTCTCTATCTGGCAGTTTTAAGGAAGAGTCAGGATTTGGTGACTACATGTTACTATTACTATTAGTGAAAATAGTTACCAGTCTGTCTACATTGTGCCAACTATGAAGTGTGGTGATAATGTTAAGAAATTTTTTCAAAGGTGAGCCTAAACTTCTTAGCTCTATTGAAGTACAATTTTAATGTTTTGAACAGTTGTATGTTCCCCACTTTGTGGGAACAGTTTAGAGAGGGTAGTTTACTGTCTCAGCTTGACAGCATGACTATGCCACAATGGAAAAAAGAAAGGTCCAAAAAAGGAATGATTGGTTGAGTTATGTGTGGAAAAACAAACACTTTTGAGATGCACTAGAATGGAGATTGTGAGCTAGTCACTCAAAAATCAGTTTCTCACCTTTTAATTGTATTCCTGGATAATTTAGCAACATTTCCCACAGGCACACTCCTAAATCTTACAGAAAGCATTTCCAAATCAGCAAAATCTGATGTAGCTGCAAAGTAGAAGCCAACTCCTTGGATGACCTTTTAGATTACGCTTTTGTCCGACATCTCGGCCTGACCCTCTTAACTTCAGCCTGACTATTGCACTGAATACAATTTGGTGTCCAATTCTATCATTGTACCTTTTATTCAGGTTCTGACTAAGGTAGCTGACAACTTTTCTCTAAATTCACTTCAAGAGCAAAAGGCTATTCCATGGAATGAACCTAAGCCCTCTGAAGTGGACATCAGATCACTGTACTAGTGAGAAAGTGAACACAAGGAAGCATTTGGGATTTGCTTAATGGAGTTACTTATGCTAAGTCATTGGTACCTATTTTTAAAGAACTTATCATGTCTCCATACATAACCTGTTGAAACAGGGTCAAACTGCAGGTTAGTAGCATCTTAAAGCTGTGTGGCCACCAAACTGAAAGCATGGCTACTGGGAAGAAATGTACTTTATTCCTCCTGGCAGACTCTTTCAGTCATAGACACACAGTGACGTGGATTCAGGCAGTGCTTAGTGCATGATGCATTTTGGCTGTAGGGACACCGTATCACATTAACTGATAGCTGTCTCTGCCACATATCAGTGCAGAGTCAGCTATCAGTCAATGTTCCAGGGCATGCTGATGTGACACCCTGAGAAAATCAGGTTGTCACAGGAGACTGCATTTATCTTCCAGATGCAGAACTCCCTCCTCCTTAGCTTTCCAACACAAACCCACACACAGGTACAAACAGCAGCCACAAAAGCCTAGTCACCCCCCAGGACAATAGGGACACACCAGTGGGCAGGGCCAGGCAGATAGTGACGCCTACCTAGGGGTTCTGAGGTGTCAAGGGGAGGGAACATGTCAGTGAAGTTTGGACAGTGGAAGAGAGAGGAGTGAAGTGGTGGTTGGGGGTTGTAGCTACCGGACTACCGGACTACTTGAGCTGACTAGGTGGCAGACAGCAGAGCAGGGCTACAGGCGATGGAGATCCGGTCACGGGAGACATTACGTGGACCGGGGCAGGGTCGTAGCCTGCTGGTGCCGACAGCGGGAATCCGGTCCGGAGGCTGTGCAAAGTCGGGGAACCTGGACCCCAGGGCAAGGACAATTGCAAGCACCTTTTCAATTAACCAGCATGGGACAAGATTCCAAGTCTTGTCCCACTAACAGCCCAGATAGAGTGAGACAGAAGCCCAACACGGGGGATAGGGCATCTTCAAGTGCCTGCTAAAATCCCAAGGGTCAGATCTTGCGGGCCACAGCTCCCACGGAAAAGTCACCGGGAGCGGACTTACCCCGTTTCATGTGGACTAGTCAACACAAAAGACAACAATACAAAAGTGCAGGAGGAAGAGCCCCTGTTTTGTCCACCAGTGTGCGAGACCACAGCACACCCCTCCAGAGGCTACTGGTTTCCGGCAGTTGGTTTACTATCGGGACTCTGTGTGATTTTATTCAAAACAGTGAGTACACCGGTACCATCCGGTCCAGCCCTGCAGACTGCATCTCAGCACTCCACATACACCTGGGCCCCGGGACAACACCTCCCTTATCTGTGGAGGGGATACCATCCTGCTGCCCCGCTCCATCAGCCCCGGGCGCTCCATACCAAGGCAGCGGCAGTGTCACCATCAGTCACTGCAACCCACGGGTGGCGTACCTGACAAACTCTCCCCTGTAAGTAAACCCCTTTTTCATTTGTGGGCGACGGACGGCTGTGCGAGCACAGGTCCGGCTGCCACTCGAGCCACTGAAACCGCCCGGATCCAAGCGTCTCGAGCAGCCCCCTTGCTGTGGTCTGTCCCCCGCCCGCAACACTTACAGTCACCTTTCCCTGTATACTAAGTGGTGACAGAAGCCATGCTGTCAAGATGCTTTATAATGCTATTAACCTGCAGATTGACTAGAATTTGTGGATATGACAGGTTCACTTTAAGCTGACAAATTCATTACAAAGATTTATTTTCTTCTTACAATTTTGTATATAATGGGATACTGGATATTTTTAAGATAAGAAGGTTCGTGGTAGGACCCCATTATGTTTGAAAATTCTATAGAACATATATTGAACATTTTAAGACTGTTTTTTTCTTTAAACCCTCAAGGTTTTAGCAAACTAAAAATTCACCATATATTGGTAACCACATTTAGTTGCACTTGCACAAACCACACATTTTTTTCAGCCGTTACTGAAAGTACTGTGGTAAACAACTTTTTTGCTATTTCAGGTCAAAATTGAAATGGCATGTCAACCTTCCTCCCCACAGTGAAAATTAAATGTGGAGAGAACAAATGCATGTCTATCAATAGGTTTTGTAGTTTGATTTACAGTATTCATTCATTGTTTTTTAACTACCTCTATCAGACACTATGTGGAGCAATAGACCATGCAGCCTAAAGATGTGCTGGATGAAGAGCTCAGCGAGTACTGGCATAGAATGTAAACCAGTCAGCGGCATGAAATAGGCCATCTTAGAAAATCTGTCTACCACCACTCAGATGGCGGTGCAACCGAAGGACTTCGGCAGTTTGGTAATAAACCCCATTCCAATATGCTACCAAGGGGCAGATGGCACTGGCAAAGGAAGCAGTGAATCAGTAGGAAACTTCTTCTGGGCACATGAGGGACAGGCAAAAACAAACTCCAGGATGTGTTGTCACAGCATAGGCAACCAATAATGCCAAGAGATCAGCTGCAAGGACTTCTTCTGTCCAGCGTGACCGACCAGCTTGGAGGAATGACCCCACTGAAGAACTTGCTTCCTATCTGCTTCTGGAATTAAAGTTTTACCGGGGGGAATTTGGAACACGTCTATAGGAGCCACCATCACCATCCGGGAAAGCTCGATAATGTGCTGAGGCTCCTCCTCTGGATCAGCTGACAGAAACGATTGCCACAGCACATCGCTTTGACGTACTCAGTAGGGCAGAAATACAGGAAGAAGTCGAAGCAGGCAAAGAACAGTGACCACCGGGCTTGTCGTGGGTTTAACCTATGAGCAGACTGGAGATAAGCCAGTTTCTTATGGTCAGTGAAGATGTTGACTAGATGCACCATTCCCTCTAAAGGTATTATCCCTCCTCCAAGGCCAATTTGATCAACAGCAATTGTCAGCCACCAATTGAGTAGTTTTGTTCTGCTGGGGAGAAGGCCCTGGAAAAGAATCCACAAATTACAGTCTTACCCATAGCTGACTTCTGCATGAGTACTGCATCGACACCAGAGGATTAGGCATCCACCTCCAGGATAAACTGCTTTGCAGTCTTTGTTCTATGCAGCACCAGGGCCGAATAGAAGGCCTGCTTGAGGGCGATAAAGGCGTCTTCTGCTTCTGGGGTCTACGCTTTCAGATTCGCCCCTTTGAAGGTCAAAGCTGAGATGTGAAGGTCCAGGGATGAGAATTTCAGAATGAATTGCTTATAATAATTGAAGAAGCCAAGGAACCGCTGGATCACTTTCAGACAGTCAGGACAAGTACACTTCAGTACCGCTGACAACTTGTCTGGATCCATTATCAGGCTAATATCCAAGATTATGTAGCCTAGGAAAAGCAGAGAGGACTGCTCTAAAAGGCACTTCTTGTGTTTGGCATATAGGCAGTTCTCCTTAACCTCTGCAGCATCTGACAAACATTTCACCAGTGTGTAGGCATGTCTGGTGAGAATACTTGAATGTCGTCCAGGCATATCACCAAATATTGTGTAAAGCATATCTTGGAATATGTTGTTGGCAAATTCCTGGAAGTCTGAGAGGGTATTACTAAACCTCAGAGTCAGTTGAATAATTCTGGTACAAGTGATAGCGGTTACTTGTTCTTGACCGTGATTTGATTGAGACCTCTGTAGTCAATACAAAGGCGCTGGGACCTGACTTTTTTCTTGATAAAGAAGAAACCAGCTCCGGTCGATGAGGAAGACTTTTGAATTAAACCTCTTGCCAGATTATCCTTTATTTACACAGACATAGCTTGAGAAATAGGGTAAATGTGACCTCGGAGAGGAGTAGGCCCAGGGAGTAGGTGAATGGGGCAGTCATACAATCTGTGTAGAGGCAGAGTATTGGCCTCTTTCTTGTCAAAGATGTCCATATAAGCCCCAATAGGTGGACAGCAGACCCGGGATGTTAAAGGGTCTCCGAGGTGGCCGAGCAAGATGAATGGAAATAAGACAGCTTTCATGGCGGGAATGACCTTACCTAAGCACGTTTCCACATTTCTAGTCCAGAACTGGTTCAAGTGTCTGAAGCCATGGCAGGCCCAGCAACAGTGGATACATTCTCAGTAAAATGTGGAAGGTGATTCTCTGTATGCAGCATACCCACATGGAGGTCAGCCTCCTCGGCGATGAACTGGATGGGCTCGACCAGAGGCTTCCTATCCACCAACAGCACTGTAATGGGAGTTTGCAGCTGACAAACAGGAATTTGACACCGATCTACTACGGCCTGCTGTATGAAATTCCTGTCAGCACCAGAGTCCAGTAAGGCTGTTTCAGAGAACCGGTAATCACCACTGGCAAAGGACACAGTTCAAACCTTCTTTGTATTTATATTTTATATTTCATTTACTCTAACTAGATTTATATTCAACTTTTATATATACATGTAATTCCCTTCCCCCCCTTTTTGTATACACATATATCCACACAATGAATGTACACTGTGTGCAGAATTATTAGGCAAATGAGTATTTTGATCACATGATACTTTTTATACATATTGTCCTACTCAAAGCTGTATAGGCTTGAGAGCCAACTACCAATTAAGTAAATCAGGTGATGTGCATCTCTGTAATGAGGAGGGGAGTGGTGAAATGACATCAACACCCTATATAAAGTGTGCTTAATTATTAGGCAACTTCCTTTCCTTTGGCAAAGAGGGTCAGAAGAGAGATTTGACGGGCTCTGAAAAGTCCAAAATTGTGAGATGACTTGACAAGGGATGCAGCAGTCTTGAAATTGCCAATCTTTTGAGTGTGATCAATGAACAATAAAGCATTTCATGGCAAATAGCCAACAGGGTCGCAAGAAGCGTGTTTGGCAAAAAAGGTGCAAAATAACTGCCCATGAATTAAAGAAAATCAAGCGTGAAGCTGCCAAGATGCCATTTGCCACCAGTTTGGAAAAATATTTGAGAGCTGCAACGTTACTGGAATATCAAAAAGCACAAGATGCGCCATACTTAGGGACATGGCCAAGGTAAGGAAGGCTGAAAAACAATCACCTTTGAACAAGAAACATAAGATAAAACGTCAAGACTGGGCAAAGAAATATCTTAAGACTGATTTTTCAAGGTTTTATGGACTGATAAAATTAGAGTAACTCTAGATGGGCCAGATGGATGGGCCAGAGGCTGGATCAGTAAAAGGCAGAGAGCTCTAATGAAACTCAGACGCCAGCAAGGTGGAGGTGGGTACTGGTATGGGCTGGTATCATCAAAGATGAACTTGTGGGACCCTTTTCAGGTTGAGGATGGAGTGAAGCTCAACTCCCAGACCTACTGCCAGTTTCTGGAAGACAACTTCTTCAAGCAGTGGTACAGGAAGAATGATCTGAACCCCATAAAGAATCTTAGGTCCCTCATAAAATGTGAGATCTACAAGGAGGGAAAACAGTACACTTCTCGGAACAGTGTCTGGGAGGCTGTGGTGGCTGCTGCATGCAATGTTGATCGTAAACAGATCAAGCAACTGACAGAATTTATGGATGGTAGGCTGTTGAGTGTCATCATAAAGAAAGGTACCTACAGTGCCTACAAGTAGTATTCAACCCCCTGCAGATTTAGCAAGTTTATACATTCGGAATTAACTTGGCATTGTGACATTTGGACTGTAGATCAGCCTGGAAGTGTGAAATGCACTGCAGCAAAAAAGAATGTTATTTCTTTTTTTTTAAAATTGGGAAAAGTTTATTCAGAGTGCCATTTATTATTCAACCCCTCAATCCACCAGAATTCTGTTTGGTTCCCCTAAAGTATTAAGAAGTATTTCAGGCACAAAGAACAATGAGCTTCACATGTTTGGATTAATTATCTCTTTTTCCAGCCTTTTCTGACTAATTAAGACCCTCCCAAACTTGTGAACAGCACTCTTACTTGGTCAACATGGGAAAGACAAAGGAGCATTCCAAGGCCATCAGAGACAAGATCGTGGAGGGTCACAAGGCTGGCAAGGGGTACAAAACCCTTTCCAAGGAGTTGGGCCTACCTGTCTCCACTGTTGGGAGCATCATACGAAAGTGGAAGGCTTATGGAACTACTGTTAGCCTTCCATGGCCTGGACAGCCTTTGAAAGTTTCCACCCGTGCCGAGGCCAGGCTTGTCCGAAGAGTCAAGGCTAACCCAAGGACAACAAGGAAGGAGCTCCGGCAAGATTTCATGGCAGTAGGGACATTGGTTTCAGTCAATACCATAAGTAACGTACTCCACCGCAATGGTCTCCATTCCAGACGAGCCCGTAAGGTACCTTTACTTTCAAAGCGTCATGTCAAGGCTCGTCTACAGTTTGCTCATGATCACTTGGAGGACTCTGAGACAGACTGGTTCAAGGTTCTCTGGTCTAATGAGACCAAGATCGAGATCTTTGGTGCCAACCACACACGTGACGTTTGGAGACTGGATGGCACTGCATACAACCTCAAGAATACCATCTCTACAGCCAAGCATGGTGGTGGCAGCATCATGCTGTGGGGCTGTTTCTAAGCCAAGGGGCCTGGTCATCTGGTCCGCATCCATGGGAAGATGGATAGCACGGCCTACCTGGAGATTTTGGCCAATAACCTCCGCTCCTCCATCAAGGATCTTAAGATGGGTCGACATTTCATCTTCCAACAAGACAACGACCCAAAGCACACAGCCAAGAAAACCAAGGCCTGGTTCAAGAGGGAAAAAATCAAGGTGTTGCAGTGGCCTAGTCAGTCTCCTGACCTTAACCCAATTGAAAACTTGGGAAAGGAGCTCAAGATTAAAGTCCACATGAGACACCCGAAGAACCTAGATAACTTGGAGAAGATCTGCATGGAGGAGTGGGCCAAGATAACTCCAGAGACCTGTGCCGGCCTGATCAGGTCTTATAAAAGATGATTATTAGCTGTAATTGCAAACAAGGGTTATTCCACAAAATATTAAACCTAGGGGTTGAATAATAATTGACCCACACTTTTATGTTGAAAATTTATTAAAATTTAACTGAGCAACATAACTTGTTGGTTTGTAAGATTTATGCATCTGTTAATAAATCCTGCTCTTGTTTGAAGTTTGCAGGCTCTAACTTATTTGCATCTTATCAAACCTGCTAAATCTGCAGGGGGTTGAATACTACTTGTAGGCACTGTATATTGGTCACTAATTTTTTGGGGTTTTGTTTTTGCATGTCAGAAATGTTTATTTCTAAATTTTGTGCAGTTATATTGGTTTACCTGTTGAAAAAAAACTAGTGAGATAGGAATATATTTGGTTTTTATTAAGTTGCCTAATAATTCTGCACAGTAATAGTTTCCTGCACAAACAGATATCCTCCTAAGATAGCCAAATCTAAAAAAAAATCCCACTCCAACTTCCAAAAATATTAAGCTTTGATATTTATGAGTCTTTTGGGTTGATTGAGAATATAGTTGTTGATCAATAATAAAAAAATCCTCTAAAATAAAAGTTGCCCAATATTTCTGCACACGGTGTATAGGAACAGTTTTAATTAAAACATATTTTTCTCTTTTTTTCTTTTTAACCTTATCATTTGTAGAATAATTTGTGTTCTTTAATTTGAATATTGATTACGTGCTTTTAAAAGTTGTTTTTTTTTTTCTTTATTACCACAACCAACACACAACCTCAAGGTCTCTAAAATACACTTGCCTTCCTGGCACCCTTTTTTTAATGTTTTGGTATATTTTTGTAACTCATATGGTTAATGTCCTCACGAAAAAGTCGGAGACTTCTATATCAAATACTGAATAAACCTCTACTTCTATTCCGCATCGATTGCTTCTTTTAACCCCTTCACTCCCGGCCTATTTTCTATTTTTTGTTTTTTTTTTATTTTGCTCCCCTTCTTCCGAGAGCTGTAACTTTTTTATTTTTCTGTTAATCTTGCCATATGAGGGCTTGTTTTTTGCAGGACAAGTTGTACTTTTAAATTTAATCATAAGATTTACCATATTGTGTACTGGAAAACTACAAAAAAATACCAAGTGCGGAAAAATTGCAAAAAAAAGTGTGATTGCATGATTATTTTTGTGATATTTTATTTACCGTGTTCCCTATATTCTAAAACTGATGTGTCGGTATGATTCCTCAGGTTGGTATACATATATAGGTTTATGTTTATCTAAGGGGTTAAAAAAATTCCGAAGTTTGTCCAAAAAAAGTGGGGCACTTTTTGTGTCACTTTTTTGCCATAACCCATAGCATACTCTCTTTTCAGGATCTGTGGCTCAGTGACAGCTTATTTGTTGTGTTTCAAGCTGACGTTTTTAATAGTGCCATTTATGCACAGATGCTATGTTTTGATCGCTTGTTATTGCATTTTGCGCAAAATTTGTGGCAATTAAAAATGTAATTTTGGCGTTCAGATTAATTGATTGTATATTTTGATAGATTGGGCATTTCTGAACGCGGCGATACCAAATGTGTGTATATTTTTTTATTTTTAACCCTTTAATTTTCAATGGGGTGACTGGGGGGGTGATTTGAACTTCTAGGTTTTGTTTTTTTTTTATTTTACTAGTCCCCCTAGGGGACTACAAGGATCGCTCATTCAGTCTGATCGCTCATTCATTTCTGGTGATCACAGCTACACAGCTGTGATCACCAGAAATGCTCATCTATTGTCACTGGCAGCACTCGGCCAGGTGAAACAGAAAGTGAGTCATGATAGCTACAGGACTCCATGACAACCATCAGCTCACAGTGATCATTCACAACGCTACCAATAGAGCTTAGTAAGTGAAGATTTAGAGCTTTGGGGAATTAAATCGCAATGTCACATTTTTACATTGCGGTTTAAAGGGTTAACAGTTGCGAGTGGATTTCTGTTTAAATCAGCTGACTTGTGCATGGATCACTGGCTGCTGCCCGCAGCAGCGGCCGGTGATTACATTATGACTGCTTAGGATGACGCGTGGTCATTAAGGGTAATGGCACCATCTTTTTTCATTTATGTATCTTGCTTGCTGACCCCATGGAACTGCAGCAGCATTTTATACATACCTGTTACTTTTACACTTAGGTGAGAATATAGCTATCTACCTTAACCCACTCTTCCAGATAAAACACATTGTGCTCTTTTCTTTTCAGATCAAATTGCTGGCCAATGTCATCACAGATATAATTTATGACCATAGTAGCATGTTTAGGCCACATAGGCTGCTCACAGTAGCAAGATCAACATGTGGCCTGTTTTGTTGAAAACCGGCTCCTGGAACACATTGAATAAATAGCTGTATTACTGGTTTCATGAGTAAATCAATGAGCCCCTTTTTTCTAAAGTGACAGCAGTCACATTTCTCATTGTGCTACTAATCTTACTTTAATCTGGCAGTCAGAAGACTCTTGGTGAATGTTTTGTATCAACTAAAACTCACGTCATTTTGGAGTGCCGGATTTCCTTTTCCATTGGATGCCTAGCTTTTAGAGTACCTAGAATGAAGACTGGAGGGGTACCACACATAATGCCATCACACACAACAATCCCCTGAGTAGGATTGGTGTGATTTTCCCTCATGAAGGCCTCTTCATGGTATTGCCAACATGCTCTCCAGGTTAATCTCCAAATATCTTTTCAACAATAACAAAAGTGGGAATGATCACTGAATATAAGAAACCTCCATTTCAGCCTCAATTACAATAATTTGTTTCCCCATTTAATGGCATGAGGTCAATAATGAGGCCTTCATTGGGTAATGTTCCTTTCTTCTGACTACTACTAATATTGGGTGGCATAGCATCATGTAGCTAGGAGCCATTTTTAAAACAAGAATGGTAGTTCACATGTTGCTTGTGCTACTGTGGACAGTTTGAGAGGCATAAATATGCTACCATGTCTTTCAGTGTCTAAAGACTTGCCTTCCATCAAGCATATCTGGGTTGCCATTGGTCAGCAATTGCAAAAGATTCTGCCAGCAGTGGATCTTGATGATTTGCATCGCCAAGTGTATTCAGTGTGACAGAACCATCTTATAGCTATTTCTACACTAGAAGCTCATAGTTAATACTAAGTAAATGGACATGTTTTGAAAATTTAGCATCTATTTTTTTTCATTTCAATGCCATTACCATGCCTATTGATCCTGTAATTTTCAAAATAGCTTTGTCTTATTGGTATTTTCATTTTAATGCTGAGTGTCTGCTTTAAATCTACAGCAGTTATCCAAATACTGTTTTTGTTGTGAATTTTTACTGCATCTTGAAAACCAAGTGTAAGAAGATTATGTTCTTATACTTATAGGTTCTCTTTAATTGTAATGTGCAATATTATTTTCTCTTCATGTCCCTTTCATCTTATTTCAAGGTGGTCTCAAATTTCCTATTTACTTTAACAGGTCCATAAATCAGCTTTTTGCATTAAAAGTAATAAACAAAAAATGATTGTTAAGAAAAAGAAAGGGCTTCATTTGGTATATAATTTTCACATATAGTTTTTTCTCTAGCATTAAAAGTTTAATAAATATGTGCATTGATATTTACTGTACATTGAACTGTACCTTTTTGAATGTATTTAGGATTGTCACTACTAACATATTTATGTGAAATTAGATTTCCAAATAAAATATGGCATAGAAGCAACATTTTTTTAGCAGAGCTAGAGTGGAGCTGACACTAAGAGCCGCAATGTTCTTTAAAGCATTGTTGATGCTTGTTTAGCTCTAAGCAAAAACTAACCTTTTGTTGTGGTATTGTGGTCTTATGACAAAATTGACTTGTTTTTGTCATAAAGTTTTAAAGAAGCACGACAAGCATGATCCAGGCTTTGTGCAAATGGGAGGCATGTTAATCATTAGCAAAATGATGTCACTTTTATTGAAACACTCTTCAGTGACCATAATGTTTATTCAGTGACTCAATATCTGTAATTTTCATAAAAAAGCATAACATAATACAGAATAGCATGTCTTTTGGTAATTTTTCTAAATAAACAGGTTGAATTTGTCACTGTTGACAATCCGGTAATTGCATGCCCTAAGATACATAAGGGTATTTTCCTACTAAAAATATGACTGATAGTGTCAAGTATAGGGTCACTGGATGAACATTTGGGCAAGTGATTGGATCTTACCCTACAAAGATTTCTCCAATATATACCAAGATATCTGCTGGATTTGTGTGATGTTCTCAATATGTTTCACAAAGTGAAATTGTAAGCAGACTGCTCATGACTAACATGCGATGTTATTTCCCTTTATACCAATATTCCACATGATATTGCCATTTCACCCATAGACCATCACATGGCAAAATAGAGCTTATATACTCATGATCATCAAAATTATATAAAATCAGTGTTGTCTTTTCTGCTAACTGTAGCACCAGCTCCCCTAGTATGCCGGTGCTCCTCGGCATCCTAACGCCACATCTATCCCCTCTTCCTTGCCATCAACGTGTAGTGCAGTCTCCAGCGAAGTTTTCAAGGGAAAAAAAAATTTCACCTTCAGTGGCAAATCTTGTCATGGCTTGGTGGGTAGAATGCACAATTTAAAAATCGTCAAATCTCTTTTACCAGTCTAAAATGTGGCATGCCAGATACATTGATGATCTGGTCCTCATTTGTAGTGGCCTGTATCTGGCATACAACTTTTCTTACACAATGATCAATTAAAATCATTAATTTACAATCTTTTTTCATTCAGAGTCTGTTACATTTTTGGAACTAAGGGGTTATCCTAATATATTTATTTCAACAAAAACGTTCAGAAAACCAATTTCGGGTAACACCATTCTACATACTAATGTTTTTTATCCATCTCATACTATTAAATCGATCCTAGTAAGTTAAATCATTAGCGCACAACAAAATTAAAGCAGTTTTGCTGCTTTCAAAGAGGAATCAGCCAATGTTACTCGTAGATTGAAATACAGAATAAATCCCACATGGTTTTAAAGAGTGCTTTTGACATGGTGGATAAAAAAATCAGATCCAATTTATTTAACAAAAATATACACAATTAAACGAATAAATTCATGAATAAAGGTAAAAATGATAAACCTATGTTGGGTTTAACTTACAACACTCATTTTAAGGCCATTGCAGATATTGTAAGATGTAATTTACAGATCCTCAGGAATGATTCCATTGTGGACCTAATTTTACAGGACAATATTAGAATTGTCTCATGTAAAGCATCTACATTAGGAAAAATTTTGTCAACTAATCTTTATAAACCACATAAAAAAATCACAAACAGGGCTGTCGATTATTATTTTCTTCAACTGTGGACAATTGCCATGCAACACTTGCAATTTTTCATGCAAAGCAATTTTTTTAGTAATTATTTATCCAACCAAAGATTTTCTAAATTGCAACTTAAATCATGTTGTGTATATAATCGAGTGCAAAACTTGTAATCTCAAATATATTGATTCCACAATTCGGAAATTAAAAAATCAGAATAAGAGAACATCTTTATGATATCTCAGAACAAACAAACCATAATTTCTCTAATATTTCCAAACATACCCATCATAGTTGCAACTTGTCAGGTATTTCAGCTCGTGCTATAGCAACCGTACCCAAAAACATACGAGGGGGAGACAGAGAATTAACCTTTCGAAATAGGAAAGCTTTTGTATTTTTTCTTTAAATACTCGCATACCTTATCTTTTAATTTAAGAAAGGGAATAATGTTATACTGTTACACTACTAAGTTATTTCTCAAAATAATTGTCATTATTTTCCCTTGAATCTAATTGCCTGAACAGGATAAATATTTCTGTTACCTTGTAAGCAACCATGTTCATTCAGGTATTTCTGTTAATTGTATGAATCACATGGTCCTTTAAGACTTTTCTCTTTTCTACCTTAGGCTTTAGTTCATTAGTATGCTAACCAAGAATAAAAATGCAGTCAACATTCGGAACGTGTCCGGTTATGATTAACATTCTTTTTTAGAACTTTTTGTACTCAGCACTTCTTAACATGCCTTCATGCCATTTGATTTGCAGGGGGCATACCTGTTTTAAATACCTGGAATACATTTTTGATTTTACCTATCTTCTTGGAATCTGGATCTTTCTTCTGGATTACCACAACACCTAGCAATGGTATGTTTCCGTGCTTCCCAATCATTTCAATTGCGAGGACTTTATATTCATAGTGAGCTTGTTTCCCTTTTCTATTTTTTTTCTAATCATTAGCATACCAAGTAAAGGATTGACATAGGGCACCATTTATCAAAGCTGTCTTAAATAGTGATGTGTGATCCCCCAGATCGGGAGCCTCACCTGATCATTTTGTAAAGATCGAGATCGGGATCGAGATAACGCAAACTTGCGTCTGATCACTGAACTCGGGCTTTACAGTTATGGGATGGGACAGGGGCCTGTAAAATAAAGAATATAGTTAATAATAAACATTGTCATTACACTTACTGGTCCTACGACGTGTCCTGCAGACTCTGTCTCCCGACCGCTTCTGCTTCCGAGTCCGATCATTGCTGTGCCACCTGGTAACCAGCACTGCCTAAAGGACCTTCCATGATGTCATGGCCATGAGACTAGTCTGGTGTGAATGTTGTATTACCTCGTTGGTAACAGACTTGTCACATGACTATGATGTCATCAAAGGTCCTGTTAACTGAACTTTGATTGTTACTGTGGGAGTGTTGCATTGCATCATGATGTACAATCTCCTGACAGAAGCGGTCAGCTGTATGTATTTCCATAGAGCTGAGGCGCTCCTATCCTGAGAGCATGAGACTTTGCAGGGTGATGCATTGCGAGACGCAAGTGCAATCATACTCTCACTGTCAGCCTGCTTCTCACTCTGTACAAAGCGATGTAGCAGAGCTGACATGGCTCTCTCTGCTTCTCACTTTGTATAGACTGTGTCTGTACAGAATGATGAAGCTGACATTGCTGTCCCTGTAGATTACGTTGGACTAAGGATTTTTTTATAATAAAGATGGAGTCTCTAAATTTTTTTTTGTTTTATTTGTAATAAAAAATAATTTCTTTGTGTTGTAGTTTTTTACTGTTTGCTAGAAA
Source organism: Anomaloglossus baeobatrachus (assembly GCF_048569485.1). Lineage (NCBI taxonomy): Eukaryota > Metazoa > Chordata > Amphibia > Anura > Aromobatidae > Anomaloglossus > Anomaloglossus baeobatrachus. Next base: position 606,598,090 of record NC_134354.1, read on the forward strand.
TTCATGGTGGCCATGTCTAATTTGGCGTGACACCATGACTTTCGAGCTTAGTACCATCTGAGAATACAAAGCTGGTATTAACCTCTTTATTACCCAGCATGCCATCGCCACCAGGGTTACAGGACGAGCCACGTAAAGCGCCTGGAAATGGCGCTAAGAAACAATGCGCCATTTCCAGGGGAGAACAGGGGACACAACCGAGGGATGACATCATTGAGTTCATCAAAGGTCACATCAGGGTTCCCTTGCTGCTCTCAGTAGGGCCGGTGTCACACTTGCCAGTGCCTTGCATGAGAATTGAGTTGCATCACCTTGCATGGCCTGCCACTCTCTGGATGATGCAAAAACAACAATAATTTGTTAAAAAAAAACATTTTTTACTGTGATAGTAGCCAAAGCTAAAAAACCTATATAGATATGGTATCACTGTAGTCATACTGACTTGCGGAATAACGCTGCTTCATTATTTATATCACAGGGTGAGCTGTGTAAAAAAATAAATAAATAAAGCTAATTCTCAAATTTATCCTGCACTTTACGCTGAGTGGTTATACTGAGATTACATTTAAATCTCTAAAAATGTGATTCAGACAATATTTCCAGCAGAAAATTCACTGTAATAAGGAAAAGGGTGTCACTTTGAACTCCTGTCTGGCCAGTGGTATGTCAGTGCTCATCCTTTTACTTGTCTTTTTAGGCACACACAAAAGTGCGGTCAACAAGAGTCTTGTGCACCTTTAAAAATGACACTGCCGAACAGAGGCCAAACAGAGTCTGGAGTAATTCTCTGCCTCATTATAGTGAATGGATCCATAGGGGGTTTCATTTGGATCATGGATTTTGAAGATGTACATGGAAACCCTAATGTAAGTGCTCAGCAGAAAGCACAGGATAAATTTGAACTGATGAAAAAGGTTCTGTACCCAAATTGCCATCAATAGCATTCAACTCAAACCACAAATAAAATTTCCACTCAGGTACGTCATCTTTTAACGGAAATATAGAGGGCTTACTTTAATGGGAACATAAAGGCTCTGAAAAAGCACTATTGCTCTCCCCTAAAAAGAAATCACACAAAATCTGCGCTTTCAAATCCAAATGCCCCCTTCCTTTCTGAGCAGCACAATGGGCCTTAGCCAATGTCCACATGTTTGGCATTATTGTATTGAGGAAGACCCGCATAAATTATGGAGTTCGTGTCTCCAGAAACACAAGCTGTGCACAATGTACAGGCACTACAATGTAATGGGCACTACAAGGGCTTAGTTGCAATATTTAATTTTGCAACATTCACTGCGCTTCACTCTATGTATGTTCTCAAATGAGCAAAATCATCTAAATCAGTAGATGAATTCCTGGAGAGTGTAATTTGTGAAATGTGGTCAATTGAGAAAGTTCTGCTTTTCTGGCACTTTGGGGCTCCGCAAGGTATTCTACAAAAATCTGTAATCCAAAAGTTAAATGGCGCTCTTTCCACCCGAGCCTTGCCATGTGGCCAATAAGTACTGTACAGACACATTTGGTGTATTGCCACATTCAAGAGAAATTATGTTACACATAGTGGGGCCTTTTTTACCCATTCCCTTTGTGAAAAATGGAAATCTGAGGCTAAAACAACATTTTATTGGTAAAAATGTAATTTTTTTTCATTGCCCAACAGTATAACATTTTGTGACACACCTGTGATTTCAATATGTTCACTGCTGCTCTAGATGAATTCATTGTGGGGTGCAGTTTGCAAAATGGGGCCACGTATGGAAGCTTTGCTTTCCTGGCATGTCAGGGGCTCTGCCTATGTGACATGGTACCCCCAAACCATTCCAACAAATTCTGAATTCCAATATAGCGCTCCTTCCCTATTTGCGCTTTGCAAAGTGCCTGAAATGTAGATATCGACCACATATTGGGTATTGGCAACTTAGAATAAATTCTCTAAGAAGTTGTACTGTCCATTTCCTTCTGTTACCCTTTTTGAAAATTAAAATTTTGTGGCCAAAACAAAATTTTAGTGAAATTTTTTTTAATTTTTTAAATTCCCAGCCCAATATAATTCTGTGAATCATCTGAGGGTTCAATGTGCTCATTACACCACTAGATGAATTATTTGAGAAGTGTAGTTTCCAAAATGAGTTCACGCGTGAGGTGTTCCTGCTGTTTTGGCATGTCAGGAGATCTTTAAATGGGACATGGAGTTCGCAATTTATTCTTTTATCCTTGTGAAAATAAAAATTTTGAGCCAAAACGTTTTTCTGTCTGAAAAATTTGATTTTTATTTTAACAGCTAAATGTTATAAAATTCTGGGATGCACCTGTACGTTCAAGGTGCTCACTACATATCTAGATAAATTGCTTGAGGGTTCTAAATGCCAAAATGGGGTCACTTGTGGGGTGTTTACTATTGATGTGCAGCATATAATTCCAATTAAAAATGTTTTATGGATAACATCACATTTAACATTACATGACAGCACATTTGCTCATGGTCCTGAGACATATAAGGACAATCTAGGAGCTGTCTAGGTCCCATATCTCTTTGAACCCCCCTAATTCTTTTGCTCTTAGCATTCTACCTGTTTGGATATCTTTTGAATCATTGTATTTTTTGTTATATGTATTTTTCTTCACCGCGTTGGGGTGTTTTTAGTGTTTTGAATAAAAACATTTTTAATGGGAATTATAAGTTGCACATTCTTAATCTCTTCCTTATTCTCTCTCTATTCAACATGTTAGGTTTAATTTAGTGTATTACTATTTAGTTCTTCAGAGAAAAGCTCTCTGCAGCTATATCAATGCCAACCACCGGCCAATCAAAGGGAGCAGCTGATGTCATATGTCAGCTACTTGCCTGTGATTATTTTGTTATAGCTGTGCAGAAAGCTTCTCTGCATGGCGTTGTAAATACATTCATCTGAAATAAAGCTCTAATGATGGCGGCTCCCTCCATCGGCCGTGATCGTCAAGGGTCTATGTGCCTGCAAGTTGCAAGAAGCAGAAAAAACGACACAGGAAACAGCGAATAGGCGAGAAGAATCTTTACTTTTTTGTTTATATGAAGAATGCTCTAAAAATATTGAAGAATCATTTTAAATTACAATATTGTAATGTTCTAATATACATTATGCACCATTTTGCTATTAAACAACAGTACACATTTTAAATGTTAGACCAAAGTGATTTATCCAATAATCCTAGATCTTTGCTCATTATTTCTGTAGAAGGTAAGAGGATTATAATATGCAGATCATAAAGAGTAGTATTGAATGAATTACACATGAATTACACATGAATAACACATAAGGCACATACAGTTAGGTCCAGAAATATTTGGACAGTGACACAATTTTCGCGAGTTGGGCTCTGCATGCCACCACATTGGATTTGAAATGAAACCTCTACAACAGAATTCAAGTGCAGATTGTAACGTTTAATTTGAAGGTTTGAACAAAAATATCTGATAGAAATTGTAGGAATTGTACACATTTCTTTACAAACACTCCACATTTTAGGAGGTCAAAAGTAATTGGACAAATAAACCAAACCCAAAAAAAAATTTTTAGTTTCAATATTTTGTTGCGAATCCTTTGGAGGCAATCACTGCCTTAAGTCTGGAACCCATGGACATCACCAAACGCTGGGTTTCCTCCTTCTTAATGCTTTGCAGCCGCAGCCTTCAGGTCTTGCTTGTTTGTGGGTCTTTCCGTCTTAAGTCTGGATTTGAGCAAGTGAAATGCATGCTCAATTGGGTTAAGATCTGGTGATTGACTTGGCCATTGCAGAATGTTCCACTTTTTGCACTCATGAACTCCTGGGTAGCTTTGGCTGTATGCTTGGGGTCATTGTCCATCTGTACTATGAAGCGCCGTCCGATCAACTATGCGACATTTGGCTGAATCTGGGCTGAAAGTATATCCCGGTACACTTCAGAATTCATCCGGCTACTCTTGTCTGCTGTTATGTCATCAATAAACACAAGTGACCCAGTGCCATTGAAAGCCATGCATGCCCATGCCATCACGTTGCCTCCACCATGTTTTACAGAGGATGTGGTGTGCCTTGGATCATGTGCCGTTCCCTTTCTTCTCCAAATTTTTTTCTTCCCATCATTCTGGTACAGGTTGATCTTGGTCTCATCTGTCCATAGAATACTTTTCCAGAACTAAGCTGGCTTCATGAGGTGTTTTTCAGCAAATTTAACTCTGGCCTGTCTATTTTTGGAATTGATGAATGGTTTGCATCTAGATGTGAACCCTTTGTATTTACTTTCATGGAGTCTTCTCTTTACTGTTGACTTAGAGACAGATACACCTACTTCACTGAGAGTGTTCTGGACTTCAGTTGATGTTGTGAACGGGTTGTTCTTCACCAAAGAAAGTATTCGGCAATCATCCACCACTGTTATCATCCGTGGACGCCCAGGCCTTTTTGAGTTCCCAAGCTCACCAGTCAATTCCTTTTTCCTCAGAATGTACCCGACTGTTGATTTTGCTACTCCAAGCATGTCTGCTATCTCTCTGATGGATTTTTCTTTTTTTTCAGCCTCAGGATGTTCTGCTTCATCTCAATTGAGAGTTCCTTAGACCGCATGTTGTCTGGTCACAGCAACAGCTTCCAAATGCAAAACCACACACCTGTAATCAACCCCAGACCTTTTAACTACTTCATTGATTACAGGTTAACGAGGGAGACGCCTTCAGAGTTAATTGCAGCCCTTAGAGTCCCTTGTCCAATTACTTTTGGTCCCTTGAAAAAAGAGGAGGCTATGCATTACAGAGCTATGATTCCTAAACCCTTTCTAAACCCGATTTGGATGTGAAAACTCTCATATTGCAGCTGGGAGTGTGCACTTTCAGCCCATTTTATATATATAATTGTATTTCTGAACATGTTTTTGTAAACAGCTAAAATAACAAAACTTGTGTCACTGTCCAAATATTTCTGGACCTAACTGTACAGTAGTACAATAAGCTTGCAATCACAGTACCACTGTTTGTTTAACCTGTATATTCTTTTAAATAATTATTACAAGCAAATGATTGTATTTATGAATTTAGAGAAGATACGTTTAGCTCTTTGAATTGTTAATTAATTTTCTCTTACACAAATTTGAGCTTTCAATTCTCAATATGGTAGTTCTCTATAGAATATATCATAGAAGACTCTAGGTCTAGGGAATATTATAATCGTATGAACAAACAATTATTCACAAGTAATTTATTCATTTATTAAATATAAAAGTTGATACCACACCATTTAGTGAAAATAACAGAACATCAATTTGTCTCAGATTTTAACCCAGTTATTGGTCAATGGTCACCCCTGGCCTTGAATATCAAGGACAGAGTTTACATAAATATACCGGACAAATTGATACAATTCAAATACATATAGAATACAGGTTCACACAGAGGAACAAGGGATCACACCAAAGGGTCAGAATTAACTTTAGAACTGTCCTATCACGCATGCGTGAGATCCCTGCTGATGCCACGAACAACTGCTACACAAGCTGCGGTCACATGATAAAGAGAAGGCATGATGTCCTACAGTCCACGCCGGCACAGTGAGTCAAGCATGGGACTTATCAAAGTTCCCCATCGCGCACACTGCGCATGCGCAGATCAAAAAGTCAAGAAGATCTAGATAGAAACTGAAATAGCAATAACGCTATATAGAAAGTGGCATTATAACAAGGGATCCCATGCTTACAAAAGCGCAATAGGTCAGAATAGGTCACAATATAATGAATACATTATTTGACAGGATTAAAGTTATAGTAATCCATTAAAGAAGTTGTCCAGTTACCAAAACTGATTTTTTTTTTTTCTGATAAATCTTGCTAATATGTGCCCCTCAACACATCTATTATGTTTTTTCAGCAAAATTACCTTTTATGGTGCTCTAGCAGCACATCTTCATTGCTGGCTCCAGCTCTGATGGGGTTAATCCCTCTTCTGACTTCCTGGGTTTAGTTCCTACAAGTCCCAGAATTCTTTGTGGCTCTAGGGCGGTGTCTAGCTTATCTAACACACCCACTGTGTGTAACACCCCCACTCTCCTCTCCACCCAAAGCCTCCTCCCTACCTCTTCCCTGTGTGGATGCACTGAGAGAAATCACACAGAGACATCTGAAGCTGCCAGCTCTGCACAGCCAGGGGAGGAAAGTGTGTGTGAGTGAGTGTGTGTGTACAGAAATTATGATTATTAGCCGGCGCAACATGTGAAAAAAATAATTGGGGAAAAAAAAGTGACGGGGTGATGAGATTGCTTTTTTCCCTCTTGCCTAGTCTGTGTGTCGTCCGTATCATCCGCAAACCGCATATGACCGGATCCTGTGGATTAAATGTGCAGCGCATGCAACCGTTATTTTACCGGATTCTTCTGCAGCAGGACACAGAATTTATCGGCCGGCACTGGAGTCAGCTGACTCCTGATCTCACAGCCCGCACACGCTGCAATTGGGCTCATTCACATGACTGTTCCATTTGTCCTGGTCAGTTCCTGTTTTTTTGCGGCTCCACGGACAGGAGCATCTTTTCAATGTCTTTTGTGTAGGATCGGATGGTACACGGTAGCACTTCCATGTGCATCCGATCCTACAAAAAAATAAAACACATCGGATGCCGAATGTCCGCTCCGTTATTATGGAACATGTCCTATTCTGTTCCGTAATAACGAACCATGACTCAATACAAGTCAATGGGTCCGCAAAATTCCCGGAAGCCGCACGGAAGCACTTCCGTGTGACTTCCGTCGGGTGCCCGTGCAGTCAGTGTCCCGCTCCAGCCCCAGCCCCGTGGCTGCCCGCTCAGCAGTGTCAGCAGCGGCCCGCAATGCAGTGTCAGCAGCCGCGGGGATGACAAGCGCTACCGTCAGGAGGTTAGTAAGTTCATTACCTACGGTGATGAAGTCCTGCCCTCCTGACGTCAGCGGTCGTCACTGCCTTCTATGCCAGCCGCTTGTCACATCACCTCTCGCTGTCGACCCGAGACTGTGACTAGTGGTGACGTCACGGGCCGCTCGCGATACTTTGTTTGTGAAGGCGGCGGTCATTGAACTCTGTGACAGCGCTGCTGTCGGGAGTTCAGCGATCATCGCAGGTAATATACCTCGCTAACCTCCTGATAGCAGCACTCGTCATGCCCTGCAGTGACCTGGGCTGACCTATTGATGTTAGCTCAGGTCACTGCACGGCTCTCCCAGCAAATAGGGAACATTCTGTTCTTCATTGACTGGGACATTGACTATGGTATGGATCATCGTGGGACCCCCTTGTATTACACCAGAGCTGGATTTGTTTTTCTTTCTAATAAATTGGTGAAAGAGGGAATGTGTTGGGGAGTTTTTTTCCAAATAAAAATGTGTTTGTTGTCTTTTTTTTTTTTATTACTGCCTGGGTTTGTGATGTCGGGTATCTGATACACGCCTGACATCACTAACCCCAGGGCTTGATGCCAGGTGACATTACACATCTGGTATTAACCCCATATATTACCCCGTTTGCCACCACACCAGGGCAACGGGATGAGCTGGGAAAAGCACCAGGAGTGGCACATCTAATGGATGCACTACTTTTGGGGCGGCATCAGCCTGCTATTTTTAGGCTGGGGAGAGTCCAATGACGGTGAACCTCCCTAGTCTGAGAATACCAGACCACAGCTGTCCGCTTTACCTTGTCTGGTGATCCAATTTTGGGGGACCCCGTGTTTTTTGTTTTTAATTATTTATTTAAAATAACAGCATGGGGTGCCCTCTGTTTTGGATTACCAGCCAAGGTGAAGCTTCCAGCTATGGTTTGCAGGCTGAAGCCATTTGCTTTACCCTAGCTGGCTACAAAAGATAGGGGGACCGCATGTCTTTTTTTATTATTTATTTATTTTTTTGGCTAAATACAAAACTAAGCACCTTAGTGCCACATGAAAGTCACAAAAGGGTGCCAGCTTAGAATATACAGGGAGGTGGGACATTATATATGTCTTTCTCATCTATCTATCTATCTATCCATCCCTCCATTCATTCATTCATCCCTCTATCTCTCTATCTCTATATCTATCTATCTATCTATCTATCCATCTCTATATCTACTCATCTATTTATCTTTCTTGCTGCTTCCATTTTTTGCGGTCCGCAAAAAAACGGAAGTCACGCAGCTGTCACACGGATGCCACACGGATGCATCCGTGAAAAAAAAGGACCGTTTTTTGCGGCCCACAAAAATGGAACGGTCATGTGAATGTAGCCTTAACAGCAGTCACTGTCTGCTGCCGATCCCATGTGACCGTGTGCGGGCTGTGTGTACAGGAGTTCAGCTGAGTTCAGATCAGCTGACTCAAGTGTCGGCCAATTAGGCTGGGGCCACACTGGGATTACTGCGATCCCCTCGCATTACACTCGGCTCACGCTCAGTACAGCAGAGCTGAGTGTCATGCGTGTGTCCCTGCGACTGAGGTCCGACTGTGTGAGCAGACCTCAGCTGTGGGGGGCGGTCCGGCACTCGAGGGGTGGGCCAGCACTGAGGAGTGGTGGGAGGGATTTCTCTCCCTCTCTCCTCCGTAGTCCACCGATGTACCGCAAGTGCAGTGCGATTTTTCTCTCACCCCATACACTTGAATGGGTAAAAGAGAGAGTCTTGCATTACAATTGCAGCATGCTGCGATTGTTTTCTCGGTCCAATTAGGGCTGAGAAAATAATTGCTCATGTGCGCTAACACACAGGCTAATATTGGCCCGAGTGGAATGCGATGTTTTATCGCACTCCACTCACACTGTTTTTCTCGCCGTGTGGCTTAGACCTTACTTGTTTTGTGTCCCCCTGCATCCATCACAGCATGTGCGGGCTGGAGTTCAGCTGAGTTCAGATGAGCTGACTCCAGTGCTGGACTGAACTCAGGTGACCTCACAGCCTGTACACGCTGCGATGGATGCAGGGGGACACAGAACAGTAATCGGCCGACACTGGAGTCATCTGATTACTTGGGATGAATTGAGCAGTAAAATGCTCTGGTGCTCGATGGGCAAAGCCCATGTCGATTTTTTTTTTTTTAAAAAGTAAAAATAAAAAAACAAAAAAATCACTTTGTTTGTGGGCTCCTGCTGCATTTTCTATTGCTAAGGGTAACCCAACTGGCTGCTAACCCCCGCTGCTTGGTGTTACTTTCACTGGCAATAGAAATCCAGGGAAGCATTTTTTTTTTTTATATATATAAAGGTTTTTGCCTGAAAACGTTTTTAAAAAAATTACGTGGGCTTCGCCATATTTTTGTACGCTAGCCAGGTACAGCAGGCAGGTACGGCTGCCCCCAACCCTCAGCTGCCTATTTGGATCCGGCTGGGAACCAAAAATATAGAGCCCTTTTTTTTCATGAATTTCATGAAATAATTTAAAAAAAAAATGACGTGGGCTTCGCCGAATTTTTGAGTCCAGCCAGGTACAACTAGGCAGCTGGGGATTGGAATCCGCAGTGAAGGGTGCCCAAACTTTCTGGGGCCTCCGCTACGAATTGCAGTCCACAGCCGTCCCAGAAAATGGCGCTTTCATAGAAGCGCCATCTTCTGGCGCTGTATCCAACTCTTCCAGTGGCCCTGGTGGCAGGTGGCACGCTGGGTAATAAGGGGTTAATACCAGCTATGTTTTACCAGCTGGTATAAAGCCCGAGATTCTTAATGTCCGGCCAAGTTTGACCTGGCCATTAAGAATCTCCAATAAAGGGTTTAAAAAAAAAGACACTACACAGAGAAAAATACTTTATTAGAAATAAATACACAGACACAGTAGGGACTCCATGTGTATTACTCCCTCCACAATGGAGAGATTTCTGTACTGACCATGCCAGGAGAGAGCGAGGGGCGGGGGAAAAGAGAGCGGAGGAGGAAAAGAGAGCGAGGGGGGAGGAAAAGAGAGCGGGGGGGAGGAAAAGAGAGCGAGGGAGGGGAAAGAGAGCGAGGGGGGGGAGAAAGAGAGCGAGGGGGGTGGAAGAGGGAGCGAGGGGGGGTGGAAGAGAGCAAGGGGGGTGGGAGAGTGAGGGGGGGGAAGAGAGCGAGGGGGGGAGAAAGCGAGAGGGAAAAGAGGGGAGGCAGAAGAGGCAGAAGAGTGGGGGGAGAGAAGAGAGTGGGGAAAGAAGAGAGGGGGGCAGAGGTGCTCTGTCACCAACTGTCTCCACTCTGTGACTTGTGGTGCAGGTGACAGAGTGCAGACAGTTGGTCCCATGCAGCAGGACAGGTGGCAGAGCACAGCGGTGACATGCCTGTCAGTGTCTGCTGGTTGCTGCGTCCTGTAGTGCTGCTGGGAGGAGCAGATGATCACACTGCCCGACACCGGCCGCTCTCCTGACATTGCAGCAGAGCGGGCGGGTGGAGAGTGTGATCAGATACTTACATGCAGGGGGGGATTTCAGCTGAAGAACCCCCCCTGTATTCCACACTGGCGCCCCGTGCCTCACCATCTGCAGGACACTTAGCCGGCTCCACACTGACGTTCTCCGGCTCCTCCCCTCGATGCTGGCCTGTGGCGTGTGTTAGTCACCGCCTACAGCCCTTTCACTCAATCTGAGTGGTGCCAGCCTCCTCTGACGTACCCGACAAGTTTGAGAGCCCGGAAATGCCGGGACGTCAGAGGATACTGGCGGCCACAGCTCCAGGGGGTCATGTGACAGGCACTGAGTGTGCAGGATAGCGCCGCTCAGTGCCAAAACTGGAAACAGAAGCCAATGAAGAAGATGCATATAATGGTAAGTAGAACTCATACAGAAAATAAAAAAAATGGGTGAACCACCCCTTTAATTACAGGATTATAAGGACAAAAGATAATGTCACAAAATTAACCCACATTCCCCTGTATATGATAAACCCACAGGAAGAATATGGGAAATATATGTAGAATCAATCTCCCACTTATCAATTCATTGTCCCAAATGTTCCCAAAGGCAAATAGATAATCTATATATATAATTGCCTTATTCTGTCTGTCTGTCTTGCTCCTTACGGTGACACAAAGCTGATTGGCCGCTGGGCTCGCCATGGGCCCGCCCCCCGCACGGATTGGCCGCTCACCCAGGCTCCGCCCCCACATGAAGTGGCCGGCCGCTCGCCCAGGCTCCGCCCCCCACACGGATTGGCCTCTCGCACCGGCACCCTGCAGGCATTGGCAACTCGGCCACACCCCGCCCCCCTCACGCAATGCACGCTCGCTCTGGCCCCGCCCCCCGCACGCATTCCCCGAACCGACATGGAGACATGACTCCCAGGTGAGTACTGTACCCCCGGGAGCCCACATCAGCGTACGCCGCCAACCCAGCCGACACATACCCTCGCATTGCTGGGGCTGGCCGGCATATGCTGGTGTGGGCTCCCGTGCGTGCGGGGGGCGGGGTACGCTGGTAACCATGATAGCATAGTTACCAGCGCATCAAGGTCCTGCAGCGGCGGAACATACACACACGCACACACATAACAACACACACACACACATCAGATCACACTCACTCTCACACACACCTCACACACACATCACATCGCATCCACACACTCACAACATCCTGGGATATCGCTTGCTTCTCGGCGGCGATACTGTGCTGTGAGCTTCCAGGACCTGCCGGAGGATCACATGACCAGAAGCATGTGGTATCTCCGGATGTTGTGAGTGTGAGCGCGTATGTGCAATATCGTCAATGTGTGTGTGCGTGTATGCGATCGGGTGTGTGTGAGTGTATGCGATCTAGTGTGTGTGAGTGTATGCTATCGTGTGTGTGTGTGTATGCTATCGTGTGTGTGTGTGTATGCGATCAGGTGTGTGTGTGTGTGTATGCGAACGGGTGTGTGTGTGTGTATGCGATCGGGTGTGGGTGTGTGAGTGTATGCGATCGGATCTGTGAGTGTCGGCAGAGGAGCAGGGCGTGCTGGAGGAGACTGGGAGGAGAGAGGATGATCCTGGGGAAGGCTGGGAGGGGGAGAGAGGAGGCTGAGAGAAGAGAGGCTGATGCTGGGGGAGGCTGAGGCTGGGGTAGGCTAGGCTGATCCTGGGGAAGGCTGGGAGGGGGAGGCTGGGAGGGGGGAGGCTGAGAGAAGAGAGGCTGGGGGAGGCTGAGGCTGGGGTAGGCTGGAAGGAGAGAGGCTGATGCTGGGGACAGAAAAGGCTGATGCTGGGAGGAGAGAGGCTGATGCTGCGGGCAGAGAGGCTGATGCTGCGGGCAGAGAGGCTGATGCTGGTGCAGCATGGGGGATAGAGCACGATGGGGGGTGCGCAGCATAGGGGGATGGAGCACGATGGGGGGTGCGCAGAATGGGGGATGGAGCACGATGGGGAGTGCGCAGCAAGATTGGGGATGGAGCACGTTTGGGAGTGCGCAGCATGGCGGATGGACCACGTTTGGGAGTGCGCAGCATGGGGGATGGAGCACATTTGGGAGTGTGCAGCATGGCGGATGGACCACGTTTGGGAGTGCGCAGCATGGCGGATGGAGCACGTTTGGTAGTGCGCAGCGTGGCGGATGGAGCACGTTTGGGAGTGCGCAGCATGGCGGATGGACCACGTTTAGGAGTGCGCAGCATGGCGGATGGAGCACGTTTGGGAGTGCGCAGCATAGCGGATGGAGCACGTTTGGGAGTGCGCAGCATAGCGGATGGACCACGTTTGGGAGTGCGCAGCATGGCGGATGGAGCACGTTTGGGAGTGTGCAGCATGGCGGATGGAGCACGTTTGGGAGTACGCAGCATGGCGGATGGAGCACGTTTGGGAGTACGCAGCATGGCAGATGGAGCACATTTGGGAGTGCGCAGCATGGCGGATGGAGCACGGTGGGGGGTGCGCAGCATGGGGGATGGAGCACGATGGGGAGTGCGCAGCATGGGGGATGGAGCACGTTTGGGAGTGCGCAGCATGGCGGATGGACCACGTTTGGGAGTGCGCAGCATGGGGGATGGAGCACATTTGGGAGTGTGCAGCATGGCGGATGGACCACGTTTGGGAGTGCGCAGCATGGCGGATGGAGCACGTTTGGGAGTGCGCAGCGTGGCGGATGGAGCACGTTTGGGAGTGCGCAGCATGGCGGATGGACCACGTTTAGGAGTGCGCAGCATGGCGGATGGAGCACGTTTGGGAGTGCGCAGCATAGCGGATGGAGCACGTTTGGGAGTGCGCAGCATAGCGGATGGACCACGTTTGGGAGTGCGCAGCATGGCGGATGGAGCACGTTTGGGAGTGCGCAGCATGGCGGATGGAGCACGTTTGGGAGTGCGCAGCATGGCGGATGGACCACGTTTGGGAGTGCGCAGCATAGCGGATGGACCACGTTTGGGAGTGCGCAGCATGGCGGATGGAGCACGTTTGGGAGTGCGCAGCATGGCGGATGGAGCACGTTTGGGAGTGCGCAGCATGGCGGATGGAGCACGTTTGGGAGTACGCAGCATGGCAGATGGAGCACGTTTGGGAGTGCGCAGCATGGCGGATGGAGCACGGTGGGGACTGCGCAGCATGGCGGATGGAGCACGTTTCGGAGTGCGCAGCATGGCAAATGGAGCATGTTTGGGAGTGCGCAGCATGGCGGATGGAGCACTTTTGGGAGTGTGCAGCATGGGGGATGCAGCACGATGGGGAGTGCGCAGCATGGCGGATGGAGCACGTTTGGGAGTGCGCAGCATGGCGGATGGAGCACGTTTGGGAGTGCGCAGCATGGCGGATGGAGCACGTTTGGGAGTGCGCAGCATGGCGGATGGAGCACGTTTGGGAGTGCGGAGCATGGCGGATGGAGCACGTTTGGGAGTGCGCAGCATGGCGGATGGAGTACGTTTGGGAGTGCGCAGCATGGCGGATGGAGCACGTTTGGGAGTGCGCAGCATGGCGGATGGAGCACGTTTGGGAGTGCGCAGCATGGCGGATGGAGCACGTTTGGGAGTGTGCAGCATGGCGGATAGAGCACGTTTGGGAGTGCGCAGCATGGCGGATGGAGCACGTTTGGGAGTGCGCTGCATGGGGGATGCAGCATGATGGGGAGTGCGCAGTATGGCGGATGAACCATGTTTGGGAGTGCGCAGCATGGCAGATGGAGCACGATGGGGGGTGCGCAGCAAGGCGGATGGAGCACGTTTGGGAGTGCGCAGCATGGCAGATGGAGCACGATGGGGGGTGCGCAGCAAGGCGGATAGAGCACGATGGAGGGTGCGCAGCATGGGGGATGGAGCACGATGGGAGGTGCACACCTCCCCCCAACACACACACACACACGCGCACTGCACAACACACCACACACACACACTGGGAACCACAAACACCGCCCTACACAGACACCCACACACACAGACAACGCTGCACACACACAACACCCAACACAGAAACACCGTGACATACATAAATATACGCACATACCGCACAACACACACATTGCACAAAACATACCTCCCCCCAAAACACACCACACACACACAAACCGCGCAACACACACACACACACAACGCTACAGACACACAGCGCTCCACAAACAACGCAACACACGCAACGCACATACAACACCGCTCTCACCCCCCGCCACACCCAGACAACACCCAGAACATGTACAGCGCCCCACACAAACACTTGGTAACTACACACAACAACATCTATATATATATATATATATATATATATATAACAAAAATCATACATTAACTACACAATACGTAAATTCTAGAATACCCGATGCGTAGAATCGGGCCACCTTCTAGTATGAAATAAATACCCAAACAATGTGGGCAGTTCTATAAAGGAAAACCTTGATTACAAAACGATTTGGGACAAGGGGAATGTGGGTTAATTTTGTGACATTATCTTTTGTCCTTATAATCCTGTAATTAATGGATTACTATAACCTTAATCGTGTCAAATAATGTATTCATTATATTGTGACCTATTCTGACCTATTGCGCTTTTGTTAGCATGGGATCCCTTGTTATAAAGTCACTTTCTATATAATGTTATTGCTATTTCAGTTTCTATCTAGATCTTCTTGACTTTTTGATCTGCGCATGCGCAGTGTGCGCGATGGGGAACTTTGACAAGTCCCGTGTTTGACTCACTGCGCCGGCGTGGACTGTAGGACATCACGCCTCCTCTTTATCATGTGACCACAGCTTGTGTAGCGGTGATTCATGGCATCAGCAGGGATCTCACGCATGCGTGATAGGTCTGTTTGTATATTCTCTGTGTCCCTGTTGTTTTTCCATATCGCGCGTGTGCACTGGTAACGCTATATCGCACATGCGCACTTGCGATATGGGTGACGTTTTCTGCATAATTGATTAAATGGTCCGCAGCTGATGTGGTGACTGCGGGCTATTTAAATCCTTCCCAGACATGCAGCTCCATGACACTCCTGAGGACGGTGGTGGATTTTTACCAATATAGGATCCTTCTGTGCTACTACTGATCTGGATAAAGAAAGGCACCATGGATCTGCATGTCTAATATCTTCCTTTTGGCAAATAATTGCTATTATTTTCCTTTCTGTTAACTATATCCACGTTTTTGGTGTTAATTCTCAGTGAACTATGCTTATCCATATCTGTCTGAATTCTGATAGACTGCACTTACTTTTTATAGCCTCCTGATGAACCACATATGTGTGTGGTGAAACACGTCGAGGTGGAGACTGATTCCAACTGTTTTTTGATGGTTGGCGGTTCATCCTATTGTTAGTGGGACTGGATATCATACACCTTGTGACCTATTTGGACTCATCTGGATTGCACTATCTAAGTGATCTTTATATTAATGTTCTGCCTGAAGAATATTTACAGTCCTAAAGTTAAGTCTGACCCTTTGGTGTGATCCCTTGTTCCTCTGTGGGAACCTGTATTCTATATGTATTTGAATTGTATCAATTTGTCCGGTATATTTATGTAAACCCAGTCCTTGATATTCAAGGCCAGGGGTGACCAATAACTGGGTTAAAATCTGAGACAAATTGATGTTCTGTTATTTTCACTAAATGGTGTGGTATCAACTTTTATATTTAATAAATTACTTGGGAATAATTGTTTGTTCATACGATTAAAATATTCCCTAGACCTAGAGTCTTCTATGATATATATTTTGATTTCCCTTGAGTATGGCGGGATTCCTAACGGGGCCTGTTAATACATCTGCTTGGGTTGAGGAAGCAAGTCAAGTTTTCTCTACTAACGATCTTTCGTTAGGGAGTGTTGGGCCCACATTGAAAGATTCTTTTAAAGAATTGCTAATTAATTATAAGAATAACATTCGTTCATGGTGGAAGATAAAGGGTTTGGAGAACTATCTCAAACATCAAATTTCTTAGTCTGTGGCGTAAAGAATCTATAACATCCTCCCTGAGGCTTATGAATCTACTGTTAGAGGAGGAGAAAAAACTTTTTGCAGAGTCTACTGTGGTTCTGAACACGGGAATAGATAATATCCTTCGGTTTAAGGGTGACCCTGATTTCATCAGAAGAGAGGGTATACTGCAGACTTCCATCGAGCGGTATCAAAATAATTTGAAGGAAAGAAAGCACTCTCAATTCATGAGAGATCTTGCGGAATTTAAGGAGGATAAAGCATATTAACCTTCTATTAGAAAACAGTCTGCGGTGTCCTCCTCAGACGTGGACACATCTGACTCTGAAAGACCTGGGGCCAGTGTGAACACCTCTACTGAATCATCTAACCGCATTCTGCATACATGGCCTGGTCCAAAAAACAGAGGAAAAGGAGGGATGGCCATTTTGGATATCATGGACCCCCTCTTTCATCCTCTGGTCCCTCTGGATCTTTTTTGGAACAGAGATACATGGGGGGTACTATCCACGTACAAAGGCACATCAGGCCAGGGGCGGATATTAAATCTATCTGATTATCCACTTACCTGTGATGACTATGCGGTCCTGTCAAAGGGTCTTAACTTTATACCCTCTAATCGCTTTGATTGCTTTGGCTGGATCAGGGACTTAGAATTATTCGACAGAAAGCTTAAATGAAAGTTATTCTTTGAACATAATAGTCAAGAACAATGTAAGGCTCTTGGTATATTGGAAGAGGACTATGAGTGTTTTCAGACCCTTACTGATTTCTTGAGAGATGGTACAACAAGGAGAGGGGATGGCCCGTTCACTACTTTGAAGAGGCCCAGTAAAAAATCTCCCCCAATCCATAGTTGTACTAGTGTGGATATCTTTCTGAAGCTAGTACAGGATGACCTCTCCAAGATTTCGCAGTCTTATATAGGTCATAGCCAGAACTTAACTAAGGAAGAATCAATGGCACTTGATCGATTGTCAAAGAACGACAACCTTGTAATAAAGCAATCAGACAAGGGGGGTAATCTTGTGGTCTTAAATCACTCTAAGTACCTTGATATGTGCCAGGCCTTGCTTGGAGATAAAGACACCTATGAACGCTTGTCCACTGATCCAACCAAAGCTTATGTAGATATTCTTCTCCCCATACTTGGTAACGCCAAACAAAACAATCTAATATCAGCTAACGAATTTGAGTTTCTGATGCCCCGATGCCCTGTGATCCCTGTTTTTATACCTTACCAAAGGTTCATAAGCGCCTGGACCCCCTGAAGGACAGGCCGAATGTTGCAGAAATCAATTCATTGTCCCAAAATATACCCATAAGCACATCATTATCATCATTAGCGGTGCCTCCTCCTATACCCCTATATAGAGGGTATAGGAGGAGGCGCCGCTAATCTACTACCACTGCATATGGGTAAATTACAAGGCTGATAATGATGTGCTTATGGGTATTTTTGTAGATATCTAGTATAGCTGAATGGCTATGGCAGACTCTGCTTTGCTACCTATATCTATGTATAGATGAATTGAGTTACTTAAGTGATCATATAATGGCTTGTAATATTTGGATTTATAGCTTGTAGTGATATCCATAACAGCCACAGAACCGTCTAACCATAATCTATTCATACTGAGGGATATGTGACAGTTCAATTGGTGTATGCAGAATCTAGTGACTTTACTTGTATCTCCTATATAAGCAAACCTATGCCATTGTACTGTGTCTGCATAGTCTGACCAATGCCATATACATATATTTTTACAGCTAATGGTTACCACCAAGATATTGTCGTATAGCCCAGCACAATATCAGTGTATATTACCATCTACCTTCACCCATCTCTTATAAAGGAATTATGAATGAAATTATGATATTTATTGTACTGTAAGATTCCTTTGAAATAATTGAATCATGGCGCATCCATCCTAAGAATCATTGTGTGTTGTACATGTTGTAACTAGAGTTGAGTGCGGTTCGTGGTTTGTGGTTCTCCAGTTCGCGGTTTGAGTGATGTTGGGGGGTGTTCTAGATAGAACTAGAACTCGAGCTTTTTGCTAAAAGTTCGTTAGTTACGTTCGAGAACGGTTCTATAAGCAAAAAGCCTAGCTAATTACTAGCTGGATTTTCACTGTAATAGTGAGTCACTCTGTGATTCACACTATTATCAAATTTCAGCGTCTAGTGTGCAGGGGCTGCGCATTTAGATCACTGCTGCTGGGATAATGGTGATTGCCATTTTTTTTTTTTCTTCCTTCCCTAAGCGCGCGTGTAGTGGGACGGGCCACCATGTCAGCCAATCCCAGACACACACACAACTAAGTGTACTTTTTGCCAGAGAAGCAAGGGCATGTGTCATAGGCTGTCAATGTCACATGTCATTGCATTATAAAAACGGATATTTTCCCCCAGCACGCCATTATCTGCCTTCTGCGTCTGGGTGTCAGTCACTGCTCACGCAGCTCCTGTCGCCGATTCTGCTGTGTACGCTATACACAGAGCGCCCTACTCATTAGGGACAGAAGTTTATTTCAGCCCTTTTAAGCTGGCTCAGAGCCATAGGTGACAGTCAGGTCCGTGGAAATGCTTTTTACAGCTTCAGATAATAGCGTCTGTGTAGCTAAGCTCAGGGAATTCCTTGCTGCATTTCACCATTAGGAGGGATAGAAAGTGAGGCTTCCTTTCGTCTACACTGACCCACAACCCGGCCACTGTATCATCCTGCCTTTTTTTGCAAAGCCATTTTAATTTCAGAGTGCTGCCAGTTAGTGCCATCCAAAAAGTGGCTCCTACACTCCATTATTATGCCACTTGCGCCAGAGCAAGTCCCACCACCTCTGCATTCTCCCATCCTGCACATTTTTGCAAACCCATTTTAATTTAAAAGAGTGCTGCAAGTTAGTGGCATCCAAAAAGTGGCTGTTGTACTCCATTATTGTGCCACTTGTGCCAAGCAAGTCCCACCACCTCTGCATTCTCCCCTCCTGCACATTTTTGCAAAGCCATTTTAATTGAGAAGAGTGCTGCCAGTTAGTGGCATCCAAAAAGTGGCTGTTGGACTCCATCAGTGTCCCATTGGTGCCAAGCAATTTCCAGCACCTCTGCATTGCACCCTCAAGCTCATTTATACTAAGCTATTATAATAGGAGACACTGAGGAAACTTAGTGGTATCCTAAAAGTGGCTGTTGGACTCCATTAGTGTCCCACTGGTGCCAAGCAATTTACAGCACCTCTGTATTGCACCCTCAAGCTCATTTTTACTAAGCTATTATAATAGCAAACACTGAGGAAACTTAGTGGCATCCTAAGAGTGGCTGTTAGACTCCATTAGTGTCCCACTGGTGCCAAGCAATTTCCAGCACCTCTGCATTGCACCCTCAAGCTCATTTATACTAAGCTATTATAATAGCAAACACTGAGGAAACTTAGTGGCATCCAAAAAGTGGCTGTTGGACTCCATTAGTGTCCCACTGGTGCCAAGCAATTTACAGCACCTCTGCATTGCACCCTCAAGCTCATTTTTACTAAGCTATTATAATAGCAAACACTGAGGAAACTTAGTGGCATCCTAAGAGTGGCTGTTGGACTCCATTAGTGTCCCACTGGTGCCAAGCAATTTCCAGCACCTCTGCATTGCACCCTCAAGCTCATTTATACTAAGCTATTAAAATAGCTAACACTGAGGAAACTTAGTGGCATCCTAAAAGTGGCTGTTGGACTCCATTAGTGTCCCACTGGTGCCAAGCAATTTACAGCACCTCTGCATTGCACCCTCAAGCTCATTTTTACTAAGCTATTATAATAGCAAACACTGAGGAAACTTAGTGGCATCCAAAAAGTGGCTGTTGGACTCCATTACTGTTCCACTGGTGCCAAGCAATTTCCAGCACTTCTGCATTGCACCCTCAAGCTCATTTATACTAAGCTATTAAAATAGCAAACACTGAGGAAACTTAGTGGCATCCTAAAAGTGGCTGTTGGACTCCATTAGTGTCCCACTGGTGCCAAGCAATTTCCAGCACCTCTGCATTGCACCCTCAAGCTCATTTATACTAAGCTATTATAATAGGAAACACTGAGGAAACTTAGTGGCATCCTAAAAGTGGCTGTTGGACTCCATTAGTTTCCACTGGTGCCAAGCAATTTACAGCACCTCTGCATTGCACCCTCAAGCTCATTTTTACTAAGCTATTATAATAGCAAACCCTGAGGAAACTTAGTGGCATCCAAAAAGTAGCTGTTGGACTCCATTAGTGTCCCACTGTTGCCAAGCAATTTCCAGCACCTCTGCATTGCACCCTCAAGCTCATTTATACTAAGCTATTATAATAGCAAACACTGAGGAAACTTAGTGGCATCCAAAAAGTCGGTGTTGGACTCCATTAGTGTCCCATTGTTGCCAAGCAATTCACAGCACCTCTGCATTGCACCCTCAAGCTCATTTATACTAAGCTATTATAATAGCAAACACTGAGGAAACTTAGTGGCATCCTAATAGTGGCTGTTGGACTCCATTAGTGTCCCACTGGTGCCAAGCAATTTACAGCACCTCTGCATTGCACCGACAAACTCATTTTTACTAAGCTATTATAATAGCAAACACTGATGCCAGTTTTAGGGCCATAGTTGCATTGTCAGGGATAGTCAGTGTTGTTTCTTCAGCTGGCAATAAAGATAAACCACCTCTGCAATCTACAGCACCTCTCAATTTTTACTACCACATTTTAAGTGGCCAATCTTGTTGCTATCAAAATGAGTGGCAAAATGACAGATGCTGATGGAAAGGGGAACAGGCGTGTTGGAAAAGGAAAAAAAAGTTTTTGTCCGTGGGTAAGGTGGCAAAGCTACATTAACATCTGCTGAAGATAGGCCATCTTCCAGCAAAAGTAAGATGTCTACTACTTTCCGTGGACAATCCGATGTGCTCCCTTTATTACGGACCTGAAAAACTGTAAGAAAGGTAGATGATGCACAAAAAAAAGCACATGCTTGAATGGATCTCAAGTGCTCCAACAAATGCCCTCTCCTCCACCTCAGTTGTCATCCAAATCACACTTGCTTTCTCCCAGCTCTCAAGTCTCCATCCGCCCTGCACAGTATGGTGGAACAGAGATGTCTGAGTCTGCAGAGCTGTTCAGTCACACTATAGCCTGGGAATCAGAGGTATGCTCCCAAGCTACAGTGAGTACAGACCAGGAAATGGTCTGCAGTGATGCCCAGAACCTTCGTGACTCAGATTCAGGCCGTTATGACCAAGTTTCTGAGCATAATGTTGACCCTTATTCACAAACTGTAACACCCGTTGTTAGAGACAATGAGGAACATACTGATGACGATGAGACGCAGATACCAAATTGTGATGACAACTTAAATATTCGGTCAGGGCAGGAAGAGGCTAGGTCTGAGGGTGAGGGGAGTGCAAACACAACGCTTGATGAGGAAGTTCTAGATCCCACCTACTGGCAACCCACAATCAGGCACTCGAGGAGGTCAACAGAGGCGGTGGAGGAGGATGCAACTGACGACGAAGTTACCTTGCGCCTTCCTGGACAGAGTCGGAGTACTGGTAGCACGTCTACAACTGCATCCTCAGCCACCACTCTGCCTCTGAGCACTAGTCGGGGTGGCTCAGCAGGTCGCATGTCCTCTAAGCCTTGCCTAGCCTGGTCCTTTTTTGACCTTGCAGAGGATCGCTTAAATCATGTGATCTGTAAAATTTGTTGGGAATCTGTTAGTAGAGGCAAAAACCTCAGCAGTTTGAAAACTTCTTCCATGAATCGTCACATGAATAAATATCATATGTCCCAGTGGGAAGCTCACCGTGGATGGTCCTAGCGGAGCGAACCATCCACCACCTGCCCCTTCCAGTGCATCCGCACGCTCTTCATCTTCTAGGACTGTGGGGACAGCTGTCACACCTGATTTTCCATGCACACCTTCCACTACTGTAACCGCAACAGGCAGTTTACTTGGTAGGTCGTCAGTTGGTTTGGAAGGGGAAACAAGTGCGTGTGTACAGCTCTCTCAGACATCGATAGCACCAACGTTGGATGAAGGCAACATCATGTCTACGCCTGCACTTTCCTCACAAACCTGCATTTTTGCAGGGACACCCTACTCACCACCGTCTACACACAGCAGCCAGATCTCTGTGCCTCAGATGTGGACAAATAAAAGGCCATTTCCTGCGACACATGACAAAGCTAAGAGGTTGACTTTATCCCTCTGTAAGCTCTTGGCTACCGAAATACTGCCTTTCCGCCTTGTGGACACACAGGATTTTAGAGACATTATGTCTGTCACTGTGCCCCAGTACCAGATACCCAGTCGCCACTACTTCTCTAAGAAAGGTGTGCCTGCACTACACCAGCATGTCGCACACAACATCACCGCTTCCTTGAGAAACTCTGTGTGTGAACGACTGCATTTCACCACCGATACTTGCACTAGTAAGCATGGGCAGGGACGTTTCATGTCGCTGACTGGGCACTGGGTAACTATGGTGATAGACGGTGAAGGGTCTGCTGCACAAGTCTTGCCGTCCCCACGACTTGTGTGTCAATCCTCTGTCTGTCCAAGTTCCTCCACTGCTTCTGCCTCCTCAACCTCATCTGGGTCTTCCAGCTCAGCCCCAAGCCTGCCTGGTCAGGCCACCAGCGTTGTAACTGCGCAAAAGGAATCACGCACCCCTCATTACTATGCTGGCAGCAGAGCACAATGGCATCAGGCGTTCTTTATCTTGAAATGTCTTGGAAATAAGAGTCACACAGCAGCTGAGTTGTGGGCAGCTCTGGAGACTGAGTTTGGTAAATGGTTGTCTCCACTTAACCTGCAGCCTGGTAAGGCCGTGTGCGATAATGCTGCAAACCTGGGTGCGGCCCTTCGCCTGGGCAAGGTGACACACGTGTCTTGTATGGCTCAAATGTTGAACCTTGTTGTCCATCAATTTTTAACACACTATCCCGGCCTAGATGGCCTTTTGAACAGGGCACAAAAACTGTCTGCTCACTTCTGCCGTTCAACCGCCACAGCTGAGCGACTTGCATCGCTCCAGAAGTGTTTCGGCCTGCCGGTTCATCCCCTGAAATACAATGTGCCGACACGCTGGAATTTGACTCTCCACATGTTACAGCGACTGTGGCAGCACCGCCGAGCACTGGTGCAACACATCATGACGTATAGCCTCGGCCAACGAAATGCAGAGGTGGGGCAGATCACCCTGATGGAGTGATCTCAGATCAAGGACCTATGCACCCTTCTGCACAGTTTCGACATGGCGACGAATATGTTTAGCACTGACAATGCCATTATCAGCATGACAATTCCAGTCATTTACATGCTGGAGCACACGCTAAACACTATTCGGAGTCAGTGGGTGGGACAACAGGAAGGGGAGGAACTACAGGAGGATTCATATGCGCAAGGGACAACAACATCACCAAGGTCCAGACGTTCATCATCACCAAGGCGGCAGGCATGGGACCATGCGGGACAGGGATCAACAAGGGCGCATGGTAGCAGGCAAAATGTTGAGGAAGGTGCAGGAGAACATGAAGAAATGGAGGACAAACTGTCCATGGACATGGAAGACTCAGCGGATGAGGGAGACCTTGGTCAAATTTCAGTTGAAAGAGGTTGGGGGGAGATGTCAGAGGAAGAAAGAACGATTAGCACCTCTATGCCACAAACACAGCATGGACTTGGTCCGCATGGCTGCGCAAGGCACATGAGCGCCTTCTTGCTGCACTACCTCCAACATGACCCTCGTATTGTCAAAATTAGAAGTGATTATGACTAATGGCTTGCCACACTATTAGATCCCCAGTACAAGTCCAAATTTTGTGACATAATTCCAGCCATAGAAAGGGACGCACGTATGCAGGAGTATCAGCAGAAGCTGTTACTCGATCTTAGCTCGGCTTTTCCACCAAACAACTGTGGTGCACGGAGTGAATCTCCCAGTTGTAACTTGACAAACATGGGGCGGTCTCATCATCATCAACAGTCTAACCGTACCAGCAGCACCGTATCTGGTGCTGGTAACAGCAATTTTATTGAATCGTTTCACAATTTGTTTAGACCATCCTTTGCAAGGCCACCAGAGACAACAAGTCTTTCACATAGTCAATGTCTGGAGAGGATGATACAGGAGTATCTCCAAATGAACATCGATGCCATGACTTTGCAAATGGAGCCTTGCTCATTTTGGGCTTCAAATCTTGAAAAATGGCCAGAACTCTCCAGTTACACCTTGGAGATCTTGTCGTGTCCAGCTTCCAGCATTGTCTCAGAATGTGTCTTCAGTGCTGCTGGGTGTGTGCTGACAGATAGGCACATGCGTCTGTCCAGTGACAATGTGGACAGACTAACGTTCATCAAAATGAACAAGTCATGGATCCGCAAGGAATTTACTACCCCTGTGTCATCCTGGGGAGAGTAAATGCTTGTGTATTTTGAATGTGCTTGATGCAAATCTACCTGTGAAGTGTACAACTGGGGCACAAGTGCAGCCACTGAAGGGGTGTCTGTGTGGCCCAATTTTTGGAAAAAAGGGAGACTCCACTTGGAGTAACCCTTGCTTGCAGTGTTTCTAAAAATGATCCAAGATGAACAGATCGGGGATCAGCAAAGACTTTGCTACCTACCCCGGTGTCATCCTGGGAACGGTTAAGGATGGCGTATTTTTGAATGTGCTTGATGCAAATCTACCTGTGAAGTGTACAACTGGGGCACAAGTGCTGCCACTGAAGGAGGTGTCTGTGTGGCCCAATTTTTTGGAAAAAAGGGAGACTCCGCTTGGAGTAACCCTTGCTTGCAGTGTTTCTAAAAATGATCCAAGATGAACAGATCGCGGATCAGCAAAGACTTTGCTACCTACCCCGGTGTCATCCTGGGGACAATTAAGGATGGCGTATTTTTGAATGTGCTTGATGCAAATCTACCTGTGAGGCCTAAAACACACTTCCACAAAAAAAAGTACGTGTCTCACAGTCTGTTTTTCGGGTCCATGTTCCGTTTGTTAGGGGCGTTTCTCCGGTACGTATGGCATCTGTGTGATGGCGTATGCGAGCCATGTGTGCGTGTGGAATTTCCGTATTGACATAAAATACGTACGTGTGCTGTCCGTGTGCTGTCCGTTTATAAAGGCCCGCATTCTTACCCAATTAACGTTGTTAATCATTCATCATGAGATCCTGGTGTTTTTGTTTGCCATCAACTGACCTGATAGATTGGTAACAAATGTTTCAGATTTTGTGATTAAAAATGGACACGGACGATACGTGCTGAACACGGACATACTTCATGTGCGGTCCGTGCAGGCACGGACCCATAGACTAAAGCGGGTCCGTGCCTGCGTGCTGCCGGCCAAAAACGGACATGTCGTCCATGTAGAAAAGCGCACACACGTACTTACCACACGGACACACGTTCAGTGTGATTTTTCGTGTGTGTGCCATCTACCATTGAATGTGTCACCACCGTGTCTCCGTGTCTCCGGTACGTGCAAATACGTACTGCACACGTACAAAAAAAATGGATGTGTGTTGCGGGTCTGAAGTGTACAACTGGGGTACAAGTGCTGCCACTGAAGAAGGTGTCTGTGTGGCCCAATTTTTGGAAAAAAGGGAGACTCCGCTTGGAGTAACCCTTGCTTGCAGTGTTTCTAAATATGATTCAAGATGAACAGATCTGGGATCAGCAAAGACTTTGCTACCTACCCCGGTATCATCCTGGGGACAGTTGAGGATGGCGTATTTTTAAATGTGCTTGATGCAAATCTACCTGTGAAGTGTAGAACTGGGGCACAAGTGCTGCCACTGAAGGGGTGTCTGTGTGGCCCAATTTTTTGAAAAAAGGTAGACTCCGCTTGGAGTCACCTTGCGGTGTTTTACATGATTTTAGAAGGGCATACCATGCCTATATCTGTGTCTCGTCCTCTTTTTCCTCGTAACGCTGTTTTGTTTTCGCATGAGAATTTGTTCTTGTCACTTTCCCATGTGTTTGTGTTGTGAGTTGAAAACACCTTTGAGGGTGTTTTCTAGGTGTTTTTATGTGTTTGTCATCGCCTCCCATTGTTTCCAATGGGGTTCGAGTGGTTTGCCGAACCGGTTCGCCGAACCGAACTCGAACGCGACCTCCGTTCGACGAACCAAGTTTGAGCCGAACCACGACCGGTTCGCTCATCTCTAGTTGTAACACTTCATTTTAAACGTGTTTTTGTATATTTATCACTTTTTTTATTAATCACAATAAAAGTATGATGTTTTAAAATAGATATGTGAAATTACTCCTAGTTTCTCTTGCTTAAACATGAATTCTCTGTTAAAATGGGATAGTCATCATCCCCTCCCCTTGAGAAGAGGGATTTCTAAAGGGCAGTTTCTGCGGATACGCAGAAACTGTATTAGGGAGTTAGATTTTAGGGCACAAGCGTCGTATCTGTTTGGTAGGTTTCTAGATCGAGGTACCCCAAACGGGTCCTACAGCAATCCTATGCATATGCCAAGAATATCAATAGGCATACACTAATGACCACTAAGGTGAGGAATGATGACCCCACTATTACACGGATTATTGGCACATTTGACATGCAGTCTGAACGTGTTTTTGGAGTAATCAAAAAACACTGGAATATCCTAAGGGCAGATCCAGACCTGGTGAAGTTTATTCCAAGAGCTCCATGTATTACCTATAGGCAGGGCCGCACAATAGGGGATAGACTTGTGCATAGTATGTACCAGGAACCCCGTCCGGGAGGTATGTAGTTAGATAGACAAACATGTGGCATGTTCCGCTGTGGGAATTGAAGCTATTGTGACTCGATGGACCAGTGTAGGACGGTCAGAAGTGCAGCAACAGGAAGACGTTTCTAGTTGCGAGATTTCAGTAACTGTAAGACGGCAGGGGTGGTCTACAGGGCCACTTGCATGTGTCCCCTTGATTACGTAGGGAAAACCCTACGTGAACTCCGGAGATGTGTGGGTGAGCACCTGTCGGGCATCCGAAATGGACGGGATACCCCCATCTCCCAGCACATGAACACTGTACATCAAGGTGATATTAAACATATTCGGTTCTCAGTACTGGAATTAGTTAGACGTAGCCACTAGCCAGAGGGGGGGATTTTGATAGGGTTCTCCTTCAGAAAGAATCTGCATGGATTTTTAGAATGGGATCCTTAACCCCGGGGGGGCTCAATGAGCAACTTTCCTTTAATTGTTTTCTACCCACATAGATATTGAGGGACCCTTATCGTTTTGTAATCCAGCTACGGCATACTTTTGGGACAAGGTTTTCGTTTATGGAACTGCCCACATTGTTTGGGTATTTATTTCATATTATCTATTTGCCTTTGGGACAATGAATTGATAAGTTGGAGATTGATTCTACATATATTTCCCATATTCTTCCTGTGGGTTTATCATATACAGGGGAATGTGGGTTAATTTTGTGGCATTATCTTTTGTCCTTATAATCCTGTATTTAATGGATTACTATAACCTTAATCGTGTCAAATAATGTATTCATTATATTGTGACCTATTCTGACCTATTGCGCTTTTGTAAGCATGGAATCCCTTGTTATAATTCCACTTTCTATATAGCATTATTGCTATTTCAGTTTCTATCTAGATCTTCTTGACTTTTTGATCTGCGCATGCGCAGTGTGCACGATGGGGAACTTTGATAAGTCCCGTGCTTGACTCACTGCGCCGGCGTGGACTGTAGGACATCACGCCTCCTTTTTATCATGTGACCGTAGCTTGTGTAGCGGTGGTTCGGGGCATCAGCAGGGATCTCACGCATGCGTGATAGGACTGTTTGTATATTCTCTGTGTCCCTGTTGTGTTTCCGTATCGGGCATGCGCACTGGTAACGCTATATCGCGCATGCGCACTTGCGATATGGGTGACGCTTTCTGCATAATTGATTGAATGGTCCGCAGCTGATGTGGTGACTGCGGGCTATTTAAATCCTTCCCAGACATGCAGCTCCATGACGCTCCTGAGGACGGTGGTGGATTTTTACCAATACAGGATCCTTCTGTGCTACTACTGATCTGGATAAAGAAAGGCGTCATGGATCTGCATGTCTGATATCTTCCTTTTGGCAAGTAGTTGCTATTATTTTCCTTTCTGGTAACTATATCCATGTTTTTGGTGTTAATTCTCTGTGAACTATGCTTATCCATATCTGTCTGAATTCTGATAGACTGCACTTACTTTTTATAGCCTCCTGATGAACCACATATGTGTGTGGTGAAACACGTCGAGGTGGAGACTGATTCCAACTGTTTTTTGATGGTTGGCGGTTCATCCTATTGTTAGTGGGACTGGATATCATACACCTTGTGACCTATTTGGACTCATCTGGATTGCACTATCTAAGTGATCTTTATATTAATGTTCTGCCTGAAGAATATTTACAGTCCTAAAGTTAAGTCTGACCCTTTGGTGTGATCCCTTGTTCCTCTGTGGGAACCTGTATTCTATATGTATTTGAATTGTATCAATTTGTCCGGTATATTTATGTAAACCCAGTCCTTGATATTCAAGGCCAGGGGTGACCAATAACTGGGTTAAAATCTGAGACAAATTGATGTTCTGTTATTTTCACTAAATGGTGTGGTATCAACTTTTATATTTAATAAATTACTTGGGAATAATTGTTTGTTCATACGATTAAAATATTCCGTCTCCCGACGAAGCTACACGCGAAACACGTGTTGAGACGTTGGTCCCCACGTGGCTACCCCGGTGGTGCAGTGATCTGCATAGATTTGAGGAGGTGAGTGGTGCTACTTGCATCAGGGAAAATACATGTACATTTTGTATTTTGTTCCTATCATTTGGGCTACGGCCTCACTCTCTGGTATCAGCCACCCCTCAGTAACCTTCTAAAAAGATCCCTGCTGAGGAACTTTCCTCTTTCCTCTCTGGGACACGTGGGGTTCTTTCCCCTTCAGCACCGTTCCCTTGGTCCTTATTTATTCATGTATTTTTGTACCCAACAGCACTTTATAATAAAATATATAATATTTACATCACTTTGCTTGTATGGGCTCATTACTATAGCGAATTTTAAAGACTCCGTTCCTCTTTGTCCTCATGATAATATGAGTTGTTGCTAATGACTGTTATGGTGATTTTCCATACGCCTGCATGTTTCAAAAAAAAGTCCTAAAGTTAAGTCTGACCCTTTGGTGTGATCCCTTGTTCCTCTGTGGGAACCTGTATTCTATATGTATTTGAATTGTATCAATTTGTCCGGTATATTTATGTAAACCCTGTCCTTGTTATTCAAGGCCAGGGGTGACCAATAACTGGGTTAAAATCTGAGACAAATTGATGTTCTGTTATTTTCACTAAATGGTGTGGCATCAACTTTTATATTTAATAAATGAATAAATTACTAGGGAATAATTGTTTGTTCATAGTTCTCTATAGAATCAGCACATGAGAATAAAGTTGAAAACTCTATGTCCTTTTTCCCAAGTCCGAAAAATTGTAAACTACTTAAACCTCTGAAATAGTTTGTCATTGCAAGGTTAGGTTCATACTACAGTTAGTAATTCCTTTTATCTGGTAGATGAATTCATGAAACAAATTTATACATAATGAGATAAATGCAAACACTAACGGACAGACACCTTAAACTACAATGGAGGTCCACTAGGTTTCTATGAAATGACAAAAAAAAGTGCAGCCTAAAGGGGGCTTTACACGCAGCGATATCGCTAGCGATATCGCTAGCGAGCGTACCTGCCCCCATCGTTTGTGCATCATGGGCAAATCGCTGCCCGTGGCGCACAATATCGTTAGGAGCCATCACATGGACTTACCTGCCTAGCGATGTTGCTGTGGCCGGCGAATTGCCTTCTGTCTAAGGGGGCGGTTCGTGCGGCGTCACAGCGGTGTCACTAAGTGGCCGCCCTATAGAAGTGGAGGGGCGGAGATGAGCGGCCGTAACATCCCGACCACCTCCTTCCTTCCTCATTGCCGGCGGCCAGAGGTAAGCTGTAGTTCGTCGTTCCCGAGGTGTCACACATAGAGATGTGTATTGCCATGGGAACGACGAATAACCTGCGTCCTCAACAATCAACGATTTGTTGAAAATGAATGACGTGTCAACGATAGATGATTTGGTGCGTATTTTCCATCGTTAATGGCCGCTCGTTGGTGTCCTATGCAACGATGTCATTAATGATACCGGATGTGCGTCACGGAATCCGTGACACCAGCGATATATCGTTAATACGTTGTTACTTGTAACGGGGACTTAACGGTAAAAAAAAGCCAAATTTGTAGAATTTATTAAAAAGCTCAAATTAAATACCTTTTAGAGCTTAAAGGGGGCTTTACACGCTACGATATCGTTAATGTTTTATCGTCGGGGTCACGTTATTAGTGATGCACATCCAGCGTCATTAACGATATCGCAGTGTGTGATACTTACCAGCGACCTTAGGCAACCTCAAAAATGGTGAAAATCGTTCACCATGGAGAGGTCGTCCCAAAACGAAAAATCGGTAATGGTTGATTATCGATGTGGTTCGTCACTCCTGCGGCAGCACACATTGCCGTGTGTGACACCGCAGCAGCGAGGAACATCTCCTTACCTGCCGCCGGCCACAATGCAGAAAGAAGGAGGTGGGCGGGATGTTACGTCCCGCTCATCTCCGCCCCTCCACTTTGATTGGCCGGCCGCTTAGTGACGTCGCAGTGACGTGGCTGTGATGCCGAACGTCGCTCCCCCTTGAGGGATGGATTGTTCGGTAGTCACAGCGACGACGACGACCAGGTAAGTGCGTGTGACGCTGCTGCAGCGATCACACGATATCGCATCCACGACGGGGGCGGGTGCTTACACGACGCTCGATATCGCTAGCAATTGCTAGCGATGTCGTAGTGTGTAAAGCTCGCTTAAGTCTGTGTCCGCATTTTCAGGCTTTTCTTGCAGTTATATTTCTGCTTTCAGGATTTTCTGCAAAAGCACAGTCATTTTGCAGTGACTCCAGATAATGGCAACAAACAGTGCAATACATTTGAAACATACAAAAGACCAACACAAAGTTTCTTTCTTGTCCGTCAGTGCATTCAAGCTCACATAGAAGAATGGGTGATCCTCTTCTTTTCAGCTAAAACTACACTTCCTAGCACCATTTGCCCTTATTCCTCTCCTTTGTGCTTCTGACTCGCCCTATCTGAGCTATCATCAAGCTAAGCTAAATGGACAATACAATTTCTGTGCACTCGTCCTGTACAGTACACCGCTGGCCAATTTTGTCTTCTGCCATCTACACAAATATAACTGCAATCTGGTTTACAACATTAACCAAGGTCTGCTGAGTAAAGCAAGGACTGCACTAAAGTGGGCGAGGTCAGGTAAGTAGTTAAACATGATATTGTAGTTCAACACAAGAGCTTAGAAAACAAGTTTACTGTTTTCATATTTTTTTTTGCCTTGAATCTCTGATATTATCTGTTTTGTTTATTCCATTTAATATGTCCTCCATGGACAATGCTACCTAGTGTCTCTCTCATGTGTTGTATTTGTGCCTTGAACAATCATTTGAGCATGAATATATCTGCACTCATTGTCAGCGAGTTAATTATTTGGAAGCCCTGGTAATGGAACTAAATATGCAACCTGCAACACTCAGGAGCATTTCAAATCTGGAGAGCAATTTGGAGCTAACTGAATGGCTCTGTATTGGGCTAGTGATATAGAGAAGGATAGAGGTGAGGAAGGTCAGGATGCAAAAAAGGTAGTTGAGTAAAAAAAGATTGGGTAGACTGAAAAATGTCAAGGAGCCTAGTTCTGGTTGGGGAAAACCTAGTAAATATGCCTGTTTGGCTGATTTAATGATTAGGATCACTATAACGTGACGTTTCTAATATCCTGGAGGTGTATTCACGGGACCATGCATCGGACTCCCCCAGAGAGGCAACCTGGAGCTAACCCCTATACAGGAACACCCCACCAGAGGGCCTAGATGCATGGTAGCCGGAACACTAGGGGTACAGAGTACGGGTCCTTCAGAGGTCTGCACAGGAGATGACTATTAGTCCGAAGGGAACCGGAGGCAGGATGGATGACAGGAACCGGGTTCAGGTGCCGAGTAATAAAAGCAGACGGGGTCCAGATGCAGCGAGACGTGCAGGCTGAAGTATCCAGGTGAAATCCAGGATCGGTGATGGGTTCAGGCTGAGGGAAGATGGCGGAATCCTCAGCAGACAGTCACTGGGGCAACTCCTGGGAAATCAGCAATCTGGACAAGGTCAGGGCAGCAGATGGGCTCTGCAGAAGAGACAGTGTTAGTCTGGAGACAAGGCACAGAGGGACCTGAACACCTAGCTATGGGAACACGTTGAACAGGCACCGCCCACATGAAAAGGATGTCTTATATACCCTGTACCTGAAATCACCCATATCCTGTTCCCGGGATGCTGGCCCTTTAAGAAGAGGTGAGTGAGCGCACGCGCGCCCTAATGCGCATGCGCGAGGTCTGAGTGCCGGAGACCAGTGCAGGAAGCAAAGAGGAAGGTGAAGGAGCTGCAGGGGAGCCAGGCAGAGAGTCCTGGGTCGCAGCGGGATGCCGTGGCCGGCGGACGGGAGGCATGGAGGACGCACAGGAGGGGGAGTGAGAGGGACAGCCACGGGCAGAAGGACCGGGGACCAGAGCGGTGAGTAACAGGCATTGCCGGGATCCGGGGAGCATGACTGTACCCCCTCCCTCACGCCCCCTCCCCACAACCGGGACAAGAAGTCGCGTAGCAGAGGAGCAGCAATGTTCTCCTGGGGTTCCCATGACCAGTCTTCGGGATCGTATTCCTCCCAATCGACAAGAAAGAACTGCTTACCCCGCACTCTCTTCATGGCCACTATGTCTCTTACCGCATACACATCGTCATCAGCAATGGGAGGAGGAGGAGTACCGGTGTCAGAGGAGTAGGGACCAAGGATGACCGGCTTGAGCAAGGACACGTGGAAGGAATTAGAGATCCGCATCGTGGCTGGGAGCCGCAGTTTGTATGAGACCTTATTGATCCTGTTGATGACCTTGAAATGTATCGGGGACCCAACTTGAAAGATAGAATCTTCAACCAGACGTATTTGGAGGCAAGCAAACCAAATCCCCAGGAAAGAAGCGAGGAGGATCAAGGCGTCTCTTGTCCGCATGTTTCTTCATCTTGGTGGAAGCACGTTCAAGGGAGGTTTTAACAGTACTCCATATATTAGAGAAAACCCTGGACAGGACATCAGCAGCGGGAACATCAGAAGTGGAGGATATCGGTAATGGGATGGAAGGCTGAAGACCGTAGACTACATAGAAGGGAGAGCTGGAGGAGGATTCACAGATGTGATGATTATGGGAGAACTCAGCCCAAGGGAGTAGCGTGGACCAGTCGTCATGATGGACGTTGACATAGTGTCAAAGGAAGGACGAAAGGACCTGGTTGACACGTTCGACTTGGCCATTAGACTGGGGATGGTAGGCCGAAGAAAAGTCCAGAGACACTCCCAGATGTTTACAGAGCGCCCTCCAGAAGCGCGAGGTGAACTGAGTTCCCCTGTCGGACACTATATGCAAGGGGAAGCCGTGCAGCTGGAAGATATGCTGAATGAAGGAATCGGCGAGTTTCGGGACAGAGGGTAGGCCGACCATGGGGACGAAATGAGCCATCTTCGAGAATCGGTTCACCACGACCCAAATGACCGTATATCCAGAAGATAAAGGTAAATCCGTGATAAAATCCATGGCAATGTGTTGCCATGGAACGGAGGGAATTGGCAGAGGCAGAAGACGGCCATAGGGCAGGTCTTTGGTCGTCTTATTCTGGGCACAGGATGGACAAGCAGAGACAAAGGAGACGAAATCCTTACGGAGAGACGGCCACCAATAGTGACGGACAATAGCGCTCCGCGTTTTTTTCTGATCGGCGTGTCTGGCCACTTTAGAAGAATGCCCCCATTGAAGAACCTTTAGTCTGTCGGTCTCCGTGACGAAAGTCTTCCCAGAGGGTATCTATGCCAGGGTGACGGGGGCCACCGGGATGACCTTACTAGGACAGATGATGCACTGGTTCATCTCTTCCTCTTGGGGGCCACCGGGATGACCTTACTAGGACAGATGAGGGGCTGGTTCATCTCTTCCTCTTGCTCAACTGGAACGAAGGACCGGGAGAAGACATCAGCCCGCACGTTCTTGTCCGCGGGCCGGAAGTGTAGTTGGAAGTCAAACCGGGCAAAGGACAGGGACCAACGGGCTTGTCACGGGTTAAGTCTTCGAGCAGATCGCAGATACTCCAGGTATTTATGGTCAGTGTAGATAATAACCAGGTATACCGCGCCCTCCAACAGGTAACACCATTCTTCCAGAGCTAGCTTGACAGCCAGGAGCTCCCAATCGCCAATGGTATAGTTGCGTTCCGGTGCCGAGAAGAATTTGCAGAAGAACCCGCAGGTGCCAAACTTCCCGGTGGACGACTTCTGCATGAGCATGGCCCTAGCTCCTGAGGAGGAGGCATCCACCTCCAAGGTGAATTGTCGGTACAACTCCGGTCTGTGGAGAACAGGAGAGGAGGCAAACGCCCGTTTCAAGGAACAGAAAGCGGCGTCGGCCTCAGGTGACAAGTCTTTCAGGTTGGCCCCCTGCTTGGTCAAGGCGGAGAGAGGCGCCGTCAAAGCAGAGAAGTGGGGAATGAACTGGCGATAATAATTGGCGAAGTCTAGGAAGCATTGGATGGCTCTCAGTCCGAAGGGAGGAGGCCACTTGAGGATAGAAGACACCTTCTCGAGATCCATCTGCAGGCCCGTGTCGGAAATCACGTAGCCAAGAAAGGGAAGGGATGTCCGTTCTAACACACATTTTTTGTACTTGGTGTACAGACGGTTCCCCCTAAGCCTTTGCAGAACGAGTAGTATGTTTTTCTGTGAGTCGGCAAGTCCGGTGAATAGACCAGGATATCGTCCAGATACACGACCACACAGACGTAGAGAAGATCCCTGAAAACATCATTCACCAGTTCCTGGAAGACAGCCGGGGCATTGCAGAGACCGAAGGGCATCACACAGTATTCGTAGTGCCCGTCACGGGTGTTGAATGCCGTCTTCCATTCATCTCCCGGGCGAATACGGACCAGGTTGTAAGCTCCGCGAAGGTCTAGTTTGGTGAAGATACGGGCCCCCCTGAGCCAATTGAATAGCTCCGTAATGGGAGGTAGAGGATATTTATTTTTTACTGTGATGTGGTTCAAGCCCCGGTAGTCGATGCAGGGGCGTAAGTCACTTTCTTTCTTCTTGACAAAGAAAAAGCCGACTCCTGCAGGAGACGAGGATCTCCTGATGAACCCCTTTGCCAGGTTATCTGCAATGTAGTCCGACATGGCCTGAGTCTTGTCAGGGGTCAAGGGATAGATCCGTCCACAGGGAGGAGTAGTGCCCGGCAGCAAGTCAATGGCACAGTCGTAGGGTCGATGTGGCGGTAATACCTCTGCCTCCTTCTTGTCAAAAACGTCCACAAAGACCAATACGCGGAAGGCAGTCCCGATAGGGACTCCGGTGCTGGAGGCTGATGGACGGGCCGTACAGACTGCAGACAGTTCTCGTGACAAGACGGACCCCAACGAGTAATCTCTCCAGAGCGCCAACTGACGACAGGTTCATGTACTCGTAACCAGGGTAGACCCAGCAGGAGTGAGTGAGCCAGTTTTGGGAGGACATATAGAGCAATCTTTTCGGTATGCAGAGCACCAATACGGAGTTCCATGGGTTTGGTAATAAATAACACAGATTCGGATAGGGGTTTCCCATCCCCGGAGGCGATCACAAGGGGTTTAGAAAGCAGGATGACAGGTACCCGGTATTTGTCCACCGTAGCCTGTTGGATGAAATTGCCCGCTGCCCCCGAATCAAGGTATGCCTCCGCCGTGAACCGGGTCTCCTCCGTTGTCACTTGGACGGTCAGTGTAACCGGGTCTGAGAGGGTTCCGGTACTTAGGGTGGCCTCTCCTACCAACCCTAGGCTTTGGAGTTTCATGGCTTCTCGGGGCAAGAACGAAGCAGGTGTTTACCGCTTCCACAGTAGAAGCACAGACCCTTGGCGAGCAGCTCTGCTCGGCGTTGCTCGGCTTGACCCAGACAATCTATTTGCATAGGTTCGGGAGTAGAGTTGCTGGGTGGCACTGACTGAGGAACGGTGGACCTCTGCGGAGTGGAGGTGTGACGTGTCGGTCGCCTCTCCCGGGATACTTCTTTGGACCATTCTTGGAAACGGAGATCAATCCGGGTTGCTAAAGAGACCAGACCATCCAAGGTAGGAGGACAATCACGACCAGCAAACTTGTCCTTGATGCGGCCAGAGAGACCCTCCCAGAAGGCTGCTGTCAATGCCTCGTTGTTCTATTCTAACTCAGAGGCAAGCGTACGGAACCGGATGGCGTTTGGGTTCCTTGGCGTAGCCACAGGAGCGAAGAGGCGGCCGTGGTGGTGCATCCCGGTTCATCAAAGGTGTTATGGAAGGCCTCAAGGAATCCCCGGATGTCGGTAGTCACCGGATCATCCTTCTCCCACAAGGGATTTATCCAGGCCAATGCTTCACCCTCCAGATGGGACATCAGAAAGGCCACCTTTGCTTGATCAGAGGCAAAGAGGTGTGGAAGCAACTTGAAATGCAGCGAGCATTAATTTAGAAAACCTCTACAGGTCTTGGGGTCCCCAGCATACCGGGGTGGAGAAGCTAGGCGGAGTCTCGAGGTTGAAAAGGAAGCCACTACGAAAGCCGCTGCCATGTTCTGATCCGACAGGGATGTGGCTGTTGCTTGGAGATTATTCATATGGGTGTCCACTGACGACATAAAGGCCAGCATGCGAGATTGTCTGCTTTCAGGATTTTCTGCAAAAGCACAGTCATTTTGCAGTGACTCCAGATAATGTAACGTCCTGGAGGTGGATTCATGGGACCGTGCACCGGATTCCCCCAGAGAGGCGACCCGGAGATAACGCCCATACAGGGACTGTCCAATCACACCACCAGAGGACCTAGATGCACGGTAGCCGAAACACTAGGGGTACGGAGTACGGGTCCTTCAGAGATCTGCACAGGAGATGACTATTAGTCCGAAGGGAACCGGAGGCAGGACGGATGACAGCAACCGTGTTCAGGTGCCGAGTAGTAAAAGCAGACGGGGTCCGGATCCAGCGAGACGTGCAGGCTGAAGTATCCAGGTGAAATCCAGGATCGGTGCCGGGTTCAGGCTGGCAGAAGATGGCGGGATCCTCAGCAGACAGTCACCGGGGCAACTCCTGGGAAATCAGCAATCTGGACAAGGTCAGGGCGGCAGACGGGCTCTTCAGAAGAGACAGTGTTAGTCTGGAGACAAGGCACAGAGGGACCTGAACACCTAGCTATGGGAACACGTTGAACAGGCATCGCCCACATGAAAAGGAAGTCTTATATACCCTGTACCAGAAATCACCCATATCCTGTTCCCGGGACGCTGGCCCTTTAAGAAGAGGTGAGTGAGCGCACGAGCTCCCTAATGCGCATGCACGAGGCCCGAGTGCCGGAGACCAGTGCAGGAAGCAGGGAGGAAGGTGAAGGAGCTGCAGGGGAGCCAGGCAGAGAGTCCTGGGTCGCAGCGGGACGTCGTGGCCGGCGGACGGGAGGCAAGGAGGACGCACAGGAGGGGGAGTGAGAGGGACAACCGTGGGCAGAAGGATCGGGGACCGGAGCGGTGAGTGACAGGCGTTGCCGGGATCCGGGGAGCGTGACAACGTTGCTCCTAGCCACCAGGAAAATTACTGCTGTAGAAAGAAGGGAAATAGGAGAGCAGCAAAGGCAGAACAGATAATGGTAATAAGGGACTCTATAATTAGCTGGACAGTCATCTGCTGTCGAGACCATGAATGTCAAGCAGTGTATTGTATAATGGGTGCTCGGGTTTTGCATATTGCTGATAGGAAGATTCGTGGTTAAGGTTGGAGAAAACCCAGCAGCCATGTTACACATTGGTTCCAATGGCACAGTTAGAGGAAGATGGAAAGTCATTAAAAACAATTACAGGGAACAAGTACAGAAGCTGAAATCCAGGACCTTCAAGTTTGTGTTTTCTGAAATACTAAATAAATGGATTAAAAATTGGTGAAGGCGATAATTTAGCTTATCTTTGTGTGTAGGTGCTTGATTCAGAGCACGGACAGCTTATCTGCCCATATTCTAATAAATTTTCTTTTATTAGGTGTGCATAAAATGTGTCAACAGTTTAAATAAGATTTGTTTTTCCGTAAAACTCAACTACCTACTTTCTTTTTTAGAACTTGGTGCAGGAAGGAAAGGTTGGGGTTCTATCATGAGGTGTGACACGATAACTTGGAATGGGGGCAAGTAGACTGTCTCTCAGGCTAGGAACATTGACATGACCCTTATTCCAGAGGTACTTCAGATAGTAAAGAGGTCTGGACTACCAGCGTAGCCCTGAACCCTGATTAGCTCTAGTCTAATATCCCTGGGGAGGGTTGGTACAGGAGGGATGAATCCCCTAAAAAAAGGCAGACAGGAGAAAACCAAAGACGTGATTCAAACAAACATTTGTTTGTTTGAAACGCACCTGGTGTTTCCATTTTTATGATGAAATTATGAAACAAAGAAGCAAGAAAATAAGGATTGCAAACTGTATTTGACCATATACTCATGAATTTGACTGCTTCCAACTCGGATACAAAGTGGTGAGCTGTTCCCCCTCCCCTTTTTTCCTTATATCATCTTTTAAAGGGTGGAGGCAGCTGTGATAAGTAGAGATGAGCGAACCGGTCGCGGTTCGGCTCGAGGTCGGTTCGCCGAACGGAGGTCCCGTTCGAGTTCGGTTCGTCGAACGTTCGACGAACCGAACTCGAACCAATAGGCTATAATGGGGGGCAATCACAAACACATAAAAATGCATGATAAATGTACACAAACAGTTAATAAACATTGCCATAACACTTACCGGTCCCCGCGATCCCTCCTGCACTCTGTCTCCTGCCGGTATTCCATCCGATGATCGCTGAATCCTCCCGGTGACCAGCACTGCCAGCAGCGATGCAGGACCTATCGTAACGTCAAAATAGCCATGTGACCAGTCACGTGGCTATTATCTCATTGGCTACAGACTGGTCACATGACTATGATGTGTCATGTAGGACCTGCGAGTGCATCTCTCCAGTACACAGTGCACATTTGTGTATCGCCGTGTACCGGCGACATGCTCTAGCACACGGTCGACTCCCCATTTTGTTAGGGACCGGCTGACACAGCCGGTCATTAATGGAGATCACCGTTGCCATAGCAACGCAGTTAGCGGTGACGTCACCGCTAACCGCGGCTCTGGGAGCACCGTTGCTATGGTAACGCATCTATCAGCGTTACCGCTGTTACCGCTAGCAGCACTGATCACTCACGGAGTGAAGGCTGCACGCTGCTTCTCGCGCAGCTTTCACGGAGTGAATGCTCCACGGGAAGCAGCGTCTTCCCCCATGCAGCAGTGATGTAGCAAAAACTGCATTTGTTGAACGAGAAAGACAGAAGAGCAGGATCGTGGAGGGCTGACAGGGGGTAATAAAGATGGAGTCTCTAATGTGTCTATGTATTTATTTCTATTAAAGTATTTTTTCTCTGTGTGGTGTCTTTTTTTTAACCCTTTATTGGAGATTCTTAATGGCCGGGTCAAACGTGCCTGACATTAAGAATCTCTGGCTTAATACTGGCTAGTAAAACAAAGCCAGTATTAACTCATGATTACCCAACAAGCCACCCAGCTCCGGGGCTGTTGGAAGAGTTGGATACAGCGCCAGATGATGGAGCTTCTATGAGAGCGCCATTTTCTGGGACGGCTGCGGACTGAAATTTGCAGCAGAGGCGCCCAGAAACCTCGGGCTAACCTGTGCTGCGGATTCCAACCCCCAGCTGCCTAGTTGTACCTGGCTGGACACAAAAATAGGGCGAAGCCCACGTCATTTGTTTTTTAATTATTTCATGAAATAAGTGAAATAATTAAAAAAAACGGGCTTCCCTATATTTTTGGTTCCCAGCCGGGTACAAATAGGCAACTGGGGGTTGGAGGCAGCCCGTGGCTGCCTGCTGTACCTGGCTAGCATACAAAAATATGGCGAAGCCCACGTAATTTTTTTGGTGGGCAAAAAACTTCTGCATACAGTCCTGGATGGATAGGAAGTGATTAAGGGGTTTCACCAGCACAAAACTCCAGGCATCTTGTTCTTTAAAATAAAAACTTCTTTATTTTCTTATCATTAAAAAGTCCATGCTATAATGGTTAGCCCATGTCAGAGAGGACGCGTTTCGAACATCCAGTTCTTATTCAGTCTCGAGAGACTGAATAAGAACTGGATGTTCGAAACGCGTCCTCTCTGACATGGGCTAACCATTATAGCATGTTTTTATTTTAAAGAACAAGATGCCTGGAGTTTTGTGCTGGTGAAACCCCTTAATCACTTCCTATGCATATGGACTGGCTCTCCAAATCTCTTCTCCGTGCACAGCCCAGGATTACTGGCTTCCATTGCACAGGTGAGCTGGGCAAAAAACTTTTTTACTATTAGTCCTGGATGGAGTATGCTGAGCCTTGTAGTTCTGCAGCTGCTGTCTGCTCTTCTCCATACAGACTGTATGCAGAAGTTTTTTGCCCCCTGAAAAAATTATGTGCTCAGAGGTAATAATAGATAAAATTAGTGAGTAACCTCGGCACTCTAAATCTCCCAGACTAAGTCAGTAAGTCACAACGGATAGTAATGCAAAATCACTCTTTATTGGTCCGTATTAAGAAAAAAAATTATTTCATAAGCATATATGTTTTTGTCCAAAACAAGTTACAAATGACGTCAGATTGGACTTATCTGCATGTAATCATAAAAAATGACAATAATCAGTATCACAAAAGCGTGAGAGAACAATAACATAAACTCGAACAATGTAGAGGTACAATTGGGATGCAGCAAAAAAATTGCAACACAGCAAGAAATTAAACACATGATACAAATGTCATAATACAGTACAAGGACAATATAATAATGACAAATATGGAATCAGAGTAGGCTTAGACAGCTCTGGTATGAAAGAGATGTCAATCATAAAGTAACATGTGCAGAAGGTGTAGAGCTACACTATGCATGGAAGAGCTAATGGGTAGACCGACCATAGAAAAAGAACGGAGAAAAAGTGGAGAAAAAGTGCAGAAAAAATGGAGAAAAAGTGGAGAAAAGTGGAGAAAAAGTGGAGACAAAATGGAGAAAAAGTGGAGAAAAAGTGGAGAAAAAGTGGAGAAAAAATGGAGAAAAAGTGGAGAAAAAGTGGAGAAAAAGTGGAGAAAAAATGTAGAAAAGAAGGAAGAAGAAGAAAGAAGAGAAAGAGAGAAAAAATGGAGAAAGGAGAAAGTTAGAAAAAGTGGAGAAAAAGTGGAGAAAAAGTGGAGAAAAAATGTAGAAAAAGTGGAGAAAAAGTAGAGAAAAAATGGAGAAAAAGTGGAGAAAAAAGTGTAGAAAAAGTGGAGAAAAAGTGGAGAAAAAGTGGAGAAAAAATGTAGAAAAAGTGGAGAAAAAGTGGAGAAAAAATGGAGAAAAAGTGGAGAAAAAGTGGAGAAAAAGTGGAGAAAAAATGGAGAAAAAGTGGAGAAAAAGTGGAGAAAAAAGTGGAGAAAAGTGGAGAAAATTAAAAAGTGGAGAAAAAATGGAGAAAAGTGGAGAAAAAATGGAGGAAAAAGTGGAGAAAAAGTGGAGAAAAAATGGAGAAAAGTGGAGAAAAAATGGAGAAAAAGTGGAGAAAATGTGAAGAAAGTGGAGAAGAAGTGGAGAAGAAGTGGAGAAGTGGAGAAAAAAATGGAGAAAAAATGGGAGAAAAGTGGAGAAAAGTGGAGAAAAAATGGAGAAAAAGTGGAGAGAAAAAAGTGGAGAAAAAGTGGAGAAGTGGAGAAAAAATGTAGAAAAAGTGGAGAAAAATGGAGAAAAGGTGGAGAAAAAGTGGAGAAAAAATGGAGAAAAAGTGGAAAAAGGGAGAAAAGTGGGATGAAAAAGTGGAGAAAAAATGGAGAAAAAGTGGAGAGAGGGGGAGAAAAAGTGGAGAAAGAAGTGGAGAAGTGGAGAAAAAGTGGAGAAAAAGTGAAGAAAAAATGTAAAAAAAGTGGAGAAAAAGTGGAGAAAAGGTGGAGAAAAAATGGAGGAAAAAGTGGAGAAAAAGTGGAGAAAAAATGGAGAAAAGTGGAGAAAAAATGGAGAAAAAGTGGAGAAAATGTGGAGAAAGTGGAGAAGAAGTGGAGAAGAAGTGGAGAAGTGGAAAAAAAATGGAGAAAAAATGGAGAAAAAGTGGAGAAAAAGTGGAGAAAAAATGGAGAAAAAGTGGAGAAAAAGTGGAGAAAAAGTGGAGAAGTGGAGAAAAAATGTAGAAAAAGTGGAGAAAAAATGGAGAAAAGGTGGAGAAAAAGTGGAGAAAAAATGGAGAAAAAGTGGAGAAAAAGTGGAGAAAAAGTGGAGAAAAAATGGAGAAAAGTGGAGAAAAAATGGAGAAAAAGTGGAGGAGGGGGAGAAAAAGTGGAGAAGAAGTGGAGAAGAAGTGGAGAAAAAGTGGAGAAAAAGTGGAGAAAAAGTGAAGAAAAAATGTAAAAAAAGTGGAGAAAAAGTGGAGAAAAACTGGAGAAAAAATGTAGAAAAAGTGGAGAAAAAGTGGAGAAGAAGTGGAGAAGAAGTGGAGAAAAAGTGGAGAAAAAGTGGAGAAAAAATGGAGAAAAAGTGGAGAAAAAGTGGAGAAAAAGTGGAGAAAAAGTGGAGAAAAAATGTAGAAAAAGTAGAGAAAAAGTGGAGAAAAAATGTAGAAAAAGTGGAGAAAAAATAGAGAAAAAATAGAGAAAAAGTGGAGAAAAGGTGGAGAAAAAGTGGAGAAAAAATGGAGAAAAAGTGGAGAAAAAGTGGAGAAAAAGTGGAGAAAAAATGTAGAAAAAGTGGAGAAAAAATGGAGAAAAAGTGTAGAAAAAGTGGAGAAAAAGTGGAGAAAAAGTGGAGAAAAAATGTAGAAAAAGTGGAGAAAAAATGGAGAAAAAGTGGAGAAAAAGTGGAGAAAAAGTGGAGAAAAAGTGGAGAAAAAATGTAGAAAAAGTAGAGAAAAAGTGGAGAAAAAATGTAGAAAAAGTGGAGAAAAAATAGAGAAAAAATAGAGAAAAAGTGGAGAAAAGGTGGAGAAAAAGTGGAGAAGAAGTCGAGAAAAAATGTAGAAAAAGTGGAGAAAAAGTGGAGAAAAAATGTAGAAAAAGTGGAGAAAAAATGGAGAAAAAGTGGAGAAAAAGTGGAGAAAAGGTGGAGAAAAAGTGGAGAAAAAGTGGAGAAAAAGTGGAGAAAAAGTGGAGAAAAAGTGGAGAAAAAATGGAGAAAAAGTGGAGAAAAAGTGGAGAAAAAATGGAGAAAAAGTGGAGAAAAAGTGGAGAAAAAATGTAGAAAAAGTGGAGAAAAAGTGGTTTAAAGGTGGAGAAGAAGTAGAGAAAAAATGTAGAAAAAGTGGAGAAAAAGTGGAGAAAAAATGTAGAAAAAGTGGAGAAAAGGTGGAGAAAAAGTGGAGAAGTGGAGAAGAAGTGGAGAAGAAGTGGAGAAAAAGTGGAGAA
Source organism: Anomaloglossus baeobatrachus (assembly GCF_048569485.1). Taxonomy (NCBI): domain Eukaryota; kingdom Metazoa; phylum Chordata; class Amphibia; order Anura; family Aromobatidae; genus Anomaloglossus; species Anomaloglossus baeobatrachus. The sequence continues at coordinate 606,642,013 of NC_134354.1, forward strand.
AAAGTGGAGAAAAAGTGGTTTAAAGGTGGAGAAGAAGTAGAGAAAAAATGTAGAAAAAGTGGAGAAAAAGTGGAGAAAAAATGTAGAAAAAGTGGAGAAAAGGTGGAGAAAAAGTGGAGAAGTGGAGAAGAAGTGGAGAAGAAGTGGAGAAAAAGTGGAGAAAAAGTGGAGAAAAAGTGGAGAAAAGTGGAGAAAAAATGGAGAAAAAATGGAGAAAAGGTGGAGAAAAAGTAGAGAAGTGGAGAAAAAATGAAGGAAAAGTGGAGAAAAAGTGGAGAAAAAGTGGAGAAAAAATGGAGAAAAAATGAAGAAAAAGTGGAGAAAAGGTGGAGAAAAGTGGAGAAGAAGTGGAGAAGAAGTGGAGAAGTGGAGAAAAAGTGGAGAAGAAGTGGAGAAAAAGTGGACAAAAAGTGGACAAAAAATAGAGAAAAAGTGGAGAAAAAGTGGAGAAAAAATGGAGAAAATGTGGAGAAAAAGTGAAGAAAAAGTGGAGAAAAAATGTAGAAAAAGTGGAGAAAAAATGGAGAAAAAGTGGAGAAAAAGTGGAGAAAAGTGGAGAAAAAATGGAGAAAAAGTGGAGAAAAAGTGGAGAAAAAGTGGAGAAAAGTGGGGAAAAGTGGAGAAAAAGTGGAGAAAAAGTGTAAAAAATGGAGAAAAAGTGGAGAAAAAGTGGAGAAAAAGTGGAGAAAAAGTGGAGAAAAAATGTAGAAAAAGTGGAGAAAAAATGGAGAAAAAGTGGAGGAAAAGTGCAGAAAAAAGTGGAGAAAAAATGGAGAAAAAGTGGAGAAAAAGTGGAGAAAAAGTGGAGAAAAAGTGGAGAAAAAGTGGAGAAAAAGTGGAGAAAAAGTGGAGAGAAGGTGGAGAAAAGGTGGAGAAAAAGTGGAGAAGAAGTGGAGAAGAAGTGGAGAAGTGGAGAAAAAGTGGAGAAGTGGAGAAGTGGAGAAAAAGTGGAGAAAAAATGTAGAAAAAGTTGAGAAAAAATGTAGAAAAAGTGGAGAAAAGGTGGAGAAAAAGTGGAGAAGAATTGGAGAAGAAGTGGAGAAGAAGTGGAGAAAAAATGGAGAAAAAGTGGAGAAAAAGTGGAGAAAAAATGGAGAAAAAGTGGATAAAAAGTGGAGAAAAAGTGGAGAAAAAGTGGAGAAATAATGTAGAAAATGTGGAGAAAAATTGGAGAAAAGGTGGAGAAAAAGTGGAGAAAAAATGTAGAAAAAGTGGAGAAAAAGTGGAGAAAAAGTGGAGAAAAAATGTAGAAAAAGTGGAGAAAAAATGTAGAAAAAGTGGAGAAAAAGTGGAGAAAAAATGTAGAAAAAGTGGATAAAAAGTGGAGAAAAAGTGGAGAAAAAGTGGAGAAAAAATGTAGAAAAAGTGGAGAAAAAATGGAGAAAAAGTGGAGGAAAAGTGCAGAAAAAGTGGAGAAAAAATGGAGAAAAAGTGGAGAAAAAGTGGAGAAAAAGTGGAGAAAAAATGGAGAAAAGTGGAGAAAAAGTGGAGAAAAAGTGGAGAAAAGTGGAGAGAAGGTGGAGAAAAGGTGGAGAAAAGTGGAGAAGAAGTGGAGAAGAAGTGGAGAAGTGGAGAAAAAGTGGAGAAGTGGAGAAGTGGAGAAAAGTGGAGAAAAATGTAGAAAAAGTTGAGAAAAAATGTAGAAAAGTGGAGAAAAGGTGGAGAAAATGTGGAGAAGAATTGGAGAAGAAGTGGAGAAGAAGTGGAGAAATAATGGAGAAAAAGTGGAGAAAAAGTGGAGAAAAAATGGAGAAAAAGTGGATAAAAAGTGGAGAAAAAGTGGAGAAAAGTGGAGAAAAATGTAGAAAAAGTGGAGAAAAAATGGAGAAAAGGTGGAGAAAAGTGGAGAAAAAATGTAGAAAAAGTGGAGAAAAGTGGAGAAAATGTGGAGAAAAATGTAGAAAAAGTGGAGAAAAAATGTAGAAAAAGTGGAGAAAAAGTGGAGAAAAAATGTAGAAAAAGTGGATAAAAAGTGGAGAAAAAGTGGAGAAAAAGTGGAGAAAAAATGTAGAAAAAAGTGGAGAAAAAATGGAGAAAAAGTGGAGGAAAAGTGCAGAAAAAGTGGAGAAAAAATGGAGAAAAAGTGGAGAAAAAGTGGAGAAAAGTGGAGAAAAAATGGAGAAAAAGTGGAGAAAAAGTGGAGAAAAAGTGGAGAAAAAGTGGAGAGAAGGTGGAGAAAAGGTGGAGAAAAGTGGAGAAGAAGTGGAGAAGAAGTGGAGAAGTGGAGAAAAAGTGGAGAAGTGGAGAAGTGGAGAAAAAGTGGAGAAAAAATGTAGAAAAAGTTGAGAAAAAATGTAGAAAAAGTGGAGAAAAGGTGGAGAAAAAGTGGAGAAGAATTGGAGAAGAAGTGGAGAAGAAGTGGAGAAAAAATGGAGAAAAAGTGGAGAAAAAGTGGAGAAAAAATGGAGAAAAAGTGGATAAAAAGTGGAGAAAAAGTGGAGAAAAAGTGGAGAAAAAATGTAGAAAAAGTGGAGAAAAAATGGAGAAAAGGTGGAGAAAAAGTGGAGAAAAAATGTAGAAAAAGTGGAGAAAAAGTGGAGAAAAAGTGGAGAAAAAATGTAGAAAAAGTGGAGAAAAAATGTAGAAAAAGTGGAGAAAAAAAATGGAGAAAAGGTGGAGAAAAAGTGGAGAAAAAATGTAGAAAAAGTGGAGAAAAAGTGGAGAAAAAGTGGAGAAAAAATGTAGAAAAAGTGGAGAAAAAATAGAGAAAAGGTGGAGAAAAGGTGGAGAAAAAGTGGAGAAGATGTCGAGAAAAAGTGAAGAAGTGGAGAAAAAGTGGAGAAAAAGTGGAGAAAAAATGTAGAAAAAGTGGAGAAAAAGTGGAGAAAAAGTGGAGAAAAAATGGAGAAAAAGTGGAGAAAAAGTGGAGAAAAAATGAAGAAAAAGTGGAAAAAAGGTGGAGAAAAAGGTGGAGAAGAAGTGGAGAAGAAGTGGAGAAGTGGAGAAAAAGTGGAGAAGAATTGGAGAAAAAGTGGAGAAAAAATGGAGAAAAAATGAAGAAAAAGTGGAAAAAAGGTGGAGAAAAAGGTGGAGAAGAAGTGGAGAAGAAGTGGAGAAGTGGAGAAAAAGTGGAGAAGAATTGGAGAAAAAGTGGAGAAAAAGTGGACAAAAAATAGAGAAAAGTGGAGAAAAAGTGGAGAAAAAGTGGAGAAAAATGGAGAAAAAGTGGAGAAAAAGTGGAGAAAAGTGGAGAAAAAGTGGAGAAAAAATGTAGAAAAAGTGGAGAAAAAATGGAGAAAAAGTGGAGAAAAAGTGGAGAAAAAGTGGAGAAAAAGTGGAGAAAAAATGGAGAAAAAGTGGAGAAAAAGTGGAGAAAAGTGGAGAAAAGTGGAGAAAAAGTGGAGAAAAGTGCAGAAAAGTGGAGAAAAATGGATGAAAAAGTGGAGAAAAAGTGGAGAAAAAGTGGAGAAAAAATGTAGAAAAAGTGGAGAAAAAGTGGAGAAAAAGTGGAGAAAAAGTGGAGAAAAAGTGGAGAAAAGTGGAGAAAAGTGGAGAAAAAGTGGAGAAGAAGTGGAGAAGTGGAGAAAAAGTGGAGAAGAAGTGGAGAAGTGGAGAAAAAATGTAGAAAAAGTGGAGAAAAAATGGAGAAAAGTGGAGAAAAGGTGGAGAAGAAGTGGAGAAGAAGTGGAGAAAAATGGAGAAAAGTGGAGAAAAAGTGGAGAAAAAATGGAGAAAAAGTGGAGAAAAAGTGGAGAAAAAGTGGAGAAAAAATGTAGAAAAAGTAAGAAAAAATGGAGAAAAGGTGGAGAAAAAGTGGAGAAAAAATGGAGGAAAAAGTGGAGAAAAAGTGGAGAAAAAGTGGAGAGAAAATGGAGAAAAGTGGAGAAAAAATGGAGAAAAAGTGGAGAAAATGTGGAGAAAGTGGAGAAGAAGTGGAGAAGAAGTGGAGAAGAAGTGGAGATAATTGGTGTAATGTGGAGAAAATGTGGAGAAAAATGGAGAAAAGTGGAGAAAAATTGGAGAAAAAATGGAGAAAAAGTGGAGAAAAGTGGAGAAAAAGTGGAGAAAAATATAGTGAAAGTGGAGAAAAAATGGAGAAAGGTGGAGAAAAAGTGGAGAAAAATATGGAGAAAAAGTGGAGAAAAAGTGGAGAAAAGTGGAGAAAAAATGGAGAAAGTGGAGAAAAATGGAGAAAAAGTGGAGAAAAGGTGGAGAAAAAGTGGAGAAGAGGTGGAGAAGAAGTGGAGAAGTGGAGAAAAAGTGGAGTAAAAGTGGAGAAAAAATGGAGAAAAAGTGGAGAAAAAGTGGAGAAAAATTGGAGAAAAAGTGGAGAAAAAGTGGAGAAAAGTGGAGAAAAAATGTAGAAAAAGTGGAGAAAAAATGGAGAAAAGGTGGAGAAAAAGTGGAGAAAAAATGGAGAAAAAGTGGAGAAAAAGTGGAGAAAATGTGGAGAAAAAATGGAGAAAGTGGAGAAAAATGGAGAAAAGTGGAGAAAAGGTGGAGAAAAGTGGAGAAGAGGTGGAGAAGAAGTGGAGAAGTGGAGAAAAAGTGGAGTAAAAGTGGAGAAAAAATGGAGAAAATGTGGAGAAAAAGTGGAGAAAAATGGAGAAAAAGTGGAGAAAAAGTGGAGAAAAAGTGGAGAAAAATGTAGAAAAAGTGGAGAAAAAATGGAGAAAAGGTGGAGAAAAAGTGGAGAAAAAATGGAGAAAAAGTGGGAGAAAAGTGGAGAAAAAGTGGAGAAAAATGGAGAAAGTGGAGAAATAATGGAGAAAAAGTGGAGAAAAGGTGGAGAAAAAGTGGAGAAGAGGTGGAGAAGAAGTGGAGAAGAAGTGGAGAAAAAGTGGAGTAAAAGTGGAGAAAAAAATGGAGAAAAAGTGGAGAAAAAGTGGAGAAAAAGTGGAGAAAAAATGTAGAAAAAGTAAAGAAAATATGGAGAAAAGGTGGAGAAAAGTGGAGAAAAAATGGAGGAAAAGTGGAGAAAAAGTGGAGAAAATGTGGAGAGAAAATGGAGAAAAGTGGAGAAAAAATGGAGAAAAAGTGGAGAAAAAGTGGAGAAAGTGGAGAAGAAGTTGAGAAGAAGTGGAGAAGAAGTGGAGAAAAATGGAGAAAAAGTGGAGAAAATGTGGAGAAAAAATGGAGAAAAAGTGGAGAAAATGTGGAGAAAAATGGAGAAAAAGTGGAGAAAAAGTGGAGAAAAAGTGGAGAAAAAATGTAGAAAAAGTGGAGAAAAAATGGAGAAAAGGTGGAGAAAATGTGGAGAAAAAATGGAGAAAAAGTGGAGAAAAAGTGGAGAAAAAGTGGAGAAAAAATGGAGAAAAGTGGAGAAAAAATGGAGAAAAAGTGGAGAAAAGGTGGAGAAAAAGTGGGAGAAGAGGTGGAGAAGAAGTGGAGAAGTGGAGAAAAAGTGGAGAAAAAGTAGAGAAAAAATGGAGAAAAAGTGTAGAAAAAATGTAGAAAAAGTGGAGAAAAAGTGGAGAAAAAATGGAGAAAAAGTGAAGAAAAAGTGGGAGAAAAAATGGAGAAAAAATGGAGAAAAAGTGGAGAAATTGGAGAAAAAGTGGAGAAAAGTGGAGAAAAATTGGAGAAAAAGTGGAGAAAAAGTGGAGAAAAAGTGGAGAAAAAGTGGAGAAAAAGTGGAGAAAAATGTAGAAAAAGTGGAGAAAAAGTGAGAAAAAGGTGGAGAAGAAGTGGAGAAAAATGTAGAAAAAGTGGAGAAAAAATGTAGAAAAAGTGGAGACAAAATGGAGAAAAAGTGGAGAAAAGGTGGAGAAAAAGTGGAGAAGAAGTGGAGAAGAAGTGGAGAAAAAGTGGAGAAAAAATGGAGAAAAAGTGGAGAAAAAGTGGAGAAAAAGTGGAGAAAAGGTGGAGAAAAAGTGGAGAAATAGTGGAGAAAAAGTGGAGAAAAAGTAGAGAAAAAGTGGAGAAAAAGTGGAGAAAAAGTGGAGAAAAAATGGAGAAAAAGTGGAGAAAAGGTGGAGAAAAGTTGAGAAGTGGAGAAGAAGTGGAGAAAAAGTGGAGAAAAAATGGAGAAAAAGTGGAGAAAAAGTGGAGAAAAATTGAGAAAATCGGAGAAAAAATGGAGAAAAAGTGGAGAAAAAGTGGAGAAAAATTGGAGAAAAAGTGGAGAAAAGGTGGAGAATTAGTGGAGAAAAGTGGATAAAATGTAGAGAAATAATGGAGAAAAAGTGGAGAAATAGTGGAGAAAAAATGGAGAAAAAGTGGAGAAAAAGTGGAGAAAAAGTGGAGAAGAAGTGGAGAAGTGGAGAAAAAGTGGAGAAGAAGTGGAGAAGTGGAGAAAAAATGTAGAAAAAGTGGAGAAATGTGGAGAAAAAATGGAGAAAAGTGGAGAAAAAGTGGAGAAAAAATGTAGAAAAAGTGGAGAAAAAATGGAGAAAAGGTGGAGAAAAAGTGGAGAAAAAATGGAGAAAAGGTGGAGAAGAAGTGGAGAAGAAGTGGAGAAAAAATGGAGAAAAAGTGGAGAAAAGGTGGAGAAAAAATGGAGAAAAAGTGGAGAAAAAGTGGAGAAAAAGTGGAGAAAAATGTAGAAAAAGTAAAGAAAAAATGGAGAAAAGGTGGAGAAAAAGTGGAGAAAAAATGGAAAAAGTGGAGAAAAAGTGGAGAAAAAGTGGAGAGAAAATGGAGAAAAGTGGAGAAAAAATGGAGAAAAAGTGGAGAAAATGTGGAGAAAGTGGAGAAGAAGTGGAGAAGAAGTGGAGAAGAAGTGGAGAAAAAATGGAGAAAAAGTGAAGAAAATGTGGAGAAAAAATTGGAGAAAAAGTGGAGAAAAAGTGGAGAAAAAATGGAGAAAAAGTGGAGAAAAAGTGGAGAAAAAGTGGAGAAAAAATGTAGAAAAAGTGGAGAAAAAATGGAGAAAAGGTGGAGAAAAAGTGGAGAAAAAATGGAGAAAAAGTGGAGAAAAAGTGGAGAAAAAGTGGAGAAAAAATGGAGAAAAGTGGAGAAAAAATTGGAGAAAAACTGGAGAAAAGGTGGAGAAAAAGTGGAGAAGAGGTGGAGAAGAAGTGGAGAAGTGGAGAAAAAGTGGAGAAAAAGTAGAGAAAAAATGGAGAAAAAGTGTAGAAAAAATGTAGAAAAAGTGGAGAAAAAGTGGAGAAAAAATGGAGAAAAGTGAAGAAAAAGTGGAGAAAAAATGGAGAAAAAATGGAGAAAAAGTGGAGAAAAAATGGAGAAAAAGTGGAGAAAAAGTGGAGAAAAAATGGAGAAAAAGTGGAGAAAAAGTGGAGAAAAAGTGGAGAAAAGTGGAGAAAAAAGTGGAGAAAAAGTGGAGAAAAAATGTAGAAAAAGTGGAGAAAAAGTTGAGAAAAAGGTGGAGAAGAAGTGGAGAAAAAATGTAGAAAAGTGGAGAAAAAATGTAGAAAAAGTGGAGACAAAATGGAGAAAAAGTGGAGAAAAGGTGGAGAAAAAGTGGAGAAGATGTGGAGAAGAAGTGGAGAAAAAGTGGAGAAAAAATGGTGAAAAAGTGGAGAAAAAGTGGAGAAAAAGTGGAGAAAAGGTGGAGAAAAAGTGGAGAAAAAGTGGAGAAAAAGTGGAGAAAAAGTAGAGAAAAAGTGGAGAAAAAGTGGAGAAAAAGTGGAGAAAAAATGGAGAAAAAGTGGAGAAAGGTGGAGAAAAAGTTGAGAAGTGGAGAGAAGTGGAGAAAAAGTGGAGAAAAAGTGGAGAAAAAATTGAGAAAAAACGGAGAAAAATGGAGAAAAAGTGGAGAAAAAGTGGAGAAAAATGGAGAAAAAGTGGAGAAAGGTGGAGAAAAGTGGAGAAAAAGTGGATAAAAAGTAGAGAAAAAATTGAGAAAAAGTGGAGAAAAAGTGGAGAAAAAATGGAGAAAAAGTGGAGAAAAAGTGGAGAAAAAGTGGAGAAGAAGTGGAGAAGTGGAGAAAAAGTGGAGAAGAAGTGGAGAAGTGGAGAAAAAATGTAGAAAAAGTGGAGAAAATGTGGAGAAAAAATGGGAGAAAAGTGGAGAAAAAGTGGAGAAAAAATGTATAAAAAGTGGAGAAAAATGGAGAAAAGTGGAGAAAAAGTGGAGAAAAAATGGAGAAAAGGTGGAGAAGAAGTGGAGAAGAAGTGGAGAAAAAATGGAGAAAAAGTGGAGAAAAGGTGGAGAAAAATGGAGAAAAAGGTGGAGAAAAAGTGGAGAAAATTGTAGAAAAAGTAAGAAAAAATGAGAAAAGGTGGAGAAAAGTGGAGAAAAATGGAGGAAAAGTGGAGAAAAAGTGGAGAGAATTGGAGAAAAGTGGAGAAAATGGAAAATGGAGAAAATGTGAGAAAGTGGAGAAGAAGTGGAGAAGAAGTGGAGAAGAAGTGGAGAAAATTGGAGAAAAAGTGAGAAAAAGTTGGAGAAAAATGGAGAAAAAGTGGAGATAATGTGAGAAAAAGTGGAGAAAGTGGTTGGGAGAAAATTAAGTGGAGAAATTGATGTGAGAAAAGTGGTTGAAAAAGTGGAGAAAAGTGGAGAAATTGTAGAGAATTGGAGAAAAAGTGAGAAAAAGTGGAGAAAAAGTGGAGAAAAAGTGGAAGGAGAAAATGTTGAGAAGAGAAGTGGAGAAAAGTGGAGAAAAAGTGGAGAAAGGAAGAAGTGGAGAAAAATTGGAGAAAAAATGTAGAAAAGTGGAGAAAAAGTGGAGAAAATGTTGAGAAGTGGAGAGAAGTGGTGAAGAAGTGGAGAAGAAGTGGAGAAAAATGGAGAAAAGTGGAGAAATGTGGAGAAAAAATGGAGAAAAAGTTGAGAAAAAGTGGAGAAAAAGTGGAGAAAAAGTGGAGAAAAAGTGGAGAAAAAGTGGAGGAAAAAGTAGAGAAAAAGTGGAGAAAAAGTGAGAAAAGTGGAGAAAAAATGGAGAAAAAGTGGAGAAAAGGTGGAGAAAAAGTTGAGAAGTGGAGAAGAAGTGGAGAAAAAGTGGAGAAAAAATGGAGAAAAAGTGGAGAAAAAGTGGAGAAAATATTGGAGAAAATTTGAAAAGTGGAGAAAAAGTGGAGAAAATGTGGAGAAAGTGGAGAAGAAGTGGAGAAGAAGTGGAGAAGAAGTGGAGAAAAAATGGAGAAAAAGTGGAGAAAATGTGAGAAAATGGAGAAAAGTGGAGAAAAGTGGAGAAAAATGAGAAAAAGTGGAGAAAAGTGGAGAAAAAGTGGAGAAAAAGTGGAGAAAAGTGGAGAAAAATTGGAGAAAAAGGTGGAGAAAAGTGGAGAAAAATGGAGAAAAGTGGAGAAAAAGTGGAGAAAAAGTGGAGAAAAATGGAGAAAAGTGGAGAAAAAGTGGAGAAAAAGTGGAGAAAATGGTGGAGAAAAGAGTGGGAGAAGATGTGGTGAAAAATGGAGAAAAGTGGAGAAAAAGTGGAGAAAAAGTGGAGAAAATTGTGAAAAGTGGAGAAAAAGTGGAGAAAAAATGGAGAAAAAGTGGAGAAAAGTGGAGAAAAAGTGGAGAAAAAGTGGAGAAAAAGTGGAGAAAAATGGAGAAAAGTGGAAGAAAAAGTGGAGAAAAAATGGAGAAAAAGTGGAGAAAAAGTGGAGAAAAAAGTGGAGAAAAAGTGGAGAAAAGTGGAGAAAAATTGGAGAATTAAGTGGAGAAAAAGTGAGAAAAAGTGGAGAAAAAGTGGAGAAAAAGTGGAGAAAAGTGAGAAAAGGTGGAGAAAAGTGGAGAAAAGTGGAGAAAAAGTGGAGAAAAAGTGGTAGAAAAAGTGGAGAAAAAGTGGAGAAAAAGTGGAGAAAAAGTGGAG